>NW_021604569.1:2091686-2138733 GCF_004785775.1 Grammomys surdaster | reverse complement strand
CTTCCTTCCTTCCTTCCTTCCTTCCTTCCTTCCTTCCTTCCTTCCTTTATTCAAAAAATGCTTATGGGATCCCTCTGTATGTTGGTGATAATGACAGGGCCACAGAGATAATCCCTTTCCACTGCATATCAGAAAGCAGAGACTTCAGGCTGAAAAGAGATGGGTATAACCCAGTAGCTCCACCCCTTTATCTCTGTTTGGCAACTAGGCACAATTTCCAAAAGGTTCTACAATGTCTTCAAACAGCACCACACAAGCCTAGGGAATATTTTAGTCCAAGCATGGTAGTGTTGAACATTTTAATCACATAGCAGCAACACAACCCTGAACATCTTTTATAAGATCATTGTTACCATCAAAGGAAAATGCTCTGAGGTTTGCAAAGGAGACAAAGTGAAAACTCTAACACTGATGCTTTCAAAGAAATAGGATATAATGGTGGCCTGTGCTACCAGGAAGAGCCTGATGTCCAGAGGCTATGAATTAGAGTAGGATTAACAAGACTTGTGGAGTTGGGTGAGAGAAAGATGGCTGGTGGAGTCATTGTATCAACATACACATGTGCTATTATTAAGACAGAGAAGGCACAGGAGTCAATACTAGTGAACAAACTTGTCATTTTAGACACATTTGTTTCTTCATGTGAGATATGTCAAATGTGGAAGTATCTCAGTCCTGACAAGAAAGAAGTTTTGTCACAACACAAGAACTTTAATCACTAGGATTTTACAGCTCTCCTCCCTGCCACCACACATTCCATCTCCTGTCCTGACATAGGCAGGTGCTCTTGTCTTTGTTTGGCAGCCACTATGGCTAAGCACATAGATTTTCAAGTTTCAACATGGAGTTAAGGTCCACTGAGAGAAGTTATTCCAACAGACTCTCACACTTGAACTATGTACTAGTAGCAACCCCTGTTCTGTGTGGTTCTGGGAAAGCTGTTCTCTCCCAAGAAGTTTATCCTATGGCTGTAACACAGATACAATTCTATGTGGCTCCTGTGATGGATTGAGAGGTTTTGTGAAACATAATCTCTAGAATTTTTCACCTTTATATTTCTCCAATTTTAACTAAAGAATGGCTATGATGTTCTCTTGTATATATAGGATTAAACCCTATGCAAAGGTTAACAAAATTTACGTTTTGTACTTTTAGTATCTCCACACATAGAAATCTACAATGAAGATTCTGATCACCATACACTTTGAACAAAAATGGTGGCGCTATTGTACATGCATGCTGTTGCAATGTCAGAGAACTGCAGGCCATTGACTATCTCATCTGCTGCTAGCACAAAGAGAACCAAGAGTTGTTAACAATACTTGCCACACTAAAGATTTTTCTGCTTTACTTTAAACTACACTAAGGAACTCCAACTCACATGTTAAAATCAGTAAAATCAAGTAAATAACTTGACTGTGTTTGCTGAACTAGTCATTACTGTCATTTGAGAAGACTACAAAATTCAAAACATGGGACCAAGATAGACTGCCTTCTATCAAAAAACATTCAGGAGAAACTATGAAAATACTGTGTGTGGTGAACACTGAGCACTAACAAGCAAACACAGTTAATTTTCCAACCAATTGTCTTGATAGTACTTGAATACATATAGGTACCATATAAGTCTAAGTTTCTGCAGCGTCTCTATAAGTGTGTCAGTTCTCATTGGCATGTATGGTCTCTGCATTCATATCTTTGTACCTAATCTTCTGCTTAGATTTTGCTTCCTTCTGTAGCTTCCAAAGCTGTAAGCAGCTTTGTTGTATGTAGTTCATTTCTTACTTTCTAGAAAAGATTCTCAGCTGATAAATCTAGTCTTTTATGTATTTATTTTGTAGTTTAACCTACAAAGAAATATGAGTCAAAGGGGATTATTTTTTTTATCTTAGTGGAGTACCTATACTTACAAAAATATTGAATTGAACACTTTAAGTGTCTGACTTAATGAAAAACACAGAGTTTGCCAGAGGCCCAAGAATTGGAACAGAGAAGTAATTGAGAACTGAAGAGTCATAATTTGGAAAGTCCTGATTAAACAGTATCAATAAATATATTAATAAAAAAGGCCTGTGTCAAATGTGTAACCCCATATCTGGATAACCCCATACCTGGATAACCCCACACCAGTGTAACCCCACACCTAGCAGGCAGAAGCAGAAAGATCCTGAGCTCTGGCTAGGTTGTCCAAGAAAGGACTCTTGTGTTTGGATGCCTATTTCTTTCTCTATATTTGGATAATTCTCTGCTATAAGTTCATTGAATGGATTCTCTGTGCATTTAGTTATTATTTCAGATCCCTCTAGCATGAAGATTCTTAAATTCAGTCTCTTGACTATATCCAAAATTTGTAGATACATAGCCATTCTCTTAGTTTTTTCTCTTACTGATATTTGCAGATAGTATCAGCTTAACCTTGACCTCCATCCATGATGTTCTTCTGGATGTGGAGTCCATTGGTATCCATTCTATTATGGCTTTTATTTAATTAATTGAGTTGACAATTCCAAAAGTTCTCATTTTCAAAATCTCAATGTCCCTAGTCTCTTTCATTCTGCTGGCTTCCTGCATACAGGTCATTTCCCCTTCTTCTGCTTCTTCTTTTCCTCTGTGTGCTGCTGACTTTCCTCTCAAGGTCATGGGTTGAATTCATTCACTTGTTTGTTTCCTCCTTTAGCCTAATGGTGATTTTAATAATAAACTTCCTGAAATTTTTACCAATGTCTTTGACTTCAGTAGTTGATTTTCTGCCCCCTAGAGGACTCAGAGGGCCTTGCTTTCTTGAGTTTACATTACGATCTACGTATCTCTTGGTCTGAATAAGACATTCCAGCTTTATTTGAAAATCTTTTTGAACAGCTTGTGTTTGAAGGATCACTCTGCAGCATGACTCAGAAGGAAGCAAACAATTGTAATAGCAACAATATCAAATTACACAAGATTTACATGTAATTATATATATTCATGCGTAGCTACTCCATTTTTTGTATCTATTCCTGTTGACTCATAGCCTTGTTCCTATATCCCTCTACTACTTCTATTTTTCAGTAGATAGAGAAGGCACAAGATGGAGAAGTGAACAGTCACCCCATGTTGATGACCAGAGCTCTCCTTTTTCACAGTTCTTGATTGGAAAAGTCTGTAGGAAATAGTGCAGAGATAAAGCAGAATACCTACATCTTCTGGAGTGCAAAGGAAGTTCTGATGGGAAGATGATACAAAGCAGCTATATAACAGAAGGTGCTTTCAATAAAACGTTTGCCTGTCTCACTGAGTCACACCATCATAACAGAGTTACAGAGAAGTGGATCCATTTCTCCCCATTCCACAGTGGCTCAGTCCAGTCCAGAATTTCACCAATGTCACAGGATAGCTAATCTCCTCAGTCTAGTGATTGACAGCTCTTTCTAGTATCAAAGCCATTTAAATGCACAGACCTCATTGCACTCAGCCACAAACTCATTTAACAAACAAGCAAACTAGCACCTGAACACACCAGAGGAAAGAAGTAAAAGCAAGGCAGATGCAGGTGCCTAAACCCTCAGGACCCGTGTGTTGGAAAGAGAGTACCATTCTGAAGGTTGCCTTCTGACTTCCAGGAGCTCACCAGACCATACCTCTATTGCCCACAGGCAGATAAACAATGATACTTAAATTATGATTAAAGAAGTAAATAAAATAAAAACCTCCAAATTTTCTAATCCCCTAATAAGTAGTGAAGCCTCTGGCTCCTGACCTGATCTGTATCTCCTTCATTTACACGATTTGATACAAATGTTTCAGAATTCCCCACAATTCTCTGTACAGCTAAAGCTCTGTATTGATAAGGAAAATTAATGTATGTGGTAGGTGTGATTTTCCATGAACTACCTTCCGAGAACTTTATTCTCTAGCCCTTTCACACAGTTATTGGTCTCCTTACAGTATTGTGGGTATTGTGGGGTCAACTAGTAGATACCATGCTATTACTTTCATGACTAACTCAATGATGTATATTAATGTGTTATATATTCTTGGCCTCTGAGATAACTGTAGTGTATAGAACTCCAATGGCTAATTTCTTCCTTTGCCTTCTTTAGTGCAATCTCTGACAGTGTTAAGCAGAATTATTACCGTGTTAATAGTGGCACGTGTTTCATGAGTACACATACTCTGTTAAGTGTCTTTTTTATCATTATTTCACTTAACAGAACCACTCACAAAATATTTTAGATGGTAGAATTGAGGATTAAGAATGTTAAAGAATTTCTTTAATCTATGACCTGATTGGCTGGCTCCTGATTCTCAAAGACTAGGCTCTCTATCCACCTTCGCTATCAACTAATTGTACAGCTACTAGGTGTTGTGTTAGAACGGTGGCTCCAATATAGACAGATCACACCAGGCCAGCACAGCACAGCTACAGGAAGAGGTTTATTGGGGGGAAGGGGAAAGGAGAAAAGAATGAAGGGTGGTAACAAAAAAAAAGAAACAAAGAGAGAGAGAAACTCAAGGGGCTCTGCCTCTTATTTGGGGCATGACATAAACACATGCACTACTGTGCACAGGAAAAGGGGACAGGTGAACACTGGGAATGTATGGCAGTTGCCATGGCAACAGACGCTCTGGTTCTTGTTGCCTATGGGTGATGTCATCACTGGATTCAGAGGCTGTAGGCTCTGATGCCAACATACCTCCCTTTTTCTTATCATAAAGAGAAGAAAAATGGAGGGAAGGGAAAGTTGAGGGTGGAAGGGGAAAAGGGGTGTCAGATCTTTTAAATTGCTTTCTGCTGTCTGGGGGGGTCATTAATTTAGGGTGTAGCTTTCAGCATCAGGGTCCGATAGGTAAACATTCACACCAGGCTTCTCTGTGGACAGTGGCTAGTAATCCTGTAACAGGAATTGAGAGTCCATGAATCTTGCATGTAGAAAAAAGAGTGTCTTATATTGTTGATAGAATAGGTGATTGGTCCATGGTCCTAACATATGTATCTGGTAAGACCAATATGGGCAGCCCCAAATTCATCTGGCTATTTTTTACTATCATCTTTTGTCTGGTCAAAGAGAAAGCAAGCAAAGATATCATAATATTGAAATGGGATAATAGATATAGGAATGATAGCAATTTGGATCGGTTCCTGGCATCTGGCTATGGAGTAGTTTCCCGACCCTATTTGGAAAGACTGTTATCAGTGGAGATTTCTTGAACCTCAAATCTCCAGATGTAAGGGCTACCCTGGGTGGAAATGAACAGCAGGGGAAGGATAAGAAACCCATGTCTAATCCTGTGAGGTGAGCACAGCTGCCAGAATGGAGTCTCATTTTCTGATTGGGGACAAAGTGGGTGGTCTCAATGTCTTCTGGAGCTTATTAGTTTAGCCTGCTGATTGGTGGTATGAACAGGAAGAGCCTGTGCCTCAACCACCTCGGTGTCTGACACTATGACATAGCCAGCTTTCCTGGCCCCTTCGTGTAGAAAGGAGCTGCCACCTGTATACCAGGTATAGATAGCCTGAGGCAATGCACCTTCCTATATGTGTGAAGGATGAGATATTTCCTCTAAAGTTTCAGTGCAGGAGTGAGGTAGGGAGTGGTTAGTATTTGGTAGAGGAAGAAGATTGGAAATATTAAGAGTTGGGCATGATTGGAAGGTGAGGGTGGAGTCTTCTACTAGTGCTACCTGAAAAAGAAGATCTCTGGAGAGAGGTAGAGTCTGTAAGTCTTTGTAAATTAGGAGTTGTAACAGGTTATCAGAAGAGAAGACGGTTATAGGCAACCCAAAGGTTAGTTTTATTGACTCTCAAATAAGGAGTTCAGTGGTTGGTAATGTATGAATAGAAGATTCTCATCCCTGGATGGTTAGATCTAGGGTTTTTTTTTTAAAACAGATTGCTACAGGTGCAAAAGAGGGTCTCATTTGGTGACCTAGGACTCCAAGGGCAAATCCCTCTTTTCCAGTTACATAGAGGGGAAAAAGGATGAGTTAGGTCAGGGAGATGTAAGGCTAGAGCCTTAAGGAGAGCCTGTTGGAGACTTTGAAAAGGCTGGTAACAGGTTTGAGAAGAGGTTCATGGGTGGGGCTTCACGTCGCTTCATATAAGGGGTGGGAAGGAACCCAGGAATGTAAAAAACTGGCTATTCCTAGGAATGACAAAAATCTCTTCCTTTGTAGAAGAAACAGTTAGTGACTGAATCAGATTCTTTCTATCTAAGATGATAGCTTTGTGGGTTGAGGTAATTGTTAGTCCCAAATAGGTGACCTGAGGAGTGGACAGTTGGACTTTAGAAGGTGAGAGATACTGTAGCCTCAACTGGAAAGGAAATTCAGAAGAGCAGAGGTGCCAACTTGGCTAATTTTTAGAGAGAGGCTACAGAGAAGAATATTATCTATGTAATCAACAATCTTAGATCTAGGGAGAGACAGAGAAAGTAAGTCAGAAGCCAGGACCTGGCCAAATAGATGTGGGTTGTCCTGAAATCCCTGAATTTGAACAGTCCAGGTACGTTGGTAGAAAAGTGGGTGTCAGGATCTGTCTAGGTAAAGGCAAATGTGTTCTGTGATTGGGCATCTAAAGGGATAGAGAAAAATGCATCCTTGAGATCTAGGACTGAGAAATGGGAAGTCCCTGAGGAAAAAGGTGTATAAGGGTTATCCACAACAGGATGGAGGGGTACCACTGCAGAATTAATGTGCCTGAGGTCTTGAACCAGGCAATAGGTTCCATTAGGTTTCTTAACTGCAAGTATAGGGTGTTAAAGGAGGACGAGGTAGGATAGAGAAGTTCTTTTCTTAAGTGGTCAGAATTGATAAGCTTAAGTCCCCTGAGGCTCTGATGAGAGAGAGAGGGTATTGAGTTTGGGTGATATACCTGGTAGAGTCCAATAATTAGATGACAACAGGAGAATGGTGTTTAGCAACAGAGGGTTTCTGGACTTCCCAGACTTGTGGGTCCATCTGAGAACCTGATAAAGGAAACAACATTAGGGTTAGTAGGTTGACTGGCTAGAAGAAGGAGCAGAGGGGCTGCTGGTGAGCTTGAGTTTGGTGAATGGTGGGGGTAAAGGAAATAGAGGCTCCCAACTTACCTAGAAGAGCCCTTTTCCAATAAGGGGACAGGACTTGTTGGCACTACCAAAAAGGAATGGGTGAGAGGAATACCCCTAAAAATGCAACTAAGTGGTGGGGTCTGGTGAGGAAGGTAAGGTTGTCCTCCTACTCAGACAGTAAGGGAATGAGAGGGGGAAATGGGTCCCTAGAACTCCGTCAGGACTGAGTAAGTGGACCCAGTATCCAAGAGGAAGGAGGTGGGCAGCCCACATACCATGATGACTACCCAGGGCTTCCTGCTAGTGATAGCAGTGGTCAGGTCCAGGGAGGTTGGGCCTCTTCAGTTATCCACAGCCAAGCCTAGGAGATCATCTGGGAGGTTACTTGGAAGTAATGTACCTCTGTCCTGTGCAAAGAGAGGCCAATCAACAGTCGAATGTCCCTCCTGATGGCACCTGTGACATGGGTCCTTTAGCTTGCAGGAGTTAGGGCAAGCCCTCACCCAATGACCTTGTTGACCACATTTGTAGCAGGAACTTGGTAGTCTCTGAGTCTTAGAAGACTAGGAGTCCAGGGCAGCAGCTGGGACTGGTCACACAGCCTGTGCCAGCATATGGTATTTTTGTCTGTGGGCCTTTTCGTCTCTCTCATGGTACACTTTGAAGGCCAGCGCCAAAACTTCTGCCTGTAGAGTTAGAGTCCCCTTCAACCTCCTAAGTTTAGTTGTTAAGTTTAGTTTTTCTGGAGGAAAAAAAGTAGGTCATCAGAAGTTGCTTACTTTCTGGGATTTCAGGGTCTAGATTATTATATCGTAATAAGGCCTTTGTAAGATATTCTAAAAACTAAGAGGAGTTTTCTTGTTTGTCCTGGATGAACTCTTTGGGTTTTTCAAAATTTACTGGTTTTAAGGCTGCCCTATGGAGACCAGCCAAGAGGCAGGTTATGAATCTACCACCTGGGGAATTATTATTCCATCGAGAATCTTGGTCAGGTACCGCCTCAGATCCGATTGGATATGTTCCATCTGTTTGAAAAGTCTCATCTGCATGTATTCTCAACTACTCCCAAATTCACCTGTGTTCATCAGTATCATATGCATAGTGTGGAAAGTCAAGCAATAAGATTGAATAATGTACTGAAAGTCTTTAATAAAGGCAGAGGAGTTAGAGGTATAGGAACCCAGTCTGTTTTCTATTTGAGAAAGTTCTCTCAGTGAGAAAGGAACATGTACTCTGACTAGGTCATCTACCCCAGCAACTTCACTTAAAGGAAGGACCAATGCTGGATCAGGTGTCCCTTGGGGAGAGGGACTTGGGGGTTTGGCTGTGGCCTTAGAGCAGGTGATGGGAAGGCTAAAAGTAGGTGCCAATGCAGGGTGATTGGAGTGACCTGAAGCTGGTACAGAAGGAGGGGAGGGGTCTGGAGAGGTCGAGCAAGGAGGCTCTGGGGAAGTCTGGTTAGAAGAAGAAACTGAGGTGGCAGTTTGGGTTTTTGAAGGCATAGAAACAGATCTGTGGCAGAAGAGGTGGTTCTTTAGCTGGATCAAGGGTTGTAGTGTCATCTGGTGAAGGTTTCATTGCAAGGAGAAGTTGAATTGCGGAAAAAGAAGAACAGAGAGAGGGGTTGGAGCTAAGATATGGAAACACTTGGGCATAGGGGACCTCTTTCCATTTACCAGACCACTGGCAGTATGTATGAAGATCCTGTAAAAATAGTTGGGCCTAGTGTGCTATTAAGCGGCCATTTAGAGCTATTGTATAATCCAGACCTTATTGCAGAGGTGTACCAGCTTTGATGCTATCAAATCGGGCATTAACTTCAGAGATTTGAGACATTCCAGGATACATCCTAGTGGGGAGCCTGGAGTCAAAGATGACAGGCATCCATTGGGTGATGGGGATGTTATTAAACTATTTGTACCAGCATCCAGAGAAAAAGTTCAGTAACGAATTACAAATGTACAGCCAGTCTATGCTGGTCAACACTCACACGCGGGTCGCTGGCGGGGGCGCGGGCATGCTTGTCGCTTGCTACAGCACTTCCCGGCGAGACTCAGCAGCGCAGACTGGCAAACCAAGGGTGTGGGAAAAGAGGTCGAGCCACACGCCTCGGTGATGGCAGGATCCCGGGATCAGGGACACTGGGACAGTAAGGAGGTCGCAGCTGAGTCTCTCAGGGGCCCTGTGAAGGCGGTGCACAGACCATTGCTGTAAGGTTTCTCCCCCCAACCCCCGCCCCGCGCGGGTTTTCCACTTACACAATGAGTCCAGAATTACAAGAGACACGTGGAGATTTATTGACATGGCGATGGGTTTGAATGGTGGCCTGCTCTCCCAAAAAAATGCCAGAAGGGGTTTGTTTATATTGGAAGTGGGAGAGGGGTGGGGCCAGGGCCTTTAGGTAAATCTTGAGGCAGAGACCTGTTTCCCCCGCCCTCTATCTGGGCCTTATGTTACATGGAGACCTCGTGTCAGGTCTCTGGGGGCGTGGTCAAATGCCTCAGGATTTCCACAATCCCACAAGTCTAGATGTCTAGATTGTCACATGAACAATCTAGGGACTATGATGAGTCCTCGACTCACCAGAAAGTGTCTCCACCTAGGCCTAGGCTTTTCTGCACAGCTGCAAGAGTCCAAGGGGTGCGGGTGCGGGGGGTATGAAAACTGCTTTTGAGAGGGAAGCCACCCAAGAGTCGAAGTCCTATCTTTTGCATCAGCTAGGAAGCTGGTCATAGAGACCATGACTGTGAAATGCCAGCTCCTTAGCCCATAAAGGTTGGCCAGACCTTTCTGGGGGACCAGGCCCTCCCTGCTGACTGGAGGGAAAACCTTACCAATCCGCTGACACTTGTGTGAGCTATCTGATAGCAGGAAAAGTGGAGCTGTGCACTGGTGGACCCATCCGAATGAGGTTCAGCCTGTGTGCCTTAACCCATGTGGCAGAAGCTAGCCCACATGGTGGAGGTCTATGTGCCCTGCAGCAGCTCATGTGCAAGAAGTTCATGTGATCTACAGTAGCAGCAGCTCACGTGGTGGAAGTCTTCGTGTCCTGCAGTACCAGATGGCAGCAGTCTGGATGCAGTGGCAGAAATCCACATGGTGGCATCAGTGGCTGTGTTGGTAGCTGCATTGGAGGCTGGGTAGCAATTCACATGATCAGTTGGTCATGGTTGCTAGTGGGTCACCAAAGCCACCACAGCAGTCACACCTGAGTCTAGAGATTCCTGGGTCTCAGCACCAAATGTTGTGTTAGAATAGCAGCTCATATACGGACAGATCACACCAGGCTAGCACAGTTGTGGGGAGAGGTTTATTGAGAGAGAAGGGGAAAAGAGAAAAGGATGAAGAGGGATTGCAAAGAAGAAGAAGGAAAGAGAGAGAAGATCAGGGGGCTCTGTCTTTTATTTGGCCCATGATGTAATCACATGCACTGCTGTGCACAGGTAAGGGAGGGCAAGTGAATGCTGGGAATGTGTGGCAGTTGCCATGGCAACAGATGCTTGGGTCCCTGTCGCCTATGGGTAACATCATCACTGGATTTGGAGGCTGTAGGCTCCGGTGCTGAAATAATATATTACTTTTGGTGCAAATCTCTCTAGAAATACATTTTAATATCTACCCTAAAATGACACTGCAGACAAAGCTAGGTGGGAGGTGGAGTTAGAGCTATGTCTGGTAGTCAAATTGACCAATATAATATTTATAAGGCATTTTAAGCCACAGAAGCAAATATAAAACTAAGCCCTGCCTCAAAGATCTTTCAGGCATTGTTCTGTGAAAAAAAAAAATCTGCAGAACTCATAACAATAGACAGTTGTTTGTAATTATAGAAGCAGTTCCTGAAAATTACAGAGAAATAAATAAATAAATAAATAAATAAATAAATAAAGCAGAACAAACCAATACAGTAGAACTTGCAAGCAACCCGTGGTAACTAACACTTGTAAAAGTATAATAATCACTCTTTATTCAAGGTGAGATCCTGTGTTCCAGAGAATATAGTAAAGAATCAGGGAAGAATTTGAGAAAAGGGCAAAACACCGAGAAAGGAAACAGAAAAATACTTGATGGTGCAGTCAATCAAGGAAGAGAAGAGAGTCTGGGAAAGACAGTGTGTAGGTGACTTGCTGTCACCGGGTATGTGTGCAGATGCAGGGGAATACAATTGAACAATGAGGTTCAAGGAGCCAACATGAAAGTAGGAAAAACCAAAGGTCTGCTTAAAGAGAAACTCAAAAGAACACTCTCTTTGAATGTTCCTTGGCTATACTGCCTCTGGAAGATTCAAGATGATTACTTGTGGCAGAAATTTCCTGCCTAATGTATTTGCAGCGAGAGCCCAGTCATTGGACAGAGAAGAGGGAGGCAGAGCTAGGAGTTGGGAGGAGAGAAAAACGCAGGGAGAGAGGAGGAGACAAGAGAGAAGTGAGATAGTGGCAGACATATACCCGCATGTCTCTAGCAGCCTCAAGTAGTTATTCATATCAAAAGGTTAGATAATTGGGATAACAATTCTAATTGTGTGGGCATCTTGTGTATTGAGTGTTTGCATATATACATATATACATATGTGTGTGTGCGTGTGTGTGTGTGTATGTGTGTGTGTATTTGGTTAATCTTAAGCTTTAGAGTTTTATTTTACTGGGTTACTGGACATTACTGTATCTAATTTCGAGGATGGAAGTTATTGGCTGGGAGTAAGCCAAGCACTGTGGGGGCATCAAAGTTGGCCCAGGAGCCATGCCTAGAGCTGTGGAGGCCACAGAGCTGGCCAGTGGAGGCAGTAGCCACACCAATATCTCATGCATCCCAGGCTGGTGGCACTGAGGTGGCCAGCCTGTGCCAGACGCTAGTGCAGGAACATGGAAGCCTGGGCCAGGAGCCAGCCGGACATTGTGTCTTTTCTAATACTTCCTGCTACAGTTACTTTTAATTTGAAAACCCTTGAGAGAAAATTTGTTTAACATGGTTTTGATTCATAAGGTTTCTGGAAAATGGGGTTAGGTCCATGAGTGTATTTAATAATTTATTTTCCATGATTGAGCTAAATGTATTGGTTCAGTTAGGGGTAAAACAGTACAGCTTCAGGCCCTCTCAAAACCTCACTTTCCATTTGGGACAGGTCACTGCTCATTACAGGAGGGAACCATGTAGAAGTTCTGAAAATAACATAAAAGGTCTCTGTGTTTCTGTCCGACGTGGAGCTACGAGAAGAGTGATACCCTGCATGATCCTAACATTTGCTGCAGAAGGAAAAACATGTTTTATGGAGTTAGTTTAAATGCAAGAAGTCATTAGATGAGTCTCACTTGGGTGCTGTGTCTCTAGCTGACTCAATGCAAGTTACACACCAAGCCAGGCGTGGTAGATCCTGCCTGAAATTCCTGCTTTGGGAAAGCAGAGGCTGAAGGATCAAGAACTCAAGGCCTTGTCTCAAAAATTAAGTAATTAAAATCAAAAGTTTTCTATTACAACAAATAATGACTGACATATATGCTTGACACTGTGTACTTATTTCCCATCTTTCCCTAGCAATTTATCATTCAGTTATTACTTGTATCTGTTAATAAGCATGTTTTTAAATGCATTGTGTTTTAAGTGTTGCATCCAGTTCTGCTGTTTTGAAATGCAACTCACTTCCTGGAAACATAAGAGTAGAATTTCAGTCACCATTCCTCACAGCTCAGATGTTGCAAGTAAAGAATACATAAAAGTTTAGAGTCAGAGCACATAGCACTGGTAACAAACATTGATTCTCCAGTTAGAACTTCCTAGATACAAAATAATAAGCCACAATTCACAGCTCCAAGCATCACTCCCAATAAGGCTTTAGGAGGTTGAAAGAAAATTAGTCTAGATTAGATCAACTATAAACAAGTTCTCTTTTTTTAAATTAAATACCTATTATTGGGAGGGGGTTACATTAATAAAATACCCATTTATTTTTCCTTTGTACAATAGGTGACAAATGATATTTTATCTTGATTTTAACATTTCTGACACCATGACACACTGAATTGCATATTTTTTAAAAGCACATCGTCATTCTTCCAAATCTTTATGAATGTGAACACATAGAGTTTTCCACTTCCTGTCACACCCTCCCTCTGCCTATTTTCCCTTGTCTCTGATGGTTTCGTGCTCAAAGTGAACAGACCTTACAGTACTGAACTAGAGGGGAAAGACAGTTGGAGAAGGTGATGGAAACCAAACTCAGAATGAGAAAAATTTAATTTAGGAAACTGAGACATCAGTGAATAGCATCAGTCTCCTGTGGGGAGCTTTAGGCCAGCTTTAGGTGGTCCATAAGCACAGGGCCATGAAGTAGCATCATCAAGAAATGGAGCTGAAGATGAGTGTAAGTACATAGAGTCTCTTCCCAAGAACCTCTGTTCTTCTTCTTGAGAAGCATGCCCTAGTTTAGATTGCTGAGAGCTAAATAGCTTCCTTCCCTTGTTTCACATTTTCTGGGTCACTCCTGTTTCCTATGTATTTGTATTTGTAAGAATTGCACTGGACATGTACAGAGGGACCTTTGTTTAATTCAGTCCTAACTAAATTTTCTCCAAGTGCTTTAAGATGAAAAGGGCAGGTCTAAGATGTAGGTTTGGGAGTGCTCTGTAGATGCTCAGATATGCTGGTGCTGTGTTCTGTTTCTGGGTATTGTCTAAGAAGACAGTCTTCTCTGAAGCTAAGGGCTCTCCCTTCACCAAAGGTTATTTTCAAATAATCAGTCATGCACTAGGTAGACAACAAGGTGGTAATGGTATTCTATTACTTGGTAAAAGGGTAGACTACTCAGAATACTTATATTAAAAATCATAATCTTAAGTGTCAGTTACTAACCTTGCATCATACAATAAGAAATTAAGGAGAACGCAATCCTTTGCAGCTCCAGTGTTTTTCTCCCTTTTCTGATAGTCTAAATAAAAAGTCTTCAGCCATGACTATTCCCTAGTCCTAGGAGTCCTGAGGTTGTCTCAATGTCTGCCTAGTGACCCTCTCCCCTCTCAGCACCTGGCCTAAACATGAGAAGGGTTCCGTTGCCCTTAGCTCATTTAGAGTGTTCATTCCTGGTGCCCAGTTGTACTGTGCTGTGCAGACAAGCCCACGTATGTCTCAGATGAGGCACTAAGTGAAGCCACTGAACAGGCTCCCAGTAGACACAAAGCCGCACAAGTCTCTTCATTTCCTTTTCTATTTAACAAGTCAGCATTTTGCTGGGTGCCATCAGCAAGCGATACACAGAGAGATGCATTTGTTTAATTGTGGTTAGAGCTTAATCAATATTTCATTTCTACTTCTGAACATCCAGAGACCCACATGGGTTGCTTGGTTGCTCTTTAGCATCATACTAGTTTTAAAAAGTTCAACATTTCTTAAGTGCCTACAACAGCACTTATTAAATAGCAGATACTTGTAATTGCTGATTTGCATGTCACAAGAACTTGCTATGTGCAGACTCTGTAGTTTCTTTGCCAAAATTGTTCATAAGCAAAGTTAGCTTTGTTTTGTTTGTTTCTTTGTTTCTGTTTGTTTGTTTGTTGCCTAAGAGCCCTCCTGACTGTGACTCTGAAGGCGTTTGTGGACCCAGTGTCTTCCTGTCTGGCTCACTGCTTTCTCTACTCCCACCATTCTCGACGCTGTGGTTGGGGAGGTAATCTAAAAGCCAGAGTGATGTGCTGAAAAGCCACCTCTCTAGTTTCCCCACACTGGGTCCACTGTGGGAAAACATACTCCATCCAAATCCTGCCCCCACCTCTATCCCAGTAGACCTTCCAGGAGGCCCCTGGCTTTCAGGCCACTGTCTCCCACTGTGTAGCCAGACACTGTTACCAGGAACACAGGTATTGCCGAAATGACTCATGTGCCAGTAAGGAACACAACATTGAAAAAAAAAAAAGCCTAGTACTCCAACTGGCGTCCCCAACCGGGATCCATGGAACATCTCTCATTACTCTCAGCAGAGATTCCTCAGTTTATTGGGTTTTGTTTTGGTTTGTTTTCTGCCTCCTCATGTACTTTGAAAACTCACAGTAGAACAACTTAGTACTTTCCATTAAAATTCTTTATCCATGCCCTTGCCTGGGTTTCCCAGAGTAGGCACGCTACTTACTGATCCAATCCTTGTCCTCTCCGAGGCATTAAGATCAAAAGTCTAAACCCAAGGTATAAAAAGGACAAATATGGAAAAATACAATATATGCTGTTAGACACATGTAAGCAGGCTCTCGGGGACAGGAAGAGTTGCCTTTGACTAAATCTGTGGCAGTGAATGAGCTACAGAATAGATCTTTAGAGTGACTGTGTTTTAAATTTATATCCTAGATGAGCCTGAAGTATAGAAGTTCATGTTTTAAAATAAAAAATAAAGAAATATAGAACATACATACATACATACATACATACATGCATACAACATCTTCACATGTCCATTAAGCAGATGTCAGATGCAGCAAGGAACTGAATTCTGAGCCTACAACAACGGGTGAAACAAAATTCTTAGTCTCAGGCTCTTCAACATTATGATAAATAGTACCAGTTATTTTAGATGGCTTAGCATGCCAGTCCTTCACACACACACACACACACACACACACACACACACACAGTATCAGAAATACAAAGTTCTAACACTCAGGATTTGCTACTCAGCACTCCCATATTACTGCTACAAGTCACAAACTTTCAGTTTTGTAAAAGGCATTGCGGAACCTGTATATCTCTTTCCCCAGCTCTCTAAATTGAAGGCAGCTGTGTCTAAATGCTATGAAGTTTTGTGGATTATGCTGCTGCAAAGGACGGGCACAGCTTCAGAGCGGAGCAGAATATAAGCCACAAAGATTTCAGCAATAGAAGAGACAGTTTAAATTCCTCAGTAGTCACCGTCTTGTAGACAGGAAGGCTGTGATAGATTCTCACACAACTCAGAGTTATTGCCTCCCTTCAGTTGCCAATGTGAGATTTTGGAACCACTCACAAATTAGAACTGTATTCGTCGCAGCTACAGATGGAGACAGGAGATGATTCCACAGTGTTATGTAATATACATTACTTAAGCTTATCTTTATGTGGCTCAAGATATGATGTGATCTGTAGTGAATCATAAAAACTGTTTGAATGGCAACCAGACAGATGAACGTTCAGTGTTAGAATCTGGATTAGCTTTAAATTTATAGAAATAGTCAAGTTTTTAAAAGAAACTTAAGAAATTTTAAAAGAAATTGCCATATTTGTCTATCGTAGTTTTTATTTTGCCTTACTTTTAATAATTACTGGTTATCATAAGAAAATGTAACTTTTAATACATATAAAAGAAATAACTGAAATTTTTGTGTTTATTCCATTTGTAGCAGAAAATATTAAATCACATAGTTTGTTCACAAGTACATTATTCTTATTCATTAACCCATTTTTTAAAAATGGTTATTAAATTGTGAAAAATACTGAGTATTATAACATAACTAATGCTTTCACTAAAATTGTATTGGTTAGATTTATGTTAACTCAATTTAAACTCGGTTCATTTGGGAAAGGTTCATTTTCTCTCACTCTCATTTTTCACACACCTCCATAAGACTGGCCTATCGACAAGTCTGCCAAGAATTTTCCTGATTAATGATTGACAGGCCCAGCTCCTGTGGGTGGTGCTACCACTGAACAAGTGGTCCTGGACTGTATAAGAAAGCAGCCTGAGCAAGCCATGAAGAAAAAGCCAGGAAGAGGTGCCTTTCCATGGCCTCTGCATCAGCTCCCTGCCTCCAGATTCCTTCTCTGAGTTCCTGCTCGGACTTCCCTCTATGATAAAGTGTGATCTGTGAGCTATGAGCTGAAATTAACATTTCCTCCCCACGCCACTCTTGGTCATGGTATTTATCACAGTAATAGCAACCCTAATTGAGACACACACACAAGAATGTGTTTTCTAGAACAGATAGATAGCTATTGTATATAACAACTGATGAATAGTAAGAGTGTCCTACTACTCATCCGAGAATTATTAGCCTATAACAAAATACCAAGACATGAACAATAGAAGTGAAATTAGTTATCTTGATTATTCTGCCTGTTGTCCTTTTGTCATTACCATGATATAAGTGTGAAAGTGGCAGTGAGAATGTGTTTGACTGTTTAACAGACAGCACAACTCAGACCCTTTATGATTTTGTGGCCCTCATCCATCCTCACAGCTTATCATTAATGGTGGTCAACATGTAAGTGACCAGGTAAGCGAAAGTTTCCGGAAGCCCCAAAGTAAACCAACAAGAACGAGAAGAAAACAAGCCTGCTTGCTCATTCTTACTGCCAGATGCAGCCACGCAGGCATGTAGACTGTATAAGCCTCAGCGTTACCCTGCACGGAGTCATTACTAGAAAAATGCAGGTTCTACCTTGTCAAACGTTTCTGGGAAGGCTGACCTCTAGATGCATGCAGTTTGTGTCTGCACACAAGGTTGGAGAATGTAAACCGGCTTTTGGGAGCTAATGCTCTACCTGAGTTTCCCATGTTCTTTTTGGAAGGAAGATCTCTATGTGATAAGGCCAGCAAACTCCCTCCTGGCAGTGGCTAGACGCTCTTTATGTATCCACTGTGGAAACAAACAAGTGGCAAACATGTTCATTCTCTTTTGGGTTTTATTTGGGGACTTTTAAGCAGAAATGAATTAATCTTTCACTCCAATATGTGTCTTGATTTATATATACCATTTGTGAGTCTTGGTACATGTGCTATTTCTCCAGTTACTTTCTCAAAACATCTTTAGTTTTATCTTATTCCTTACAGGTAGATATTGCTAAAGTCTCGTGTATTCCTCCCCCTGAAGTTGGCTAAAAGTTTCCTCAATCACTGTAGCCTGTGTTGTTTTTACTTTTTACCACATATTACTGGTGGGGGACTTTTATTACCAAATACTTACTGAATATAAAAAATTTAAACAAAAACCAAAAGATGAGAAGCATGAAAGTGTGAACAAAGAGGTGTGTTCCAAGTTGTGTGGCTTTGTCTCACTCAGACAGCGTGTTACAGAGTGAGCCAGCCGTGACTCCAGTGCTTAAAGATGTGTCTGTTTCTAACATTACCTCTAAAGGCAGCCATTTCGCAGTCAAGACATGGCTTGAAGGGCATCATTCTTACCTCAGAGTGAGGAAAACAACTCATACTGGGTGTTTTAAAGACAGTGTGTTAGTTTGCACAGTATTACCTTCCTTAGCAATTTCCAAAAGTATTATTTAGAATCTACCCGCCAACTATCTCTAGAAATGAGTATGTATTGGATGACACATGGCTTCATGAGAGAGGGTAGACATAAGCCGAGTTCAATCTCTGAAAACATAAGTATGTAGGGTTATGGTTCCCCTCTCCTCTCCGCCACAGGGCTCAGCCACTCAAGAGACGGGATGCAGGAAGTTGACTGCGCTTACCCACGCTGTCACCAGGTGACTGTTGGCCAGGCCTGTCTGGTTCTCAAGCTCTCAGACACACAAGTGCCGTCGGGAGCCACAGAAGAGCTGAGAACAGAGTGGGGGCCATGGGCTATAATCTAGCCCACCGCTGGAGGGAAAAGGGGGGCAGCTCCAGCTAGTCCCACAGGGGAAGTGTTTGGTTGTCAGCAGTTGGCTTGGGCTTGGCTTGGCTTGGCTTAGTAGTGGTCATGGCTGGGAGCGCAGAGAAGCCTTCTACAAGAGATTAGACAGCAGCAGCTCTAAAGGCGAAGGCCTCGGTGGCTCCCCACAGCGGATCCTAATGAAAAGAGACAGTCTATGATTTTAAGGCATTTATTGTCATGGCAGAAAGTGGATGAGTAAAACCATACCCCACTTCTCATTGTGGACCTGAGATTAAATACCTTTTGCAGGGAGGAGTGTCTGGGAAGGAAAGCTTATTGGCTAAGCCTCCAGGCCTTTAGGTATCTCATTAAAACGGAGATCTGTCTTGAGCCTACATGACCACAGGTCATCTCCTCTACCTGTGGAGGGGCTTGGGAAGTTTCCCTTATGTGACTGATGGCCAAAAATCTATGGAGGGCTGTGGCTAGTGACAGGGCCCTGGTGCCTGACAATCAGGTGAAGCGCCTACATCCCTTCAGGGTCACTGGGGTTTCTAGCCTTAGCTCAGAAGGGAACCAGGCTTCCTTTCATGGTCCCACCGAAGTAAACCTTTACTATGACTTATAGAGTTATGTTCAACCCCAATCCTAGTGAGCAGCAAGCACAAAAGTGTTGGAGTCATTCCTTGTATCCCTTATGGCCTCAACACAATGCCTTGGGCTAAGGTGTTTTAGAAGCAGTAAGTGAATAAAGAAAAACTATTTTCCAGCTTTGAAAAATACTTTCATCCAGTAGCTTCTATAGTCGATGTGAAGACATTGCCAATAGATAGCAGTACCATCTTGATACCTGCTGCTTCTAACACTGCTGACTATTGTGTCTCTCTAAATGAGTTCCCATCTCACTTGCCCTGGAATCACTCAGGAAATGAATGTAGAAAGAAGCTTACAGCCCTGACATTCAGCATCTTTGGAACCTGCATTTTCTTATGCTCCTCAGATGGCTCTGGCACATTCCATGATGAAAGAACCTAGGTAATTCTTATGAGTGCCCGTACATTAGAATTGTGGGGAGATCTTGTAACACAACAAATCCTAACTCATCCCAGATTGAAGATACAGAAACTCTGGAAATGAGTGTTTGCAAAACTCCTGAAATAATTCTGAGGTGTATCGAGGTCGAGCACCATGCTACAGACTCTTCTTTCTCCATGTTAGCCTAGTCACACTCTCCAACATCAGCTAGAATCAGCACATAGAAAGGATCAAGGAGAACAAGACAACAAATGTCCAGGTTGATGGGAAAGAAAAACTGGGCAAACCTCTTCAGAGCACAGGCTTTCAAAGACAGTCAACATCAAAGCAGGGTAACTAACTCTGGCTAGGCCTGGAAGAGAGTGACATTCAATACAGTCTCCATAGAGACTATGTATGGCCCATAAATAATTTAAGTTGAATCAATGTCCCTATTTCTTGGACTGACCCATGATAAACCTCATTGGTATTAGTAGATAAAGGAATCCCTTGTTTTATAAAGCCAAATGTTCATTCTCTGAAAAAAATAATCTATTTTGTATATGCTATTCACATAAAACAATATCTATCTTTTGTTATAAGCTTTATAAAACTACAACTTATAATTAGGAAAAATAATATTGTCCCCACATTCAAGACAGTAAAACTTCATGGAGCAATTAGTGTCCTGTCCAAAGAGCTGCATACCAAGAACCAAAACACTAACTAGATTTTCTGACCCACATCCAATTTTCCTTACTCAATTCAGGGTCATTAACACTATCTTCCCCCTTAAAAAGGAAAAGAAATTCTGATTATACAGTAAAATATCACCTCTCAACATTTTTCATCTGTTTTATATTTTATGCAACTGCTTATATCCTACTGTTCAATATAAAGGAGAATGGTATGCATTCAATTCACCTTTTATCCTCATAGTGATCTATTTTTTAAAAGGACAGGCAATCAATAAATGTTTCTTGGATAAAGTGAAAAATAAAGATAATGGGTTTTAAAATTTCAAATTATAAAATTTCAGCACCAGAGAAAACATATTCCTGTTGATCACAAATTGGCATGTTCTGTCCTTGAATATCATACCTCTATGTTTCTCTAATAATGACACTATTAATTATTAGTCATCAGGTGAGATTCTTGATAGATTGCCCAGTATCACATGACAAGGCCTAAACATGTGTATATGTGAACAGCACTAAGTGGACTATTTTATACCAAAAAAGCAGTCATGAATTTAAGAGTAGATCGACATGTTGGAAGTTGGAAAGGGGGAGAGATAGATCATGTTAGAAATACAGTACTCATATATGGATGCCTCAAACATTGAAAAAATTAAATAAAAAATATTAGTCTTGTCAGTCCAAATTTCAAACACACTTGAAAAAGTACTCAGTAGGGTTAGGGAGGATGTTTGAAAAAATGTGTGTGTGTGTGTGTGTGTGTGTGTGTGTGTGTGTGTGTGTTCATATAAAAGAGTATAATTGGAGTTAACCTATGCAGGATGACACTAGTCTGAGAAGCCATAGGTTGGCAAATTCAAAGCCCACTTGCAGTGTGGGATTCCTCAAGATGTTGGTCAGGGGTGCTGCAAAAATAATACAGGAACTTAGATACCTTTATATTTCTCTAATAATGAAATTATTAATTATTACTCAACAGATGAACTTCCTTTTGGTTATTCATTAGACCCTGAGAGTAAGATTTTATTGCTGAAGACTCCCATATTTTGGTCTCAGGGCATGAAAATATCAAGTTGGAACTGACTAGGAAGTTTCCTCCTTAATGGCTAGCTCTCATAGTACAAAAAGTGCCAGTTGTGGGGGAAAGCCATCAGTAGTTTTAGCTTTAACTCTTCCTCCACAATAATGACCAACATGACAAGATATGGCCATGGGTACAATAGAGGCATACATGTTAGGAGAGTAACCAACCAAATCCTGGTTGGACACACAGGAAGAAATGCATGACTGGTACTTTTTATGTCCAAGAACCTGACTGGCACTCACAGACACCAGGAGTGAGCCTACTCCTGTTATCTTGATAAATGTACATAGTATCAAACTGACCTCTAAACTCATATCTCCATACCCACAAATTAGTACACTCTAAGGTAATATCAGACAAGCTTCTTTGTTCAATAGAAGGATGCAGAAAATTACAACGGGTTAAAGTATGGAGAAAGAGTGCCTGCCTGTGGAGCCAAAAAAGAGATAACCTCATTACACTCCTTCCCAAAAGGCTCAGAGACCACAGAGGAGCAGAAAGACAATAAGTTCCAAAGACTGGAAAGAAGCAAAGCAAACAGTATCTCTTAGATATGACTGGGCCACTGTACTAAAACATTCATAGCAGTTGTGTTTGTCTGCATGAAACCTACAGAAGATCAATTCAGCCAACATTCTATCTAGGAAAGGAAAGTGGAAGTGGCCTCTGAGCCCTTATCACTGACTGAGGAGCTGTTGACAGTATATGGCTTCTGGGAGAAGGAAAGTCAGTTTTCTAACTTTCCCTTAAGGGTGTGGTCCCAGATAGGTCGGTCATGTTCCAGTAAATGGTCCCATAGCAATGAGCATATGAATAGCAAAACATGGACTTGGTGGGTTATAAAAAAGAAAAGAAGACACAAATTAGGGGTGGGTTATGGTGAAAGGTCAGTCTGGGAGGAATATGGATGGAGGTGAATATATGATCAAAATACATTGTGAGCATAAATGGGGTTATCAGAGAATTAAATAAAATGCCACACATTTAAGAAAGAAAGAAAGAAAGGAAGGAAGAAAGAAAGAAAGAAAGAAAGAAAGAAAGAAATTAAGGAAGGAAGGAAGGGAGGAAGAGAGAGAGAGAGAGAGAGAGAGAGAGAGAGAGAGAGAGAGAGAGAGAGAGTGAAATCAGTATTTAAATTACAGATCAAAGGAACTAGAAAGATGCCTAGTTGGCTGATAGTACTTGTGCTCTTCCAGAGGAACCATATTCTATCCTAAAACTCCCTTTGGGTGTCTCACAACAGTCTGCTTCAGGGGATCTGTTTGTCTTCTGACTTATGTGGGCAACTGCACATGTGTGTAAAACTCAAACTCACTCACCCTCTCTGTCTCTGTCTCTGTCTCTGTCTCTCTCTGTCTCTCTGTCTCACTCTGTCTCTCTCTGTCTCTGCCCCCACCCCGTGTGCCCATGTGCCCGTGTGTGTGTGTGTGTGTGTGTGTGTGTGTGTGTGTGTGTGTGAGAGAGAGAGAGAGAGAGAGAGAGAGAGAGTCTCAGATCTAAATTCTAAATAATTTTTTCTTTTAAATGTGTGAGGAGGGGACATAGACCTCACATATTAGAAACATCTTTGATTTAAAAATTCTTGTGCTAGGAAAAACAACAACCTCCAGTTAGTATATACCTACCAAGGTGACTAAAATGGAAAAGGACCAAGAATGTGGAGAAGGGGCACTCTTACACACTGCTGATAAAAGTGGAAATTGGATTAATGCAAAATTTTGGAAAAGAGTATATCAGAATTTATCTGCTGCATTCATATCTTACCAAAGGACATATGCAAGTTGCTTATTGCAATACATGTTATAAGAATCAAAAACTAGATTATAACTCAACTATTCAACAATAGAATGCATGCATTTTGTTACATTTATACAGAATAAAATTCTAATTTACAATAAGAATGCATAGTGTGTAACAATACACAATGTATACTCATGAGTCTTACAAACACAATTTTGAAAGAAAGAAATCAGGATCAGGTAGTGTGGTGGTACATGTAATAGCTCCAGCATTTAGGATGATGAGGTAGTTGGTAGCTGAAGGCCAACATGGGTTATATATAAGATCCTATCTAAGAAAATAAGGGTATGAATGGAAAGAGCAGAAAGGAAAGGAGAAGGGAAGAAAAGTCATATCATACATGTATATAAACTTCAAAGCCAGGAAAAGCTAACATTGTTAGAAACCAGCATCGTTTAATCTTCAGCCACAGCAATTAGTATGGGCTGGAAGTGAGGTGGAAATGAGATGTTTCTGGATTTGAGTGATGGATACATAATGTGCTTACACTGTAAAAAAAATCACTGACTCTTCCTCTTATGTCAAACTTAAAATTAGATCTAAAAAGAGAATCTTGGCACCATTTAACTAGTGGTGTACAAATACAGGAAGCTCCTAACTGCTGAGGGGTAGCATGTTATTTCTATATAAGTGGGAGATTTTGACAGCAATGTTTTAGATCAGGTCAGAATGTAGGTGAAGACCCACATTCCAGGGATTTAAGATTTTTAGAAATTCACGTCTTACATTCATTTTCCCCCTGCTCCTACCACACACACACACACACACACACACACACACACACACACACACTCCTAAGATTCAAAGATTTTACTTCTGAAGTCCAACTTAAAGGAATACTTAGAAAACTGTCTCTTTAAAACAACATTTTTAAAACAACATCCTAGAAGGTAAAGGCTACAAGCTTGTTTCTCAAAATCCCTGAGAACTGTTGAACAGCAATACAGTTCTTTTCCAAATCAGACTACCATATGACAAAAGCCAAACTTCTCTGCTTTGGCTCTCTGTCTCACGGTTCACTAAATCCAGGGAAGTCATGAGTGTTATTTAAATCCCTATCAGAAACTGACTGTTTCTAGATAGCTAGGAGGTAGGTCATGGTCTTGTTTATAATAATCAGAGGATAATAATCAGAGGTCCATTCTCAGTACTTAGGATAATGATAATGACAAAGATCACATTTGCAACATCTGGAATCTTTACAGTGTTGTCAACTTCAGCTAGTGTCTTAATTCCAAGTACATTAGGAGATCAAAGGCAAGGAAAGGATGCACCAAATTCAAAACAAAACTTTGATATGCATAGAAGTAATCTCTTTGTCTGAAAGTAAAGATCGTGTACACTCCTTTTTAGTATCAATATTTACCCAATGCACCTGACTCAACACGTTGAGCCTAGCTAAAGTTGCTACCTCTTCTGAGTTTTCAGTCCTATTCAAATAATAGTAAAGACATTTGAAACAATAGGTCACGTGTGGCAAAAGAACGAGGCCATTTTCCTGAAGGTGTGTGACATATGAGACTATATATGCAGGAGAGGCCATTTTCCTGAAGGTGTGTGGCATATGGGACTATATATGCAGGAGAGGCCATTTTCCTGAAGGTGTGTGGCATATGGGATTACATGCACAAGAGAAGCCATACACAGAACAGGAATAAATAACAACTCAGAATACAAGAAAAGCACCAAAGGAGCTGCAACCGGAGAGGGGATGTCACTCTACGGAGAGACCTACAATTGAGGACTCAGAAAAGATCAGACACAATTTAGCTGGAAAATCTGTGGCTTAGGGATGATGTTTTACGAGGATAGTTCACATCTCTGGAGTCAGTGAGAAATAGTAAAGAAAATTATATATGTCAAGAAAAAATTTGTCTAAAACATCATGACAAATATATGAAGGTTCATTGTAAGAAGTTTCTGAAATCTTAAAAAGAGAGTTTTGACTGAGAACATGAAATAGTCCTCAGGTAGACCTGGTTTAAGACTGTAGATAACTTTTTCACCAGAGCAGACACTGGTTCATCAGTGGGTAATGTCGAGCATCTGGGAAATGATGTCTGTATCTTTCTCCTTCTCAGAACCAGTGCTGGCAAAGCCCAGATGAAGAACAATGGCAGCCAAGAATTCCACCCTCTTGGATTTCTGAAAGATTGAGGAACTGTAACTCAGAAAGCTGGTTTCCTAGCTCTTAGTTCTACCTCAGTGCTGACAGCGCTGCTGGACCTTCAGGATCTAAATGTCTATATTCAGTGACAGAGGTGAAAAATCTCAGAAGCAGGCTTTCTTTCCACTTTAAATGCCAAAGAACTAGGGAATGCAATGTAAGGCTGTGTGACTCACCGCCTTCACTTGGCCCAGTGTTACATCAGTTCACTTCGTAGCCTGTTTTGTCATCACTTGACAGCAAGCTTTCACACATCATCTAATGCTTAGAGAAGAATAAAATGGATCCTGCAGTGGACATGATACAAAGCTGCTCAGAGAGACAGATTCTGAGTTTTCCAGAAGAAAGAAAGAATCGAGGAGAAGGAAGGAGCTAAGCTTCTGAAGTGAAATGAAGCTGCCCTGTGGTTGGTGAGGCCACACAGCTTGCAGATGTAGGCACAAGGGAGATGATAAGCCTCAGGCCTTTAAATCTACCATAGTTTTAATGCATATTGCTTGCCCTGAGAATTGATGATGGTACAGCTCTCTCTCTTAATTTTAGGGAAATAAAAATGTGGATTTTTTCCTTCACATAAATTACAGAGGTTGGGACAGAAGCCATTCAACTTGATTATACAAATCATCAAAAACATTAAAACACAAATCCTTTAGTTCTGAACAGGAATTACTCTAAAGTGAACCTATATTAATTTCAACATTGCAGAGTTAAGATAAATACTTTTTTACAAAAGATGTATCAATCTTTTTTTTATAACAACTAAGTGTGAAATATAACATATATTAATTATTATGGGATTTAGTAAAAAGAAGTTCTAAAATCAATCTGCTCTAAATCTACATTAGATGTTTCGTTTAACTAACTCCATTATTTTGGAGTTTGAACTTTGGAAGTTATATTATTTGTTAAAATTAATCTGTGAAGATATTAGATTTTACCTAGCAGTATCACCTGTGATGATAGTTACCTGGAGCCTTGCATTATGCATTAAGAAAGATCCTAAAACTGCAGCCAAACCAGATGATAAGAAAGACCATAACCAGTGAGCTTATGATCCCTATCAGGTGCTCAAATCTAGCACATTTTTTAAATGCTGCAGCTTTATATGTTTATAAATAAAATACAGATTTGTATGTTAAAGTTCATTTTTGAAAGCCTAGACTAAGATTTAGAAATCAAAAAATCATTAGCTAGCCAAGGGAACACAGAGAAAAGTGAGAACCTAAACCGTCTTCTTAGCACCACCCACTCCTGAATTCCAGCACTCCCCTAGGAACCTTTCCTGTCTACAGGCTAGAAAGAATTCCTTTTAAAATATTTCTTGTTATATAAATGAGTCAACAGACAGACATCTCAGCAACATTATCATATGGTAGATGCAGACATATGTATATAAATTTAACATTATGAGTGAGACACCACAAACCTGTTAAAATGAAAGAAGAAGATTCTGGCACAACCAATTTGATATTTCATTTTATTAAAACTGTTTCTGTTAGATCCTCACTGCATACATACACTAAAATAAGTTACACGTAGATGAGATTTAAATATGAAAGGCTGTATCATCCTTTCAAATCTACAGAAAATAGAATATATTTTATCTGATCTCTAATGAGAATGCAAGTTTAAATACAGTAGAAATAATCACAATAAAAGATCACAGGTGTAGCTCTCTACAATTTTAGAGTATGTATGCATGTATGTGTTAAATACAAAAGCATAATTGAAGGGAACTTAAACTAAAAATAAAAAGAGAACACTGTGAACTTGCCATTGTTAAGTGGGCTTTTGTTACAGTGAAGAAATACCTGTTTACATGACATCTCTGTGAAAACTATTAGGGCTTTGTGGGTCCCAAATAGGAAGAACAGGTAGACCTCATGAGTACATCAAAATGACCAGACAGACAAACTCACCATCTCCATCCCTCTCTTGACCACATGATTTCTTTTTTCTTCACATATTTTCTTTTCTTAAAGGGTCTATGCTTGCCCATTCCTGCTGCCAGACTTCAGTTTGCCAGTGGCTTTCACTAGCCTTCATGCCAGATCTGCCCCCAGATCCAGTACCATCTCAGTGATTCAATTTCTCCTTGGTTCTATATTTCTAAGCCAAGTTGGCCAAGTGTCTCCATGAAGCTCAGTGTCCCACAGACACAAAACTAGTGAGGTCTACCTGTCTATCAGCAGAGCTAGATGTCTGGGATATGAGAGGTCAGTAGCAAAGATGGTCCACATTCAATGTAATACTAGGGTGCAAACATACAGCTTCAGACCAGGGAATTGAGTGAGAACATCCAAATGCTAACTATCAGAGCCCAAACCCTGCAGGAACAAATGCATGGGCATATGGTCAGTTGTCCGAGGCAAGGGCCGTCTTTCCTGTTATTATTTGTCACACTCACTTGTACTGAGCATATTTCCTAACACCAACATTTGTCAATCTGATCATCAGGAAAGAAAATAAATAAAAGAAAAAATAGGAAGATTAAGAGATGGGGATGTGACTTGATAGTGTTCATGTCATACGAACAAGTCACCTCTATACTCATTCCTATATTCCAACCTTAATAAATGATCCACACGTGTCCACGGATTGCATGCACACTCATTTCCGTAGCTGTTCTCATGGTCATGTGTGCTAGATAGTCTTTCTAGGCTCTCCCTATCCAGTGGGTGCTCCTTAACCATCCTAGCAAGGATGAAAGATGGAGTCTTCCTCAAGTTACTCCTCCAGCACATCTCCCTCCCATCCATCAGTCCTGAGTTTGCAACTCCCCTCATTCCAAATGTAGTGTCTGATTGGCCAGTTTGTCTACTCCCTACTGCAGTGAAAACTGCTCTTAGGGAGATGTGATGCCTTTTCACTGCTGTTACAGCCATAGACCTTCAAGGCACAGGCAAGAGAAGGTTCTCAGTGAACACAGCTGAATAATCCTGAAAGATTAAGGGATGATTCTGTACTAAAAACAAAGATTTTGTCCCTCGCATCACAAACAAACTTTATTCGACAAATAGAATGTGTTTCAGAGGAAAATATGGTGGACTTCAGACCCAATAAGATACTTTCTGCATCTATCAAGTCACTGGTTATGTAAACTGTGAAACTTTTCAGAGCTTCTTTCTCTTTTTTAAAATGTAGCAGGCCTTGTCTTTCTTGTACAGTTGGCTTAAGGATTAAAGGTAAAACATAGAAGGTTGCTGACACACACTAGGGGCTTAATAAATGTCATCTATTGAATTTAAACTATTAATGTGTTTGGTGAAACAGCAGATACTCAAAGTCCATAGAAATATGTAATGCTTGGATTATTTCTCAATGATTAATAGTGATTTAACCATCAAAAATAGCTAGTATATTTGTAGATCTATAAAAAGTCTAGAACCTCTAGGATGAACAAAGATAGGGGAAAATGTAAAATCTGTTCATATCATAGCCTGCACAATTTCATTTCAGATTGTCTCCTAGCTGAAAGATCTGTAGTCCATTTAAACACATGATTTTCACCAAGCCTAAGTTTAATGAAACTATACAAACCTGATAAATAGAACCAGATCCTCCTGCTCCTCTACTCTGCGACTAACACAAAAGCAACACATTATGAGGTGGAACATTCTGAAGAAAAAAAAACTGCAGAAATTCCCACCCTGGCCTGGCATATGGCACACTGCTGAAATACAAGGTTGGAAACTGAGTTGGAATCCTGTAGCGTCTTTTCCCAAAGCCTGGTGCTGAGGGGATAGCACCTGCTTTGAGGAATTGTGGGTAGGGCAAAGCCCGACATTCAGTGTGTGTTGGATACTTTATGTTTTAAAAGATAGATAGGTAGACAGTCAGACAGACAGATAGACAGATAGACAGATGATATACTTTTAAAACAAGTATTGACTGAGCATCAAAGTAGATGATAGACAGGGTAAAAGAGTGAAGAAGACAAAGCCTCTGCAGAGTTACTACTCCAAACAAGGAAGTAGCTCCAGCCCACAGCCTGTGCCAACATTTATTCATATGGGTTCATGTCACAAGACACACCACACGGCACTATGCAGATGTTAAATGGCTTCAGAAGGCTCTTGGCATCCCAAACATTACAACATAGGATATCAAATGCTTTCTGAAAAGTGATTCCATAGCCGAGCAATCCTGGGTTTAAGTTAGTAAGATCTTTATAGCAGATGATTCCTAGACCTCATGCATTTTATAAACGGTTTCCTTCTACAAAGTAGAAGCAGTAGGGAATTCACAATTGCTTCGAATCTGCTACAGCTTATATTACTGATCTTTGCATGGGTTTTGTGATTATGTGGATATGTACATGATGCACATGTTTGCATGTACGTGTGCATGTTTGATGGAAGCCAGAGATTAACAGTGCTGCCTTCCATAGTTGCTCTATACCTTGTTTTTTGAGACTGAGACCAAGACCAAGACCACAGATTCAACAGAACGTCCAGTGAGTTCCAGAGGTCTAGCTGCCTCTCTGCACCCCACCCTGCCCATACCAGCACTAGAGTTTCAGATGTGATACCTGCTGCTGTATGTTGCTTTTTACATAAGTGCTGAGAATCCACTCGGGCCCTTACACCTGTATGCTAGGCACTTTACCCACTGGGCCAGCTTGCCAGCCTCTCACAGCCTTTCCTGTCCTGAATTATAATATCTCAGTGGTATATAGACAACATATATCAGTCTATGAATTGAATGTGTTAGGGATAATAGCTGAACTAGGTGGGCTGATGTTCCTCTCTGCTCCCTGGATGCCAGAATTTCCACTCTTGTTGTCACAGGTATCCGCCACCACTGCCATAATACAAATCCCATGGCCCATGGCCAATACCCTTTCAAACTGAGAGTCAACCTAAGTCCTTTCTGTTCTGTTACTTCTTACAAATATTTGATTGCAACACAATGATGAGAAAAATAAATGACATTATTATCCACAGTTCATGTTCAAAGATAACCAGACTGTCTGACGTTCTAATCCCATATTATGGAGAACCCAGGTTATCAGTAACTCAATGCCTTTGTATTATGACTGACTTGCCACCCACCCCACATGGATTCTCCCAATATGTGAGAGGCCAAAGCAGGGGACATTGTCTGGGGATGGAGCAAATCCCACAAAGACTCTACATGAAACTTCACAGTTTGCCTCCCTCTCCATTCAAGTTTCTGAAATGACATGTCTCCAAAGATACTTGTCCCTCAAGCCACCCCACTTCTCTGTGGACATGGCTATGGTACCTTGAGAGAAATATTTGCTTATTATATCTTCTCATTAAAATTCAAGAGTCCGTGTCTAGTTCAGTACTATAACTCAAGTTCTAAGATATTACTTGCCTGTAGAAATTATTTTATAGTGTGGAATGAGAAGGATAGGTAGCCATCACAAGAACATTCTGTTCTTTTGAATATCCTTTTAAAATGATAAATATTCATTTAGCTAGAAAACTGTGAGTCTCTAGCTCAATCAAGTCCTCTTATAGCTATCTGATCAAGCTAGAGTCCTTCAGCTACTAATTCAACAATATGCATGTGTATTATGAAATGATGTTACACCAGACATTATCGAAAGTTCTAGATTAATCACGTTGTTAACAGGAAATGTGCCTTTGAGTTAAGATAAACCTTTTGGCTTTCTTTTAGAAGCCTTCTCAGAACCTCTCACACCTAGCATCACAATTGAAAGAAAAGGAAAACCACCCAAAGAGACTGCTCATGACTGTGGTGTGGGGAGTCTAGTATCTTTGTTCTTAAGGACCTGTTCAGTCCCCTGTGATTACATCTCTTGCAACAAAAGCCTCCTGGGCTCTTGGCACGTCCTACAGAGATCGACAGAACAGATTATTAGAGCAAAATCTTTTCAAAATCTATTCTGGATGGTCCAGTAAGCTGTGGTCTGGCTCACCTTCTAAACACTGTCCACCTGTGCGAAGTGTGGAAGCCTATGAGCTGAAGCAATGGGATTGGCCAGAATTCTGTCAGAGATACAGAAGGTAGTAGAAGTAAGTAAAATGTCTAAAGCTTAGCATAAATAACACACATAAATAGGTATAACTTTGTTTTATTTTCTCCCTTGGTGTCTAAAAAATTACATAGCAAGTTACCCTGCCTTGTGAAAGGATCGTATAGAGTAAGTGTATCTGATTCTAAGCCTCTTGGAGTCTGGTGATGCTAAATACTCATCTGTATCTACCATATTATCCATTTCCAATCTACTGCAGAAGACTAGCTCCTTTCTAGCACCCAAGTCAGCACCTATCACCTAACGGTAGAATCTAAAGAACACCACATTTTGATGTGTCTTCTTTACTTCTAGGTCTTCATGCACAACAAAACTCTACATTCTGTGTTCGGTTACAAGGACTGTTTGGCCTCTACAGTATACAGAATAGCCTTCTACTAGGAACGTCTTTGGGTTCCTGTAACGTTTCTAGAACAGCAGACTCTGGTAAGTGGAACAGCCAAGTTAAAATGGCTACCTCCAGGTGGCTGCAGGAAGCATACAGCTATGGCTTCTGATAGCTCTTAAATAAAATATTAGATGTGTGTCTATTGTCTGTGATCTGTCTGTGGTCTTTTGTTCAACTGGCTGGGGTTAAAGGGTCTGTAGATTAGTAGGCCAGCTGTTTGATAATTATCACAGCCAGTTCCTTGGTTACACACATTGGGGGGCAGAATCTTAACTGCTAAGCAATGAGTTTAGGAGAACCTTTCTGTTGTTCTTATCCATCCAGTTTTAGAAAACATGTTATAAATAAGGGTACCTTGCCCTTTAGCCTACACCTTTTTCTATTTTTCTACTTGTGGTTCAAAATGAATGCATATTTCTTCTCATCTAGGGCACCTGACCTGCTGATAACGGACTATAGAGCTATTTGTATTGGGCCACTGTCATTAAAGTCCTTTTGGATCTCAGTTTGGGACCTGCCCTGTAAGTCACTCAAGAAAACCAAAACATGGCAAAAAACAATAGAGAACTGTGGAAAGGAAGGTAAGTGTGCATTTTGTTTACTTGCTCATTCTTACATTACTGTTTGCCACAGTCAAATGCCTACGTTCAATACTTGCGCACATGCTTTTAGAATAAGTTACTGTGCTAGAGAAACCACCAGCCCTGGAAAGGGGGGCTTGGAGTGGAATACTTTATTTCAGCCCACTTGGAACAGATTTGAATTATCCTCCTTTTCTAAGGGTCTGGCTGCAAGCCAGACAACCAAGTTCACAAGTCTACTTCAAAGTTTTTCGAGCATTCTGGAAGTGATGTTATAAATCATGACATCATGGAAGAGATCTCGCCACTTTTGTTGTTTTACCTGGCGATGTTTATGCAGAAGGAAAAGAAAGAAAAAATGGAGTTCTGGTTCTATTGAAAACTTACCAGTAATTGAGTGTTCTCACTACTTACAGTAGAAAAACCACCACCCTCAAAGGCAGTGGGATTCCTATGTGCTAGGGCCTGCCACTGTAGCATCACCAATGGGTGAGCCTTGGGTAAGGTAAACTCCACAGATAATTTAACATGCAGATATTTCTTTTCTTTCAAAAAATTACACTCATGTTCAAAAAGTTCTCAAAGAATTTTTCCAATAGCAAATATTTCCTAGTAAATATGAAGGAGAAATTATTTTTATAACGAGCCACAGTTTATTAGTAGGTAGAAAACTACATGTGCTGCACAGGTAGCACAGAAACACATGCCCTGTATCATCCTCATTTCAATTCAAAAGCCTCTGATAGATTGCCTCTGCTGAGCCACACTGAGTGGGCCTGAAATTCAGGCGTACTGCTTTTAGCTAGTCATTCTCTGACAACAGATGTCACCTAGTTCTGCCTCAATGTGTCCATCTTCGAAGTGGTCACAAAATGGTTGCTTAACAGCAAAGTATGAGAGTGTGCAAATAACAACTTTTGTATACAAAATTTGCTAACTTTTAATACAGTTTTCTCTTATTTGGGGCCCTCTGAATCAAACTTAAAATAACAAATATGTGTTGAGGGTACACTGTGAACAAGCCCCTATGCTAGTCACTTAAAATCTTTCTGAAACAAATCTTATATGGAGCCAGCATAAAACAAAGGCAATTTGTGATATTCATTACTTGTAATGAATAGATGTACTTATGTGATTTCTCAAGAGAAGAATCTCTAGAGAGTCCTGAAGGAGAGACACATTGCCCCTTACTCAAGGCCTCTGCCTGGACAGGAGCTCCTCCACCTGTGTGTTTACTCAAGCCACTGAGGTAAGAAAAGATGATGTCTATATAGCTCTGCCCTATACCCTCATCCCAGCAGGTACCTGGTGCACAGTAAGGGGTCAGAAAGCATTTGCTGAAGTTGTCAAATTTGGAAATGATGAAGAAAAGAAAAGAGGAGAGAAGGGGAGGGGAGGGGAGAGGAGGGGGAGGGACATGGGAGGGGAGGGAAGTGAAGGGGAGGGGAAAGAAGAGGAAGAAAAGAGAGGGATCAGGCTCAAGACATTTCTGCATAGTGCTGGAGTCTTCTTTCTCCTTTTAATCCTAAAATGTTCATTGTCCTTTACGAAGTTTTTCACTGTCTTGAGGTAAACCAGAAAGGAATCTTATTACCCCAGTACATAGATACGAGACCACAGAGAAAATAAGCAATTGGGATGGAAACCAAAACTAGAATGAACAAACAACAAAGCATTCATCTGCATAAAAATCTGTGCAGGCCTCCCAATGCCTCTTTCAACATCTTAATTCATAGGGCATCCCTTGAAAAGTCAGTTTACATAACCACATACATACATAGGGATGCCCTGTGTCCTTTAACAAAAGGAACATAGAAGAAGAAGGGATGTAAGGTACTACAAATGCCTGGACCACTGCACCACATTCCACAAGCCCTCTGCAGCCCACTTTTACAAACTCCTCTCTTGAACAGACCTTATCAGAGACTTGGATTCAAGACCAAGGACCACAAGGTAAACAGGACAGACCCATAGCACAAAAGAAATCCCCTAGCAGAGCTTTTGTGAGGCAAATGAGGAGAAATCTGAGCCTGAATTCTGAGGCTTGTTACTGTTCAATTTACTGGATTCTGTTTAGATGCAGAGTGACAGAGATTAAGTATCCACTGGTTTCACCTGCCATGCATGCATTGTTAACTGTTCCTGGTGCTAATAGGACCACAAATACAGTATCCTGTTACCTGCATAGTGTGCCAAATTAATTTTGCTCTCCAAATTCCACCCTTTGCTGAATTAAGAGCAAATTTAATATAAAGTCATGAAATTAAAAGTGAGTGCATATGGTTCTTAGATTTGCACTGTGGTCTTAACGCAGTGTCCTTGTATCTTGGGGTGGCAGTTTTAAAGCATTACCTCATAAGAAAGTAATTTTGAGATTTTAGAAATAAAACTCTCTTGGTTAGTGTCCAAGAATCATTGTCACTTTGAAACAAATTGCTGATTGTAACAAGAATATATTAACTTCTGTGTGCTTTAGTGATGATGATTTTTGTCTCCAACATTTAAGTGTCAGAAACCGACTCTGAGATATGTTCACATCTTAGCTAGCTCCTGAGTATTGTGAGACATACCGTTTTGACAGTGATCTAAAGCACACTTAGTACAAATGAGGCAAAACTGCACTTTCACTGCCATCCAGAGTAAACCTATGGAAATATCTTTTTTTTTCTATCACATATATATTATTTGCTCAGATGACATTATTTTCTTTCCTTACTCCTGATTGAACATAATGTATTTTAACAACATTTCCTTCTATTCCTGGAATTAGTAGTAACCAACCAGAGTAGCCTGAACATGCCATTGGAAACCATTGCCCTCTTTATATGACATTCTATTTCCCAAACGCAGAGCCCTTTACAACTGGATCTTTTAAAATTTTGAGACAAGATCTATTGGAAACACTTAAATAGGGGGGGAAAGATGTCAAAAAACATGCCTGTGGGTGTGTGCTTATCATTAGCACAGCACAAATATGCCTGTGGGTGTATTATTTGATTTAGACAAAACTATAGTGGGGATATTTTCTGTTTGGTTTGTTTTTTTCTTTTTTCTGTCTCACAAAAACCAAGTGTTCTCCAGCAATGAGGCAGCGGAAAAAATCAATACTTGCCATGTACCATGTAACCAATAGAATAAGGGGAATGATTTATGTATGGATGGATGAAGCCTGAATCAGCTGGGGCCTCATACAGAGAGCAAGAAAAGAGAGGAGAAGGAGCGGAAAGAGGGAGGACAAGAGGAGGGTTAGGTGAGCTCAACTGCAGAGATTATTTCTAAAGTGTGGCCAGATATTTTGTTTCCTTTTTTCCTCCTGCAGCAGTAATGCCCATCTCCGGCTCTGCAGGACATAGGAGAGCCTGCAATTTGTGGGCTGTAGGATGGCTCAGCTTTCCCTCCTTACCTCAGTCTCGAGTCCATGTTCATATTAGGGTGTTCTGAGAAAGGGAGAATGATGCATGGCCTGCAGCCCTTCAGCCTTCCAGGCGTCTGTCTCCACCCTTCGCAAGCCTAGTGATGGGTTGACAAGCACTGGTTGACAGCAAGTCAGACCATCAACAGGATTTTATACACACACACACACACACACACACACAGCACCGGTTCCTGAGGAGACCAGCGGCAAGGGCTTGCCCAGGAAAACTACTCTATACCTCATGAGTTCCTGCTGGAAATATAGTTTGATTAACTGGAAATCCAGGGAGCTGCGGCATTTAAAGGTATTTAATCCTCAAGGTAACTTTTCAAGGGGTTAATGCCCTCGCCAACGCTGAGCTTGAAGTATAGTTTTAAGCCAGCAGTGGGAGGGCCCTACTTCACAGCTGGGTATGTGTCCTATTGTACGCTGAATTCTAGTTATGATTTTACACTGGGTTCTTTTTTTTTTTTTTTTTGCTTTAAGATACTACTGCAAATTTTTTTAAATGAAAAATAATTTCTCCACACTCCTACTTTCTACATCAAACTCAAAATAAACCACAAAATTTTCTGAGAGACAGATTTGATCATTTCTTTGGAAGAGATTAATTTTAAAGAAGTATTTACATAAATCTAAGTTCATTTTTCTGGTTATTCTATCTATATATATTGTATGTGAAAATGTAGAAAGCTTGACAGTGTCCAGTTTGCATCAGTCCGTTGAAAAAGGCTGACTTGTGTCCTTTTCTGAGGGAAACAGATGCTAAATAAATGTTATTGTTTTATGTCCTTTAACTCAGACACAGTATTAATGTCAAATTTGGGTAGTCCAGTAGAATATCCTGTATTCTGTATGTGACTCACTGTTCTGGACATAATACATAGCAAATGTGTCAGAATAATGTCATGTCGTTAAGACTCTCTTAATTTAGAGTCAGTATTGTTAACATTTAACCTCTGTAAAGATAACTTCCATCTTCAGTTGACAAGCATATTAATATTAACTCTCTTGATAAAAAGTCGTTAATTTAAAAATAGGTATACTTACACGATTCAAATTATCTTTAGTTGCAATATCAAAATTCCATGCTATTTTAAATATGTATATTCACCATATATTAGATGACAATTTTAGTGATTTTCTGCATTATACTTATTAACTAAATTTAATAAATTATATCGATATATCCCTTTTTATGCTGTAGAGCTGGGCATTTATTTAGTAGTCGGGTTTGCTTGCATAGGATATAGGATTGGAAATGAAGTAGAGGTATTAAAAGAGCAATAAGAACTATTTTCAGTGGCAAGACAGGTCCTAGTCTTTTAAGTGATTCTTCATGTTTAATACCATTTTATAGATGTCATTGAAGATTGTTGTTTTAACTTTATTATTATAAATGATCTACCCTATTTAAAAGTAATTTGGGGAAAATTTCTGTACAAACCAAGGAAGTGCATCTAATTTCTCTCCTTCAAGTAAAATTAAGAACAACAACAAAAACTGTAGTACAGAAGTAAAGCATACATAATAAATTATCTTTCAGTGATTATAATTAAGACTGGTTCCCTAAACTAGCAAAAATGAGCCTACCCTCTTCTCTTGGTGTAAGTAAAGCCTGACAGCTACCAAATGTGAGCATCACCTGCTCAAGTTCTGTTGACCCCTGACAGGACTTTACTTTTGAATCTTTTGCCTCAGCCAAGCTGTCTGTATGATCGATAGTGAGAAAACCTGGAGCTATCCGAATGGAGTGGAGACTGCGAAGCTCAAAGCTGAGGGAGCCTCAGCCAGAGGAGTGTCCTTAGCACGCCACAAGCAGGTATGCACTTAGCAGAAAACTAACCGGAAATTAAAGACCACAAGAACCTGCAAGGTGAGGCACACATGGGAGGTGAGCACATCCGGAACGGGCTACAGGGTTAGGAGAGATGTGTTGCTGTACTGAAGGAAAACTGTGGCAGAGAACAAGACGGAGAGCCTGCCAATAGTCACAGGGTGCCTAATGAGTCCAGCCAGATCAAGAATATTATTCGAAGTGGGTCTTACAAACACAGGAACCTGGGGTGTTAGCAGACAGAATCCTGTCCTCATAATAGGAAGAGAATACAAAAAACTAACTATAGTCAAGGAACAGATCTATAAACAGTCCCTCAGAGAACTAGATTTCATCACTGCTAACAGAGTCTCAGTGAAAAGCCTTTTGTCTAAAAAGTTTATTTCTGTTTGCACAACTTTTCTGTGTTCTAGTGAAAGCCAATAATCCTTTTCCCCCAACGTGAGATTAATTTCCTGTAAACATCCAGCGTTGAGGTTCGCAATGAAACTCGTGAGCATCTTATACTGTGACATAAAAGCCAATCTCCTGGTAAGCAAGGGTCTTTAGCAAACACCTGTTATGCTTTATTTGCCTTTATTGGTGGTTAAAATTTCACTGATGAAATGTCCATTAAAGAGAAAAATCAATATCTAAGCTTAGCCGCCTGCTTTGTTTTAATACCACAAATTATTTTGAAACCAATAGATGAATAACTACTTAGGAAATAAAAGCAATGAGTTCCATTTTGTTACTCTAGCAGTCACTAAAACCAAGATAAGATAGTATCTGCTTCCTCTTCCTTAAAAATCAATTAATCCAGTTAATAAGAATTAACAAAGGAACTGATCTTAAAAGCTGTATTTTTAAATCTAATTTCATGAATGCATCAGGAATAAGGTTAAAGAATTTTAATGCTAAAAACAAAAATAGTATTAGCTCTAACGAAGAAGTAAAATGACCTGAGAGATAACTAGCAAGCTTCCCAGAAAAGAACTGATTCTTGCGCATTCCAATTTTTTTTCTCCAATTAGCTTGACACAGGCAGAGCATCTTGAATTAGCCCAGTTCAATCTGAGCATAATTGGATGGCAAATTTCTATTTTCAAATCTAAACTGGTTCACTAAAACCATATAGAGCTTGGATTCCATTTAGCAGAAAAGCTATACAAAGGCAAGTGTCGATCCATCTCTGTTCCCTGTCACACTGCTAGAGCACAGTCACCTGGATATCAAGATCTTGCCAAGGCACAAAGGCGCAGATACATCTGAAATACTAAAAGGTGCCACAAGCCACACTTCAGCTGTGGAGTGAGCTTTCCTTAGCTCCTGTCCTGGTCTTTGCATTTGCATCTTTATAGATTATGGGAAGCTATAGATCCATTCGTCTCTCACAAAGCTGTCCAAGTCCGGCCACAGCCTCACATGGTTTTACTGTATGGATTGTCTCGTTTATTCAAGCAGATTTTTTTTTTCTTTAAGATCACATCCACTCCTCACACCCCCCAGGGAATGAGCCAAAAGATGGGAGGCTCCTAATAAAACAATTAATTATGATAAATTTCTGAATTTTACTCTTTCATCCAGGGCTATTTCCATGGTAACACCCTCTCTTTCTATTGTTGGGTTGTTGCTCATTCACACAGCAGGTTAAGCCCAGGGCAGCCAGGGCAGGCTGATGGTCAGCTTTTATTTTCTCTAGCCCTTCAACAAAGGTTAGTTGAGGTCACTAGGAGCCAAAGGGTAATTACTTTTCCTCCTCAGGGTTAAAGGGACACAGATTGCTATTGGGACAACTGTATGGATGACCTTCAGCTTTTAATGCTCAATCTTCTCTGCTCTCATCAGACACAGAAGTATGACACAGCAATCATGATGCTTCCTCTAGGACTAAAATGCAGAGTAGAAAGCCAAATGTCTCCTCTGAAGCTAACAGAGATTAGCATAAAATGTCCTTGCAATCAATTTGGAAAAGCCAATGCATGGAAGGTTTTCTATATTTTGAATAAAGAATAGACAAAATCATGCGAGAAAGCTGCAGAAGTACACCAGCTTTTCCTCTTCTACTAATCTGTTGTTCATAATCTCCTGGGCTTTAGTCATTCTCCTGTGGGCATGTTAAGACTGAGAAATGTAAGCTTTCCTCTTCCATTTGGAGCTCTGTTCTTCGCCTTTAAACACTGATTTTTCCCCCATAGTGGACTAAGAATAAATCAGATTAAATGAGTTTTCTCTAATCTTTTTTCAAGTCTTAAAGAAAATCAGTCTTTAAAATAATTAGGAGAGGGTTGTCTTCACAAAGTCAAATCTCAAAATCTTGCCCTATTATTTGAAGAAGCATTTTCAGATGAGACTTATATATTTTTAGTCTGAAATTTCAGAAAATAGGTTCTATAGATTCCAAAACTGGAGACAGATACCAGATGGAATGTGTCTGTCATTTCTCAACCACCTAGAAAAGTATTTCCAGGTCCCTGGCCATGATGGTTACTTATGGCTTATCTTAAGAGATATAGAGAGGGAGTTTAGTATTCCTTCTAGAAGAAAGGCCCATGGTCACCTGGAAAGGGCTCTTGAGCCAAAGTCTTAGTGAAAAAGAAGCATCCAGAGAACCAAAAGCAAACCCTTTCTTCATCTAGAGAGAGGGGAAACATCGCTTCTGCCCATTTTCTAAGGTTCTGTTGAATGTGAATTGAGAGATGTGTGATTTCCCTCCAGGCCTCTTTCTCCAGTAATCATGCTTGTGCACTTTCCAAAGTTTCCAGACCAGACTGGCTGTTCCATCAGCTTCTGCCCCTATCTTGGCCTGTATGTCCTTGACTCCCTGTCTCAGATACTCTGCCTTGCCAAAGAAATTTCAAGTGCCCTGTGTGCGATTTTCCCCTCTCCTGGCTAACACTACTCTCAGTAAATAGCAATTCTCTCTTACAGTTCCTCATCCTTTAAAAGGGTAGCTTATAATGTAGTTCACTCAGGAATTTCTCCATGTTTTATTCTGTACTATGCCATATCTGAGCCAATTCAATGAATGTTTTACACCTAATACATATAGCATCATGTACGTAATTATATATCAATGATCTGAAATTTTTGCCTAAATATCTGAAATCTATAAAATAGAAACTTTTAAGCAATGATGTCTTAAATTATTCTCATTCAGAAATTCATTGATCTCTAACAAAAAAGATTTTATATTAGGACTTCTTGCATAGATGTCCTTGGTAGCAATCTTGAAAATCTCTTTTCTCACTTTATTGTCTCTGTCCCTTCAACATTTCTGTAAAGTCTTTGTAGTTATCACTCTTGAAAGCAGAACTTTGGCCTCATCATGCTGCAGGTTCCCACATTTCTGTCCTTCCTGCTGCCAGTGACCAACTCACTGCTAAGGAAATAACTAAATGCTAACTATGGTCATGCCCAAAGAAACTATTTTAGAATCAAGTCTTGGGTCTTCAACATTCATTGAGTACAGTAAAGGATGGAGATGTTGAGTCTGGTATTTAGAAAGGGGCATACAATCTAAGGAAGCGAATGTCACCATCTAGTATGCTACCTGGTTAAAATTATCCAGTAAGGGACTGGAGAGATGGCTCAGTGGCTAAGAGCACTGACTGTTCTTCCAGAGGTCCTGAGTTCAATTCCCAGCAACCACACTGTGGCTTACAACCATCTGTAATGGGATCCAATGACCTCTTTTGGTGTGTCTGAGGGCAGTGATGGTGTGCTCACATATATCAAATAAAATCTTAAAAGAAATTTACCCAGTGAGAAAGGAAAGAGCAAGACCAAGCACCATGCAAGGCTAGCTGTCAATAGTGACTGATTTGGGAAAGAAAAGCTCTTTGCTCAATTATGGACTAAAGCCAGAAAGAGCAGTGTGTTCTCTGCTCTGCTTGGGGCATTTGATGAAGGCAGACCTGTCCACCCTGTTATTGATGTGAGGTGTTATTTGGGGCTTCAGGAAGTGAGATGGGCTCAAGAAAGGTAACATTTAAGAAAGGTTTTGAAGTCAATCAGCTAAGTCTGCCCTCAACCAGTTAATAAAGATGCCTGATTGACATATTTTCCCAAAAGCTACACATCTTGAATAGCAGCATCTGGGGAGTTTTGTGAGGGAGCTATTTAGGAGCATCACCTTATGAGGTTGCCGTTTGAGTGCTCTCTAAGCCAGGAACAAATCATGAGAAAACCACATGAGATGTTTTAGGTCAAAGTTTCACAACACATCACACATTTTCATATTTCACTTATTTCAAAGCAGACACAAGCATTTCATTTTAAACAAGAAATGCAAGCACTTGCCCTTAGCTGTTTCTTGCTAGTCCTGGAAGCCCTGTTTTCTCTTACACACCAGTGTCCCTTGATCTTTGTCTATAGTTGGCCTTCCTCTTTTCCATTTTGTAAAAAGCTGTTATCAGAAGGTAAAGCACATAAGGATTTTCACAATTGGTTCTCTCTTTTTGTGCCAGAAATATCTGCAACCTGCAATTCTGCAGACTGCCAAGCACTAACATAGAAGATAAGGTTGTCTCCTAGGGCCTTCTAGAAGGCCATAGAGACTTCCCCAGGAGTTACTGAGAAATTTCATAGCTTGATAGGGGAGTGGTCTTTTTAAGGCACCAAGTTCTGGTGCCAAGCAAATGATGAGTGTTCGGTGCCCTGTTTCTCAGGGTGAGGTGATATTCTCAGATGTGGAGCCCAATCCGGGCTGACTGAGCTAGATTTGGGAAGAAAATCATTTACCACCACATAGAGATTTTTTCCAACTGTACCAAATTCAGATTTCTCAACCTTATCTCAGATACGCTGATTCTGTATCTCCCAAAATCTGTTTCTAACACCCTGCTAGATGTTGGTGGTGTGCCTTGACTGTAAAGCACATTAGGCAGTGAATTTCATGTTACAAACAGATTTATACCTCTAAAATGGATTGGTACTCTTCTTTTTGCTCAATATTTTCTTACCTTTTCAGAAACATTTGTTTTCTAGATACTAATCTGTCTCCCTTCTGGCACTCTACCTGGTTTTGACATAGAACTTTGGTTTGAGTGAAACGTGAATGTTTGTCACAGAGTCTTTCCTATGTTTACTGCTTTTGACCTGCTACTGGTTCAGGGAACTTGTCTTGCACTTCACCAGGACTCTGTATCCAAAGAAGCAGTTGCCACAATTTCCAAAGCCACATTTCTCTGCCAATCTTCACCTGACCTAATATCTTCTCTGACCATAAATAACAGATTGCTAAAACACATAAGGAAACATCATTTCCTGCATACAAAGCTCATGCTATTAGGAAACAATGATCTTAATAGAATGTGAAGTACACAAATCACAGGGGCAGACACATTAAATTCAGGTGTGAACATACACACACAGACAGAGAGAGAGAGAGAGAGAGAGAGAGACAGAGACAGAGACCAGAGACAGAGTCAGAGACAGAGAGACAGAAACAGAGATACAGAGAGAGACAGAGACACACGCCTTGGGGCTGTTAGACAATCTGGGTGATGTAACACACCACACAGCAAACACTGAAGAGCTGATCACAGTACCTATAGCATAGTAAGACCTGAATAAACGGTAGCTGTTAATCGTATGGGACCCACATTATAGACAGTCAGCATGGGTTGTAACTCCAACCCAAAAGCTTTCTTGTTAGTTGTTTTTGGAAAAGCTAATCTCATGTTGAGGATCAGTTTTTTCATTTCTAAGTAGTTTTTTCTTTTCTTCACATGGCATTGTAGGATACTATGAGGTTTAGATAAAGATACATACATTCCTAGCACTGTGCCTGAAGACATTGTTATTTAGTGCTTTAGTTAGTTTCCACACGTTTCACACAAACCAATGTCCTATGTTAAAATGAGACAAAACATTAGAAGAGACAGATTGGTGGCTAGAAAATACAGATGTTTCTGAAAAGGTAAGACAATATTTAGCGAAGGGAAGGATGCTTGTTCATTTTAGAGATATGAATCAATTTATAACATGAAATTCACTGCCCAGTGTGCTTTAAGGCCAAGGTACACAGCCGACACCTAGCACGGTGTTAGAAACAGATTCAAGGAGATACAGAATCAGCACATCTGAGCCCTGATTGAGAAATCTGTATTTGGTACAGTTGTGAAAATCTCCATGTTTAGTTATTTAATTTAGTGATCTAGGTACATTACCATTGTTCCAACATAGAATTCTGCAAGGGACCTTTGGGATACATTGTCAGAGAAAACACACTTGGTAAAGTGTTCTCTCCTCTCTCAGTGTCAAAGGAAGACAAGTGTCAATTTGAAATTTCTCAGAGAAAAGCAACATGGATTAGCTATAATTATATGCCTTTTCTCATGAAGGTATTGCTATGAGTCAATAGAGTAAGATTTCTTATGGGTAGAGCATGAAGTAATTGAAATGGGGCTTTCTACTCCATCATTCTACTCCATCATATGCAGGGTCTGGGGTGGGAGGAGGTAGCAAGCCATTCCACATTTTATACTTGGCAACGGGAATGCATTGCTTATAGTGGAAACCTGGAGTCTCTCTCAGGTGAGCAGGCTTCGAAAGTTTCAGCTTGCTCTTGGCCCTCTGCCTCCTGCTTCTGTGCATTCAGCTCTGCTTCTGTAGACAGCAGTCGTGACCTAGTGGAAAACACAGCAAAGCCAGCCTCAAAGACAAGAGTATCCTCTTCTCCTCCCCACACTGGAGCCAGAACAAAAACCTTCTCTTGCACTCCAGACCCTCTTACAGCTTCAAGTCTCTGAACAGAGTGACAAATGTCACAGTTGCACTTCTTACTCTGAGAGATCTTAAAAAGCCATCCACAGATGGTTCCCAGGTTTTAGGAGTCTGCAGACTGGCAAATTTTTTTTAATAGTGAAACTTAAAATATGACAACAGCTTGTTTTTCCTTCTAAAGAAGTTCTGGTTTTAGACATTTAAGTCTTAGGGGGTTTTCAAACTTTTATTTATTACTTATTTTATTCAAGAAAAGAAAAGTATTAAAACATAGAAACACAAATCAGAGTGAGGAAAGCTTCCCATGTACTCATGTGTGAATGCATATGCAAGTATGTGCAAGCATGCACACATGTGTACACATTTGTGCACACATGCACACACACAAAGAGTATAATTTCATGTTAAAATTTTACCACTAAAGGGTAAGATGTTACTCTGGAAAGCCCAGTATCCACAAATGTGCATGCTAGCCCCGATTCTCCTGTAACTGATATCGCTGTACCCTCAAGCACCTTCCTTCCATGCCTTAGCATGGGAGGAGCACAGTCTCCTTCAGGTCTTGAATCTCCTAGTTACTTCCTCTTCTTGGCCTCTGTAAGGTTAGAAAAAGAAAATCCTCATTGGAGACTCTTGCCAGGGTGCATGGAATTCTCACATCCTGTCTGAGGCTGTCCCTTCCATGATTCTTGATTTTGGATATTCCATGTTGCCCCCAGCTTTTACATCGAGCCCCACTCTGTACCTCCCAGCCTCCCTCACTTCAGCTAACTAAGCATTTGGCAGGTAGTCTTGCTACATCAATAGAATTTTCCTCACTGTTACTAGTTAGACTCTCTTTTGTTCTCTGTCAATCAGTGGCCCTTACTGAGTTTCTATAAGTTGTGCTAGGTGCATGGAATACAAGCACAAAGAAAGGCGAAGTCTGTCCTCAAGGCAATTGTCAATGATTTATTTATCCTTGGAGGCCTGGAGAACCCCATGTAATTTTCCCAGTGTGCCAGAGACCCAAACCACCTGCAGGTGAGATGGATGTAAGTGCCACAGGCAGGTGATAAAAAGCAAGCACAGAAACTATAACTGATTCAGAGTCAAGGGCTCCCAGGGATCTTTGCGACTTGTATTTACCCATGTCCTCCTGTGACTCTTCCAGCTTCCTGAACAAATGTGACTTTTCCTTCCTCAAAGATGCTTGAATAATTTGCACATGTCATCTCTCATTTAAAACCTTTCAACAACCATGAATCATGCTTACTAAATCAACAGGAGGCAGAGAGAAGGAGTAGGAAGATACCTACCATTGAGGGATAGCAGACAAATTCCTGCCTGCCCTACCACCAAACCAATAATGCCTGGAGCAAATCTGCTCATCCCTCCAGACCACAGCCTTCTCTTTAGAGAAACAAGTCATTTGAAGTAACCGTGTCAGAACATGTGGTACCCATTGCACTTGTTCTAGGTGTTTGCACATGCATGAGTCCTCTTAAACATCAGAACTCTATGAAATATCAAACATCTTAGCCCATTTCATAGAAAAAGAAACTGAGGCACTGAGCAGTAAAACAGATTTGAACCAAGTTCTGTAACAATCAAGCAGCAGAGAATTAGAATACACCCATTCTCTTTCCAGAACCTCCTCCATTGATCTCTAAGCTGGGCCATCCCCCAGTAGATGAGATTTACTGGTACTAATGACTTCCTTGGTGTTCGTTTTATTCAGGTCTGAAAGTGTAAAATGACTGCTGAGAGTTCATATCACATATACTCAGCAAAGAGCTTACAGAAAGAAAAATATGAATCAGGACTACATCGTCCTGAAACTAAAAATAAACATCCTCCAAGTGTTCTTTCAGGTACTTTGGAGAACAGCTGCATCCTGTGGAAACAGAGAAGGAAACAGCAGCATCCACTAGAAAGCAGCACCGAGGGTCAATATCCAAATACAAGCTGAGAGTATGGCTTATTCTCCAGACCAAGGGTTGTGCTCTCTCTTTCACACACACACCCCGCCCCCAAACCAAGTCCCGTGCTGTCTAGGATTTTTCCTTTGATTCAGCCACCAAATCCATAGACGTGACAGAGTAGAGCCCTCCTTCCCCTTGACACACTTGCTCTGAACCCCTTGGTGGATATTATGTTTCTTGTAACAACACCATAATGTCTTGCTGCAGTCAAGGGCGTGGCTTTGCACAGCCCTTGAAGCACAGGTGCTTGTGGGTTGGGGCTTGCTATGTGGTGAGCTGGAACACTGAACCACATCTCCAGGAACTAAAGAGTAGCCTCATCTCACAGCTTGTGCTAGCATCTCCTCCTCCTTCCTCTGCCGCAACATAGAGCACAACCATTGCTTCAAGTGCCACCTGTAACGTCCCAGCTCACGAAGCAGCTGCTTCTTGCTGAGACACCTGGTGCTTTCCCAGCACGTCCCACTCCCAGCCTCCCCTCCTTCTGGCACAGGTTTCTGAGCATTCTGTCTCTGCTGTCATCTGTTCCAGGATGCCTTTCCTGCCCCTGATCAACATGGTCAGCTTTTCTCAGGGTCCACAGGGAATTTCTGTGCTTTCCTCACAATTCTGCTCTTCAGTGTTGTTTCTCCACATCTGGTCTGTGTTTTCCTCTTCAAAGAACTTAGAGCAGTGCCTGTCCCCAATAAATATCTGCTTGATTTTTCAAGTAACCTTCTTCCCATCACTAGAAGAACACAGCCTGTAAATATACAAAATAAAAGAAGGGATCCTTGGATCCTTGGACTT
>NW_021604569.1:1970801-2091286 GCF_004785775.1 Grammomys surdaster | reverse complement strand
TCTCTCTCTCTCTCTCTCTCTCTCTCAAATTGTTCAGTTGTGAGAAAAAAAACCTTTTTAAAAATGAACTCTTGACTGACAGAGATGATCCCAAAGGTGAGAAAAGGCTTGCTGTAACAATCAAGCACACAGCCTGTCTCCAAAGCAGTTTCTGAGTACATACATGCCAAGCCGAGACCTGCTAATTGGACCTTCAGCACATCAAGGTCCTTGCTGCACAGCTGCTGTTTACGCCAGCTCCAGAAGGATGTGAGCAAAGTAGCCAGCACCAGAAGGCATCCTTGCTCTACCGGGCATTTCTTCACCTTCATCAAGATAGAGGTGCAGCTTAGGCCGGAGCAGCTGGTGTGTTTTGTCACCCACGATCCCACACACATCTCTAACTTCAGTAGAAAACCAAAAAGAGTGTTATTCAGAATTTTGACATCTATAAAGAGATGTTCAAACAATTCTGATAGAAAAGAAAAACTTTTCCTCTAGAGACAGCAAAGTGAAAATGTGAAAATTCTCACAGGATTCTCAAGACTCAGAATTTCTCTTACAAATACCCTGTGTGCTAATGTGAGGTGGCTGAAAACCTGTCAGTAGTGTGGACAGTGGTTTTGACAGCCGGATGTATATAGGTCTACAGGGGAGGAACCAGGGGACATTATGTGAGGCATTGCTTTGAAGATTAAGTCCTGGGAACTTGGAGCCTGAGGGTGTCCTGCTGCATACAGGTGAATATGGGCCACCTTTGGACTTAGGGAGGACCTGCTAGCAAACTTTGATCAGTGTTCACTTGATCAAAGGCAAGTGTGACTGAATGGCAAAGGGGCCTCCTTCACCACAGAACACTAAGATCTTCTTACAAGTGGGTAGACTTTGTGTACCCTAATTTGTCTTCCTTGGCTTGTTATATACACCATATTTTTGCTCCTATACTATGCCCCTTCAGTAAGCCAGAAGCCTTGGGGTTTGGGGGAGCTGAATGGAGCTCAAGCACTGAGCCCTTAATAAGGATGAAGGTCACAGATCTGCTGGCTAGGTTGAGAATCAACAGAGCATTACCTTTCTCATGTGTTTCTTCACCCAATAGGAGCTTGTGCCTTTCAAGTTTCAGAGCTAGAAGCCCCAAGATGAGAGAAAAATCACAGCTACATGAAAGCACCAGAGAAAGGAATGGAGGGACAGTTGCAGAGAGACAGTTTCATTCCACAAAAAGGCAAACTGGACAGTAGTAACTATAGAAGCAATACTTAGAAGATGTGAACAAGGGTGTGACTTTCCCCAATCCACTTTTCTGAAGCCGACCTCTAGAAGGAGTCCTCCATTGTCCATTGACCTTTGACAGAGTAACCAGGGGGCAGAATGGCATACTCCTTCCCCTGAGCTCATTAGGTAAGCATTATAATCAATTTGACACTAGTTCTCAATTTCTACACCTTCCTTCTTGTCTGAACATCTTCTAAGGCACTACATAATGATTGTAGTTAGAAGCTTCCTTTAGGTCCTTTCTAAGAGGGTACATTAGCATGCCCACTATCAATCAGAAAATTGCAGGTCAGCTCTTTGAATGATATGTTGCTCAGCACATTAAATCTTTGAACTCAGCAAAAATATGTAAACACTTTTACTCCTGAAATTATGGTTTAGGAGGATGGAGTAAATGGACGGGAAGGAGAGTGATCAATTTAGAATGGTTTAAATGGACCAATAATGGATTGCTACTTTTTCGTTTTATCTGGAGTAGAAACCAAGTGCCCATGCTATCATTTCAGTATGAAAGAGATGGCAATGAGTAAGCAATCAAAAATAACTTCCTCAGCCTCTGCTTACATGCCAGTACTTAAGCACCTGCTATGCACACATTGCCTTGACAGAGAGCCAATAGATTACCAACTGATAGCACTAGAACAGAGTGAAGAACAAATTGCCTCCTTTTTCTTGGGCATCGGAGACTTCATTTTCCATCTAAGCTAATGCCAACTCTGTGCACCGGTTATCATAGACTCCAAAGTTTATTATTAAACCTCTTGCTTTGCTACTGACAACGTTCTAGCTCCCATGTAGTGCTCCTGGGTGACTCTTCTCCATGATACTATTCTCTACTACCAAACAGAGCACACATTCCTCTAGACTCTAGAGTCTATAGTTTCTATAAGACAAAATCAAGAAACCCCTGAACTGAAGAATAATCACATCTCTATTTTCCATTTCATATTGGCTGCTCCCCACAAATTTTGATCTAATCAGGTACAAATAATGACTGGCCTGTTTTTTAGAGAAAGTTTGCTGTCCCTCATAAAACAAAAAACATAAACCCCCTTCGTTTATAACTTGAATGACCCGACCCGCGGGTCCAGTTATTCGTGGGGATCGAGGGGGAACTCACCTGAAAAGGAACATGGGCGAGAGAGAGAGAACGAGACCAAGCAAATGTCGTCTTGTCAAGGTCTATTTTAATGAGGAAACGGCTTACAAGATATACTCTAGGCAAAGGAGGAAGGGAAACAAAGAACAGGATGGGGACTCTATCAACTATCGATAGATAAGGTCAGTCATCCTGCGGAGCATTCTGCAGTTTTTCCTGGAATGTCCCGGGGCAACAGTTCTGTAAGAACAGGAAATTCTTTCTTAGCTGAAGGTCAGATTCTCCCAAAAGAGACAGTTTCTCATTAAGCAACTTTTGTTAGCTGGGATGGTAGTCCAGGGTCCCCAATACTTGAAGTACTCTTGGGTGTGAAATTTGAACACAAGCCCATAAATTTAGTACATATTGTTATTTGAGTAATTCTGTGGGTAGTATATAGTCTATGTGTAATCAGCTTTTCTCTTCGAAGATTTAATGAGGATACCCATTTTAGTTACAGTTAGTATTCCTCCGCAACATGCACCATCTCCTCAAACTACAAATTCTACTTCAGAAATAGATATAGAATAGACTTTTCAAATCGATGCATACAACATATACTCAATGTTGGCATGTGAAATGTTCTTTTAAATATGACTAAGATACTATTGTCAGGTGTGACATTTGTTAGCTGCATCAGCGACCTGAGACTTTGAGACTATGAACACAATTAGCAGTTTTAAGTTTTCTCTTCTTCTACAATTGTATTTTTGTATCTAAGTTCTGGAAAATGTCAATATGCTAGTTAACTGTACTAATCTTTATTAAATATATATTTTAAAATATTAAATTTATTAAATATAAGTATACAAAATACTATGTAGTACTGAGATATAAAAACCATAGTCCTTGCTCTCAGAGAATAGTCCTTGCTCTCAGAGAATTTAAAATCTGGTGGGACACTAAGTTTTGCAAACAGTTTATCAATGTTGACAGACTTTAAAATTTCATATAATGGATATACAGAAAAAGGGGGCTTTTGCTTAATTTAGGCAATTTTATAAGTATAATTTTCCCAACAGTGAGAAAAAACCCAAATGCACCCCTAAAACCTTCCTCCAACTTTTCTAGGTTTCCTGGTGACTGGAATTCTGCTATGTTCTGCAAACTCACTTCTTTTGCTTAAGAAGGATCCCACTGCCCTCCAGTCTCAGTGAGCATATTTAATTATAGGCACTTAAAGTAGTACAATCATTTAAATACATTACTACAGTAGGTTACTTTTTTTTAGTATGGCAATCTGATTTAGGAATTAACCATAAATGAGTTAATATGTTGCCACATTATCTATTAAATCACTTTCCCCTGTTTAAAACAAACAACAAAACAAAACAAATAAACAAACAAATAAAACAGGACCCCAGGCCAGTAAACTCACTGGGAATTGATATGAAGGGTCACACTGCAGGGAATAATGCCCAGATGGGTCAGAAAGTCACAGAATGCAAGCCTGATCTCTTACAGTCTGTGGAAACTGGGCATGTTAATGGTGCCAGAAAAATAGGAGTTAAAAGAGGGGAAAGGTGTTCTCCTCACTTATTTCCACTCCTAAAATCAATCAGTCAATAGTCTTATAGGAATACATGATGGTGATAAAGGGAAAGAGAAAAAATAGAGATTTCCCATAAATTCTGTGTTATTGATGACTAACCACACAGAGGCTAATAATGTCACACCAGGAACAAGCCTTTATAAACTGTGCATTAAAGCTGTGTTTGGTTCTAATGCAAAAAAGAAAAAGTAACCCTTTGTTAACTTAATATTTTTATCCCTTGGTCACAGGAAGAGCCACATGAGTTTGCTGAACCAAAACAAAGCACACAGTGCTGAAGTTACAACAAACTTGAGGGGAATTCAAATGCATTATTATTCACTAAGAGACCCCAAGTGAGGCAGTAGACTTTACTGAAGCTATTGCCACTAACACAGCAGCTATAAATATGACTTGATTGAATACCTATTAATTCATTCCTCTGGCCACAGCTAACAAGTCTGCTCAGGATCCAACATCACACCTTATTTACTCTCTATCTGTCTATACTGTTTTCTGTATACTGATGTGACATCAGAATAGCATGTAAGTAACTTCCTAGGTTTTTTCTTCCTTCTTTTTGCATGTGTTTGGTTCTGTGAAGTTTTGACACATGTAGCAAGTCTTTTAAGAACTCAAAATCAAATCACGGAGTTAATCCATTACCCCCAAAATTACGTTTACAATCAAATTTTATCCCTAATACCTGGAAGCTACTCTTATTTTCTCCGTTTTTGTAGTGCTTTCAGTTTGAGGATGTTCTGTGTAATCAAACCTTATGTAAAATGAAATCACAAGAGTATATCTTTCTTAAAGATTTCACCTGCCTTTGAAAAAGACACCTATATGGCTCATATGCATACAGGTACATACCAGTGTTTACTTTTCATAATCTTAACTTTATTTTTATAAGTATGTTTTAAATTTGGTTCGATTAGAGATAAATCTGCCATAGTGTCCACTGAAGGGCACCCCATTTTCTGATGAAAACAGAGCTCTGTGCATCTTTGGTGATTCAATGACACATTGGGCTAGATTCTGTCACCAAGCTCCAAAGCCACTGGTTCTACAGTATTTGAGGTGAGTCTCTGTAGCAAGGCGCTCTGGCTTTGGGAGGAAACTGCCAGAGGGGAAAAGGAAGCAACACATGTTGCAGATACTCCATCCATCCTACCTTCCCTGCGGCTTCTCGTAGTAGCAGAGTCCCGTGAGGAACCGCTGGGCAAGCAGAAGATAAAGAGTTAATTGCTTCCAACAAGGCCATAAACTAACCTGTTTTTTAGAGACCTGAAGGAAGAGGTGTTCCAAAGGGCTAATGAACACATACATCTAAAAATAACTCCTTGTTTAATTAACAGCACACTACACAGTCACTCTAATTAAAACTGCCAGCCAGACCTAGGATTATTGGTTCCACATCTTTCACAGGCACTTAATAAATCCAATGAAATCATTTGAACATTACTGGGAAATAACGGTAGGGTCATGGAGAAGGACATCTGAGGGGGAAATTAACCTCATGCTGAGCAAAGAAGCACACTGTGTCACAGAAGGTAAGCTGTACACAAGGTCAGAGAGATGGAGGCACCAGAGGTAGAACTAGTTCCAGACAGTTTCCATGGAGGCTTGAAATCACAGTCGATCACTGCCTTCCAGAGCTGAGCCTAGCTCTATGTATGCATCTGTTCAACAGGGAAGAGCTGAGTAACCGAGTAACCACTCTAAACAGCAACAGCCAATGTTTATTGAATGCTTATTTTGTGTCAGGAATTGCTAACCTTTATGCCTCATGTTATACAACATACCATGTTACGCCTGATACAACTGAAGTTTAAAAAAGTAAAGTTACTTGTCCAGGATCTTAAAGCAAGGGAGGAGCCAGGAGATAAATATAGGCAGAGCTGAGCAATGGGTTGGGCAATGCTCACTAAATTTCCAGATTAAGTACTGATGGGCTGCAGAAGGAAACTAACAGGTATAGTTCTTAATAGCGGCACACTTTGTAATATCAGCATTAGCCCATTTCCTGTGTCCAGTCATTTTTATCCCATTTAAAACAAAAAAAGACTAAACTTAAATACAGGTTTCTATACTGCTAAATATGGATAGAAAATGACAGGAACAGCCTCAAGTCGAAACTGTCAGGTAGTACCTTTCCCAAGAACTTGAAGATTTTCCACACATTGGTCTGGGCAAGGAGGCAGTTCATGTACATTTATGCTTACCACAGAAAAGTCATGTACTACGCTACAGTCCAGCTACTCCATTTCAGAATTCAAGTGTTTTAATTTATAAAATTAAATGAAGGCTTTAAGGACAGGCAGGAGCTGAGGTGTCACACAACCTTGCTACTCAACTGGAAACCTCTGCAGGAAACATGACACTGTGATGTGGAATTCCCTGGTTTTTAAAACAAAGTTTATCACTTAATACAATGCTAGCTAAAGAAAACATTTCTGAGGTTGGCTCTAATCTGCAGATTAGAAATCTACACACTCTAGGTAAAAGACATCCAAAAGCAAATTTTGAAGAGTTGCAAAGGAGTAGTCTGGGTAGGCACAGCAGTGAGACTTGCAAGTGAAGGTGAGGGCCTTACATTCAGAGCCTCTAGCCATGACAGAGACTGTGGAAGAAACAGGCAAGAAGACAATGGAGAGAGGCCTGCTTTCTTCATGTTATGTATATTGTTTATAATGGCTAGGGGGAAATTAGAGAAAAAAGTTTTTCTTCTACTTCAGGAAGTAAAGACCTGAAATATTTGTGTACATGTTCAGTATTATAGACCCCAAAATGTGGTTAAGCACTTCATTTCTGTGACTCCTGAGTGTGAACTGACAATAACCAACCTGGACGGTTCAGGTGTTGATGTGGCTGGATTTGCTCTGTTCTCTGCGAGAATACGACTCATTGCCATCTTGCCAGTAGGCAAGTAGGCACACTTCCCCAATCTACAGATGAGAAAACTGAAGGTTAGAGAAATTATGTATCTAGTCCAAAGTCACAGAACTAGTAGTTATCAGCTCCCAAGATTGCTTGAAATCAGGAGCTGAGTTCCTAACCAGGGTCAACTGGCATTTCCCTTGTTGGTCTTGAGCCTTGGGACCTTGAGATTAAAAAGGCAAAGTCTTCAGGAAATGCTGTGGCTGCTCAATGGCCCAGGAGTTCAAGGTCCAGGAGAGAGCTAAGGAGGCCCATGTGCTTTCTTCTGACACTGCTGTCCTCCCAGGGAAGAGTGGGAATTGGAGAGAACGGGGCAACCATAGTGCAGTGTTCTCTCTGCCTTCCACCACTAAGCCCAGGCCAAACCACATGTGTTCTCTAAGGCTCCCAGAGACTTGGAACTTCATCTTGTCTAGGGAAATACTACTAAGGCCCTGCTAAAGAAAATGGGCTCCAGGGGTCCCTCATGCCCATCCCAGGTTAGCTAATAAAAATGCTTTCTTTTTTGAGGTTCACATGTTATTTTATGTGTATGTGCTGTCGGTGTATGAGTTGACTTAAACCACATGTGTACAGGGACCTGCTTCTCTTCAGCCCCAGAAAGCACTGTACAAATGCCAGTTTTTCTACATTCTTTCTTTATTCCAATGTCATTCCTTAGCACAAGAGCAGATCTCTGCTGTGCCTAAAGTTCGGGCTCACTACAGATTCTGCTGTGGGCTAAGAGTTCTAACCTGATGAGTTACTGCTTTTGAAGATGTGAGATTCATTTTCTACTTTTAACCAGAGAGTTGGTAGCCAGTATCATAGAGGATGTAAAATTCCATGGCCCGCAACACCTATTCTAAAGATGGAAGCTAATGACAAGCACGTATCAGTGGGCTCAGCTTTATAAATTCCCTTTAATAATTTTGTTAATACTCCAAATTTCAGTAAATTAATTGCTTAGTCTCCTGTTTGTAAAGAAGGGAAACCAAATTTTATGCCAAATCTCTCAACCTCCACAGTTAAAGACTCCAATGGTAATCCATCACACCAACAGAACTGATCAGCATTGAGCTAGAAACCACCCTTGTTGATGGAGATTGTCTGACACTACAATGTATCATTTTAAGTGAAAGGTATTATAAAGAATTACATCAACTGCTATGAGGCAGCCTAACTCTGCCTCAAGTGCACCTCTTTGAGACACCTCGACCTCTACTCATGGCTGTAACATACAGTTATGACTCTGACTTAGGAACCATCTTTCTTGACTCATATGTTTCCAAACTCTGAAACATGGCTTAGTCAACAGCAGCAATAGTTTCTGAGAGCCTACCTAGTGCTGAAATTGTAAAGGTTTTTCTGAAGCTTGAACCTCCTCTAAGCCACTCTCCTGATGCCTATGCATGCCAAAAGCAGCTTGGCATCCACCCCTTCACCTGTGCATTTATGCCTAAAAGATGATCTGACAGCAAAGCTAGCTCACCTCCAAAATGAGCTTGTGTTCCCATCTGCACCTACTACTCCTTCCTTATCTTGGATGTTCCTAGCTCCAGCCATGCACCACCCTAATCTGTAAACCTGATACTTGTTTCCAGCTTCCCAGCCCCTTCATTTCACATATACTCATTGGAGTACCAGTTGTTGGTCAGAAAGGTAACACCTATGATGGTGGCCTGTCTCCCTGGTCCTAAAAGAGGAGGTGAGCGGAATCCTCCTCTCCATCCAGCAGAGAGTTTAAATACATGACAAAGATGTCTACCTCTCAGACAATAGGATCAAGCCAAGGCTGCAGAGTACCAAAATAGAAGGAGATGAGCTGTCCTGTTGGCAGTACCAGACATTTGCAAAACACAAAAATAGAAAAGAGAGTAAAATTTAGTTCCTGTCCACAAATAGCTTCTGGCTGTGTATGAAGCCACCAATGCATAAGTCACACCTGGGAGGCAAATGTCAAAAGAAAAAAGATTGATGTCTGGTAGGAAGATACCTGCAATATACTTAATTTTGCATAAATAATGTATATTTTCCAAGATTTTGACCTAAAGTGTTAAGTCAGCCCTTCCATTGTTGCTTCTCACTGGTTAGACTTCTTTGCACCAGCACACAGCCCAGCAAACAACCAGCACCGTCATGTTCTCTAATTGGTAGGAAAACTTAAACAGCATAGTTTTTTCTATTATTATCATTATTATTGTTGTTGTTATTGTTATTAATATTATTATATTTATAGGGGGAACTTTTAAGCAGAATTAAAGATCTCCATAACAAAAAATAATAAATTGTCTAAAAGTATGCTCATTTGTAAGGAAGAAGTAAGTAATCAAGTACTATTTGACTTGGGGCCTGTCACTATATTAAGATTTTTAGAACAAGGGTTTTTAATATGTAAGAAATCTCATATCAAATTGTTCAAGATAAAGAGCCTTCAACATGGCTCCAGTGTTGAAGCTGTAGACTTTTCAAAGTTATCAAATTGTATTTGGAGTTAGAATGAGATTAGAAATAATTATAGAGATAGTCCCTTACTTCCTTTTCTCCTTCACTGTGGAAATGCATCTACTGCTGTGGTAAGATTGCTGGGCTTTTTTATTGGACATTTTTTTTATTTACATTTCAAATGTCATCCCGTGTCCCTCTGCAAATCCTCACCTCATCCCCCTCCCCCTGCTTCTATGAGGGTGCTCTCCCACCCACCCACTCCCACCTCACTGCCCTGGCATTCCCCTACACTGGGACATCAAGCCTTCACAGGACCAAGGGCCTCTCCTCCCATTGATTCCAGATAAGGCCATCCTCTGCTACATATCCAGCCATGGGTTCCTCCATGTATACTCTTTGGTTGGTGATTTAGTTCCTGCAAGCTCTGGGAGTCTGGGTGGTTGATATTGTTGTTCTTCCTATGAGGTTGTAAACCCCTTCACCTCCTTCAGTCCTTTCCCTAGCTCCTCCATTGGGGTCTCTGTGCTCAGTCCAATGGTTGGCTATGAGCACCCACATCTGTATTTGTCAGGCTTTGACAGAGCATCTCTGGAGACAGCTATACCAGGCTCCTGTCAGCAAGCACTTCTTGACATCAGCAATAGAGTTTGGGTTTGATGTCTGTATATGGGATAGATCCCCAGGTGGGACAGTCTCTGGATGGTCTTTCCTTCAGTCTCTGCTCCACACTTTGTCCCCATATTTCCTTTAGACAGGAACAATTCTGGATTAAAATTTTGGAGATGGGTGGATGGCTCCATCCCTCAACCAGGGGCCTTGCATAACCTCTCCATATGGTCCCTACAGGTTCTCCCTCCCCCTTGTTGGGCATTTCAGCTAATCTCATCCTCTTTGAGTCCTGGGTGCTCTTGCTTTCCTGGTATCTGGGACTTTCTGGTGGCTACCCCCAATTCCCCATCACCCATTGCTACACGCCTCTATATTCAATTTCCTAACCCTCTATATCATCCTGTGTTTCATTCCCCCTTCTAAGAAAGACTGAAACATCTATACTTTGGTCTTCTTTCTTCTTGAGCTTCACGTGGTCTGTAAATTGTATCTTGGGTATTCCAAGCTTTTGGGCTAATATCCACTTAAAAGTGAGTACATACCATGTATGTTCTTTTGTGACTGGGTTACCTTAGTCAGGATGATATTTTCTAGTTCCATTCAGTTGCCATACCACCCTGAACATGTCCAATCTCGTCTGATCTCAGAAGCTAAGCAGGGTCATACCTGGTTAGTACTTGAATGGGAGACTGCCTTGGATTGCTGTTAATAATGACAATAGCAATAGACTGTTAAATGAACACTTACTAAACACTAGGTACCCTATGCAGCTCTTTATCATACTTGATAATCACACAGCCGCTGAGACTGTCACTGTTCCTAAACCTGATTCACAGTCTGGAATACTGTGGTTACCATGTAACATTCATTGATCAGTAGATTTTAAAATATAAGAACCCAAGCACAAGATCTTCAGAGGAGTGAATTGTTCCTCCATCCAAATAGACTAACAAGTTTTGAGACAATATCTCCTGGTAAACAAAAGTTTGTATCAGCATATTTCCCTGAAAAATGTCAATTGCATCATTTGATGACATAATCAGCATTTGAATTGCTATTGATTATTATGTGTTCCAGAATGCAAATAAATAATTTTGACTAACGTTTTAAGGGTTTAGTATGACACATTATGTGTACTTTCTTTGTGAATTTCTTTATATTTTGCATATAGAGACAGTTAATATTTTTCATATTTCAAGAAAATATAGATAAATACTGTGTCTGGTACTTAGAAGTAGGATCTAATTCTCCAAATGGAGTAAAAAATTAATTAGCTTTGGATTGTGGAAAACATATTTTGTAACAAAAATATATTAAAACTGAGAAGCAACTGTTATAATTCATTGAGGTTTCTAACTGTGTATTGAGTTCTCAGGTCTTGGTAACAGCTTAGAAGATACTATTATAGTCCCAAGTGTCATTTAGAAATTTTAACTTCCGGACATAAAGTGTGATTCCTCACAAGTGACAGCCCAGTGTTCTTGCTTTGTACAATATGGAATCATCAGCTCTTCCTGTTTCTATCCAGATCAGCAGTAGAAAGCAAGAATAGTGGGCCCTGAATTTACAGCAGACAAAGAAGCAGGAAATCACATGGTGGAGAAGCACAGTTTTATTGATTAGTAATCTGTAGATGTGGCTTACACTATTATCATAAGCCTATAATTCAACCAATGAAGTCACCAATACTGGATACCCTTGACAGTTGGTATTTGTGGCAATGATTTCAAAATTCTGTGACTTTATTAACAGCATCAGCAAATACTCAGTAATGTTCACCAGTATCTACTCAGTCTGAACCCTTGGAATTGATCTTCCAGGTTTAAAAAGTGTCTCTAAACCCCAAATACAAGATGAGCCATACACTGTTGATCAATAGATTTTCCAAGTGCAATAATTGTTTCTCTCTGGGAGATTCCCATTAGTCCCTGAAGGAAGAACCCTTTGATTGACCTCAAAGAACCCAGCAGATGTGGATAAGCTAGCTCTGTGTGCTGCTGACCTTATCAGACAAAAGGCAGGCCTTGAGAATCACAGAACACCCTGAGCACGTGCATATCACTTGTGGGAACAAAACGGCTGGTCAAGTATGTGTCCTAAATTGGCCAAATAAGAAACTGCAGCTCATGAGAGGGAAAAGAGGAAAACAAGTCTTTTAACTGACAATCTCCATATACTTAAAACATTCTAGGGAATAAAATAAAAAGAAAATAAGTTTGTTTTTAATACCTGGGAATCGTTTACACATCAAGAAAAAAATTTCTACGTAAACTCTAAGGGCCCATTTGCTTAAGCTCCTGGATATAGAGCTCACCTTTAATGTCATATTTATTGCTCTATATTTGGGTTCTGTAGCCAAGAAGATGGCTGGAAGGGGACAGAGAATGAGTACACTTTACTTATCATAGATAGTTCCAACCCAATGATAATTCCAATCCAATTTAAAGGTGTTAAGGGGATCATGGAGGGGGTTTCTATACTTTGAAATGAGTGAAGTTTTTAGTTCCACCAAAAGTCTCTTTCCGGGATCAATTAGGTATCAGGGACAATTTGTCTCCCACTATTAGCCTGACCAAGAACTTGAATAAATCTTCAGTAGTGAAAAATTCCAGGCCAATTCACTGGGTATGTCTGAGAACACAGAGTATGTTCTTAGGTGAAGCACAATAATGCTCTTCAAAAGGCAACAGTTTGGTTTGCTTGGCTTTTAATTTCTAACTATTCTATATGTTAGCACACAGAGTATTGAGTTTCATCACAATGTCTTCATATAAACAAACGTGTCATTACAGTTTCTTCTCAACGATACCCAGGTACTGTTTCTCTCTCCTGTCCTCTCTCCCTTATCCCTCTGGTTCTCTTCCTTCGCCAACCAATAAGCTAACTACTGCTTTCACCAGGGACATTTTTACAAATTCAAGTTTAAATCATTTCTATTTGTAGTAAAACTAGTACAATAGTTAACAAATGAAACAGATCTGATGACTGAAAAGCAAGCCCTGGCTTACATGCTAGGAGGGGATTCAGAAGACAAGAAAATTCAAAGGAGCCATCTTTCCCAGAGTAAGCATGGCCTCAGGGAAATATTTCTAAAATGACTATTTGTAATTCACCCTGGGAGATAACACGTTGCCTCACCTTCAAAAGGGGCAACATTTTCTTCATTAATTAGTAATATCTGGCTTCAAAATAAATGTCTTTATCAGATGGAAAAAATGTTCCTTTCATGACAATTTCATCCTAATATTTAATCAAAGAAACTGGAGGAAAAGCAAATGAAACGTTCTTTAAAGTTTTAGCTGTAAATTCTTCTGCTCTCTGGATGCAAAGGCAAGGCACTGGAATTGGATAGTCTATAGAGAGAAGGATGAGAGAAGGTCACTGTCCCCAGTAATGCTCCTGGGAAAAACTTCTAGAGGTATATGCTGCATGAAGATAGCGGACTCTGTGAGCAAAACATCAGTTCTAGGTAGATAAAATAGAAGCAAGAATGATCTAGGGTGGGTCATCATAATCATTAAGCAGCACCAAGGGGCATTCTGAAGATGCAAGGGGGAGAGGTCTGCTTTGCTGGTGGAAGCAGAACTGTAATGCTTGACCCCTACTCTCCTTACTGTCAGCCTTCTTAAGATGAGTCTGTTCTGTAAGCTTCTACCCCTTTATACGCCCATCAGTCTACCTCCTACACTAGGAAGATTCTATTGCCTCATTATTGACTAGAATGCTAACCTAAGCTGAACAGTCCCTTCCATTCACACTGTCTCCACTGCATTTTCTTGGCCATTCATCTATGCAATATTTATTTTTAAAGGTGCTCTGTACATATTAATTCTAGGTCTGGACAAAATCAGCACCATATAGCGGTCACTGCTGGAACTCAGAACGCAATGGAGTGGATGCAGAATAGATGGAGTCAGTGAGCAGAGAAGAGCAGAATAATTGCAACAGGAGAAAAAAGCCACACAGAGAGTCCACAGGGAATTAGTCTATACCATGATAGAAAGGGCCTGAGCAACAAGAGAGTCAGAATCTAGCTATCGGGGCCACACCAGTGTGTTCATATATTGGCTCTGCCATCACAATTAGCTCAAGGGAAATTGTGTGACTTCCTTATGATATGATTTTCTCTGCTATAAAGTGGAAATGACACTCTATGGCTTGCAGTATTGTCTTGAGGGTTAAATGACTTGACATGATTTCATTAGGTACATGAGACGCTAACACTGATAAAGAGCTCTCCTACAACTCTCGATATGATTATATAATCTTTAAGATCCTTACCAGGCAGCCAGTACACATTTCTTCTTGCATTTCTTCCAGAGACTTAAAAAATACAAAACCAATCTTGATCAACAGAGATCCTGTGTTTCCTTGTCCCATGAATGGGACTGCTAATAACAGCACATTAATCTTCTCAATGTATTACTATATAAAAGGAAAATAACCAAAGCCTGTCTTACACCATTCTGCAAGAAAATCTTACCTCCTAGTAAATATAAGATCCAATGGGGAGGCTGCAGGAGTGAACATCCAACACCATGTCATAAACATGTGTGAAAGGTCAGATGTGGCCAGAATAGTGCTGAGAGATTAACAGTCAAATAAACACAGCCTTGGTAATTCCCAAGTTTAAAAAAAAAACTGCACATTCTAATATGTGACTGAACACACTCAAGGATGTAGGGCCAGGGAGAGCTCCAATTTTAAGTAGTGAAACCTTACGTCAGTTGTTTTACCCCCAACATAAGATCTTGTGGTACTGCAGGTACGGGAGCCATTAATGGGAAATGTATACTTACAATACTAGAAAAATGACCCTCCATATGAGTCAAAAATTGCTTTGAGTTGAAGAAATAAATAGAAGAATAAAGATTTTTCAAAAGTTAAGGTAAGAGCATTTTTTCCTCTTGTCATAAATCAGTACTGCGTTTAAATTTTGAAATGTACTTACTTACTCTTTCTTGCTTTATACTGATACAAACCTCAGGTTTCAAAGCTCATTAACTCTTTCTTAAATGTGCCTTAGAGAGAGCATATTTCATTTACACATTGCTATGTATTGCAGCTGTCTTTAAAAGGAATTTTAACTCTGTGTGCCTTGAAGAGGCAACTTCCTTCCTGAGATATCTTTCTGAACTTTATTCATTTAAATGAGGACACTTCCAGCTCTCTTGATGGAGCTTAAATTCCTGGGAAAAGCATTTCATCACTTAAGTCACATTTCTCATTGATCATGTGTTATCTGTGTATATTAAGAAGTTACTGTGAGCAGTTAATGTTTACAATCAATAAAATCTAAGTGCAACAAGAATTAACTCCAACAAGTAAGTAGACTAGAACTGAGAAAAACCTGAGACCACGTGAACTTCAGAACAGCAGCCTCTATGAGAACTCTTTTCTGCTCAAACTATCTGTCTTTTTAATGCCATCAAACTTAATAATCAATGGTGTGCATGCCTTACAGATTCAGTGATGCAGCAACTTGACAATAAATCTAAGAATTTAGAAGTCAACTCACTGATTCACAAATTTTTAATTGGACTATGTATGGTTACATTTAAGTGATTAAACTGTCAATAATAGAAGTAAAGAGAAACCTAATACAGATGTAGATAGCTACCTCTACATTATAACTTGCTTCTGTTCCACCCCCATAATAGGCAGAAACTTTCCATTGTGAGACCCACTGAGTGTTATAGACATAAGCCATGTGTAATAAGAAAGAGTGAGACAGAGGCATAAAAAGAGTGGGATCATGTATAGTTGCATGTGTGTGTGCACACCTATACTTTGCAATAGGGCAGTACTGTCTAGGCAAACAGGAGGAAATATAGATTTTCTTCCTTTCTGTATTTAAGGAGGAGATTTAAAGGAGACTGTTGTTACATCTTAGGTCTGCATCTTTGAGGAGAGTTGTACTGCTCACAGATTTTCATACTGAAATCTCATTGAATGTCCAAGCTAAATAAAATCTGTGACTGGTCAACCTCACCCACTTCATATGTGGGGACCCAGCGGTCCAGGAACATGAGGAGAACTGTTCATACTTAGTGAGTTAGAAACAAACCCTGTCCTTCTTCTGACCCATGCCCAGCATTCATTCCCCTTCAGCACATTTCTCTGATCTTCCTTCCCCAAGCACACATTTTCTGACACTTAACAATGGGGAAATTAATGAGTCTGTAAGCTAAAGATTGGCTTTAAACAAATTGCTTCATTATTATTTAATTGAGGAGGCTTTGAAGCAATAAAAGCCTTGCTTATGAAAACCAGATAAGCAGCCCATGAAACATTGGACTCAAGAAATGCAAAAACTGTCACTACTCAATATGTGCTGCCTTCCTGGTTGATAAATACCACCCGATAGTTGTAGAAGCATCAGAAACTAACAGTGTCCTATCACTCCATAAGAATATATTAATGTGATTAGAAGCGTAAAATATTAACAATAATGTGCATATTGACTGTTCTGGACACTTGAAGTCTAACAAATACTTGAAAGGTCACTCATTTTATGTGCATCAAATTATAGATAAGTCATTTGCTTGAAGCTGAAAATGTGGTTCTCCATATGAATTTATCTCATGATCTATGAACTTAATCATACCATAGCTTCCTTGGGCATAAAAAATGTACCAGAAGCACTCAAGGCCATAATGTATATACCAATAAACAAATTACACACTGCCGGGAAAGGTGTTGTCTAAGAAAAACCATTCCTATAGGCTGAATAAATGTCCTGAAATAGCATTTTCACTCTGGAAGAATGTTTCAAGGTTTTTGTAGGTTTACTAATACATGAGCCTAGAAATATTGTATGCTTCCAGGATGGTAAAACATAATAATATGTAATGTCACAATTTACTTTTATTTTTATCTAAAAAACTAAATTTGGACTGATTAATAAACTAAAGTTTATCTTCAGACAACCATCTTTTACAGTGAAAGACTTACATAAGGTGGTGTTGATGTCCACGGTGTGAAAACTCTATTTCTTGAACTTTCTCAGAGAGATGAGCTTCCACCCAGCAGTCTGCCTGGTGCTTCACCGGGTTACCTGAAAATGGAGCTCACAATTCCACAGACATTTCTCTAACATGATAGACATTTCTCTGGAGTCAATATCTTTCCGCTGGCTTCCAGCAGTGCAAGGGCTTTGGGGTTGGGACATTTGCAGTTTGTGTACTCTTTATGAGGACAGCACTGACTTTTTGACAATGCCTCCAACTCCTCTAAGCTTCAAAGGATGCCCTATCTGCTGCCAAGCATGATTGTTCATGTAAGGATATTATTCTTGGCTAGAATCTTAAAATAAACTCGGGATTTCTTCTGCCCAAGGCATTATTGTATTTTCAGGTTAATTAAAGAGGAAGGGAGGGAGAGAGGGAGGGAGGGAGGGAGGGAGGGAGGGAGAGAGAGAGAGAGAGAGAGAGAGAGAGAGAGAGAGAGAGAGAGAGAGAGAGAGAGAAGAGAGAGAAGAGAGAAGACGGGCCTGCCTTTAGGTAAATATTGAGAGCAAACATTCTTGTTTGTTTTGAGCTAAGGTGGCCAGGCCTATGGAACTTTCTCACTAACTCATCTACGATCCTACAACAGCTAAAACCCGCCTTAAAATCAAATTTCTTTTGTTTATGAGTTGATCCATTTTGGAAAGCACTTATTAAACTCATATTACTTTAGTCAGCAATTGATATCCATAATGCATATTTCTAATTTACACCAAGAGCCCATAATTCTAATAAATAGAATGGCAAAATTGCAAAGTCCAAACGTAAATAGTGGTGACTTGTTAGATAGTCAAGAGACTTGATTTCAATGTTCAATACTTCATTTTGTACTGTTTTATGTGTATATGTACATGTGTTCACGTGTGTGTGTGTGTGTGTGTGTGTGTGTGTGTGTGTGTGTGTGTGTTGAAACGGTCTCATATAGTCCAGACTAGCCTCAGAGTTATCCTTAAACCTGTGATGCCACTGCTGCCCCTCATTTGTTGAGCTCTGGAGCATGCGCTGCCATGCCAAGCTACTGCAGCGCTGAGGGACACAATGCAGAGTTTTGTGTGAGCCGCACAGAGCTCTGTCTGCTGCAGCTCCTATTACAGTTTCCTTTTTAAAAAGTTATCTATATAAAACACCATTTTATCTTAAAGTCAACCTGGAACACTAAATGAACTGAGGAAACTAATAACTATACATTTAAATAAAATCTAATTAACAATTAGTCAAAATAGGTAGAACATTTAAAAGCTTTTCAAATTCTTCTTAAACATATTCGCTATGAATTTAGTTCCTAACAAAAACTACATTCTGTTAGATAAAGAAATTTGCATTGTTTTTCAGCTACTAAAATTTTTCAGAGGTGCCAAAAATCTGTGTAACCCAAACATTTTTATAATAATAAAAAGTCAATTAAGTCTATAATATGATTTTAAACACAGAAAATGTATTATCTCTGACTTGGCTGATTGTATTTTGGATAATTTTATTCAGAAATCCAGTCTTTAACCTCATTTTCCTCTAAGACCATTAGGACAAAGGGGCTTTTTGAGCTACAGAAACTCACTTTTAATTGCAGACAGTATCTTTTTCTGAAAATGCATACTATATTAGCTATTCTTTATCATATAAGATCTACTGGCTAAGCACCCTCTAAAAAGCAATTTTTATCTTGGAAAGCTATTTTCCGAGTTATAAATTATAAGCCAGTGTTTTCATGATTGAGGAACTAGAAGAAAAACTTTTAAGTGAAGATAAAAGAATCTTATCACCCATTGCTCATGATAAAACACAATTTTAAAGATGTAGAAAGCTATGTCTTTCTTCTATCAAAATTTGTTCACGTTCTCTAAATTTCAAGCTTATGGAGTTGCTTAAAGACGGATACACTGGCATTATTAAGTTAGGGTAAATAAATGTACATGGGAATATATCAAGGACGTTTGGGAGAAAAGTTATAGATGTGCTTATCATATTTTTTCCTCCTTACTCCTCTCCTATACTCTTCCCTCAGGAGCTAGTCTGGTTTGCAAGGAAGGCAGGCATTTCATAAAAGGAAAGCAGGCATCTCATACAAAGAAGGCAAGCATCTCATACAAGAAAGGCGGTCATCTCATGCGAGGAAAGCAGGCGTCTCATACAAGGAAGCCACATGTCTCACACTAGGAAGCCACATGTCTCATATAAGGAAGCCAGGCATCTCATACAAGTCTCACCACTCTTCCTCTGCTTCTAATCCTGCTCATGGAACTTCAATTATAACAAAACAACAACAACGAAGAATAAATCTAGACTATGTCACCTGAGCTTCAAAAGACTGCCCTCTGTCACAGTACCTAAAGTCAACAGCTCTCCTTTGACATTAGCCTGCCTTTGATGTGAAAGGGAATTAGAGCTCCTACTGGGATGTGAATGTCCTCACACTTGTGAGCACAACTGCCACACACCCAGCTTTTCTTCTTCCCTGACAAAGCTTGTCCCAGTCCTCTCCTGGGATGCCTTTGACAGCAACTGAAAACAACAGAAGACAGCAGGAATGGGCAAGAACAGGTGCTGGAGCCTTTAGGCCGCCTGCCTGCAGGGGCAGGGCCTCCACAGAGCCAAGCTTGGACATCCCTCTTTTATACTGCCCTCCTGCCCTCAGCCACCATGGGATATTGCTTCTTTTCATGCAACAGATGTCTGAAGAGATTTGTAACGATGTGCTGTGACTTTGAAGCTACTGCTGGCAAATTTTCTTAGCTTTCAAGGGAGCTAGGCCTGAATCCCCAAAAAATAAAATAAGAACAGAAATGGTCACTTCCGTTTGTACTCAAGTACAGGAAACAGTAATACAGAGGCTAGGCCTTTTCTAGGCTACCATCATGCATTCCAACTTTCTACTTTCTAATCTCTACCATGTCTTGAAAAGAGCGGCATTCTTAGGTTTGTGGGATTTCCATAATCAAAGAGAAAATAGATGAGGAAGTGCTTCGTCCACAAACAAGTGAGTATTCATGTACTCTAGTATTGTAGACAGCACCGTCTGCCTGACTACTTATCCTTGCTCTTTATCTGTGCCTTAGAAATGTTCAGTCCAGTCCCCTCTGCAATGTTGGTTCCACCTATGCAAATGAATAACCTCTGTCCCTCACAGTGGCTGCCTCTCACATGGATCAGCAGTTTCATAGGTGTCACCTGATAGAAATGCAACATCCAAGGCTCACCCAAGCCTATGAAAAGACTAACAAATGTGTCAGATGATCTACACAGTCAAGTCTGAGAAGCACTACACCACAGCTTCTTAAAGTGAACTCAGTGCTTAGGATCAGAAAGAAGCCAGTTGTTCTGCTCTGAGGCTGAGACTTCTGTGAGACCATGAGTTCTGACTAGTAGTAGGATATGTACTCGAACTCCCTAATTGCAAGATTCCTGCCCCTTGCTGCTGAGTCAGTCAGTGCCTGAAGAGAGAACTGGCTCTTCCACACCTGGATCTTGAGAATTGTTTTTTTTTTCAGCATTACAGGCATAGGAGGCAGGTTTTGAGTCTTGGTTCTGTCATTACTTACTTCAATAGCTTTAAACGAATCATTCTTTCAAAACAATAGCTTCATATAATGGCCACTATAAAAAAATAAAAATAATTTTCATAGACTAGAAAATAAAAACTATGATTTAGCATCCAGTAGCAAATACCAAAAGTATTCAAGTTTTAAACTAATTTGTTACCTAGTATTAGAAAATATGAGAGGATATGCTTGAAGAAAATGTCATATGTAATAAAATGGGTATTTATTACCCATCTCATATGGAAAATTAAATTATGGAATATTTATTCACTTAAAATTATAATTTTGAAGAATTGGCAGTCACATTTAAAAATTCTGACAAACAGAGAAGCAACTTATAAAATATAGTGGCAACTACATGAAATTAGACATGTCTTCAAAAAGGCAGAAAGTATATATAAGCCTCTCATAGTCAATATTCAGATAAATGAGTATAGATGGCTGATTCAGTAATTACCAAATTATTTGATTGTTTCTCTCAAAGAAAGTTAATATTATGGAAAGAGAATGAAGACTCATAGAGTGATCTCAATAGATAGCCTGATACAGTAAGTCACAATGGGGCTCTAAACTCCACAGACCAGGTTGGACAACTACTGAACCCTCCTCACTCAGTACCAAAGCCTTCAGAGCATTGTTCATGAGATTCTCTGGGGTCAGCAATATCACCCCATTTACAGAGTCTGCAACATTCAACCTTCCTGAAATAATGTGAATCTTCTTGGTTTCTTGTGTTGGTTTCTTAAACCAAATATTGACTCTCACATTTACATGGTTCTGAATACAGTTTACAAAGAAAAAAAACAGAATATATCCAAAGGAGTAGGGCAGGGTTTCTCTCCACTTCCTTATCAAAGTAGGGAAAGAAACAGCTCCCTGAGGGTGACCCCCACAAGGCTGCTTGTCTTTGTAGAAAGGCACATGGGTGGTATCTTCAAGTGCTGTTGAGACAATATCATTTTGGGTGCAAACACACCAAGCAACAGAAATCTGTTGTATTTTAAGCTGTGATACCAGTGCAGGGTCCAGGTATCAAGAGACATGGGAACAGACCCTACTGCCTTCCCTCAGGTTTTAGCTACCTTATATATAGTGGGGGTGGACATTGCTTTATTAAGTTAAAGTTCAAGAACGACTTTATTAGATGAACTTAAACACAGATGAGCCTTACTGGAAAATGGCTTTTTAAAAATCCAGGGCTTAGATAATTCATAGTATAGACTTGCATGGGACTCAGTTTCTTCAAATCTACAATGAAGGGTATAATGACCCCCTCACCCACACACATCTGCTGAACTCTGAGATGAGGACTGTAAGAATGAGAATGAAGACAGTCTACACAGATGTGATACAAAGCAAGGCTGCTTGTGTACAGGCCTCTGTGTCAGCTTCTTTAGGTAAGCCCCTGAAGAGGCTTCTTCTCCATATCCTTCCTTATCTAGATATGTCCTCTCTTGCTCATGCTTCTGCTTGCTCTCAGAATTACTGTCATCCAGAGTCACTTAAGTCCAAATGCCCCCTCTCTCCCCAGGCCACTTGCCTTTGAGTCTTTCCTCTCTCCATGTGGTGGAAGTTGTATCCTGACCCCAAGAGAAAGGATTGCAGACACTGGCATGCTATGGGAGGGATGCTCACAGAGTAAGGGCTCTGCCTGCCGGCACCAGCAGCTTCTGCAGTGAGGTCAGCCTATGTGGTATGTAGTAGGAGGAACGAATGGGGAGAGTCCCAGCTCCACTAGTACCTACTCAGATTTCTTCCAGCTGCCTTTGTGGACATGCACATAGCTGGTGTCTTGTAAAATTGATACACTAACTAGTTAGCTAGTGTTGAAACTTCAAATGTCACTACAAATAATAAAATTAGGTTTTTGATATGTAATTTACTAAAAATAGTTTTTATGCATACTTTCAAGTATCTACATATAAGAATCTTGTCAAAAATCAAATTCAGAGAAACGTAAAAAAGATTTGAGTAAACACAATTATATCCATTACAAATTCTTCACAATGTCGTCTTGACAAAGGGATTAACCATCAAATATTATTTGCTATGATATAGCATAGTGCAGGTAATATATTTCTCACAGCATACTAAGTCTTAAATATGCAGTCAGCATTTGGGACAATCATCAAATTGGTGAAAATATTCATTACTATTTTAAGAATAATTGAGAATTGAAATTTGCGATAAGTCTACAAAGTGACATGCATTTCTTAACTTTTAAATTCTAAATTTCTATTATCTTATAATTCAGTATTTATAGGAATGTTCTCTTAAGTTTTTAAAATAATTGTTTTACTGAAATGGTACTTTACATTTAAGAACTTTTAAAAATCAATTAATTATTCATTAGAGATGCAAGAGCTTGTGATGCAATCCAAAAGAAGACAGCTCTGCAATGAACAGGCAGACTTGTTGACACCTTTAGGGGAAAGGAATGACCTTTCTATCTCCTCCCGTTTCTACACCATCTTCCACACTGGAACAGCATGAGCAGTATCGTACTTCATTTAATTGATTTGACGGTGATTAAGATGGTCGCATTTTTAGACTTGGCATTGCTAGAGACAGAGTGTGTGTACCCCGTGAATGAGACTGCTTCTATGAATCCTTTAATTCATCAGGATCTTCTCTATCTTTTGGAAAGAATAAATTTCGGTTTTGCACATGTTTAAAAAAATCTTTTCAAATCATTTCTTTTTGGCTGCAGAGTTGACAAAACCATACAAAGTGATATGCAATTTTCTAATTCAGAGTTATTAGTGGGATTGTGACTATGAGGCTCCTTGACCTACACTTCTGTCTATATAACTTGTTGAGAAAAAAACCTACCAGTTCAGTTTACTCAAATTTACTAGATTCTGAGAGAGGGTTTTTTTTTTCTTGCCTCAACATCCATATGACACTGCTCTCAAGTTTAACTGTAGTTAGTAACTCTTTTCAGTGCTCTTGTTAGCATCTTATGGTAAAGGCGTGGACAGGGAGGGGGAATAAAGCTTTGACAGATGGTACTCAGCGTTTGACTCCTGCTGAGCTCAGCAGGGCCTGTGGTTTCCAAGGTTAGGGCTGTCAACATGGCTGTCTATCAATTGAATAACCAAGTATAGACTGCTTGTCTGTTTCCTATACAAAACTTAAACTTCATGTGCCATTATTGTTGGTCTTTCTGCTGATCTAGTAACTTCCAAGCAGAGGGAGTGAGAGCTCTGATGTAGCCTCACTATTTAAGAAACTGCTTGGAAAGGGAGTTCTCGGGGCTGAAAAAGGTAGGCTGTGATCTAATCTTTCTCTCTTTAGTTTTTCCTCCCTAAGGTTTCATGACTTGAAAAGAATTCAAAAGCCACCAAAGTTTCACCTTTAGTGAGTAGCTAATAGTAAAGTTGTTTGAAGTGCACTTAACAATGTGTACCTCTCAAGGGGGTAAAAGTTTTGGTTAAAAATCCTCAGGGTGATGAATGCTAACTCTTTTAGAAATATTGAGACTAAAAAGAGAGACGCTTCTTTCCATGTTTAGATGTGTCGTTTTTCACCTTTCCTAACTCTAAACATTGACGCCCACACCCAGTTTGTTTCGCCTATGTCTAAGACTTTCAAATGCTCACAGAAAGAACCTGAGGCTGAAAACCAGCAAACTGGCTGTCACCAAAATGTGCCTTTTGTCACACACTCTTAGCAACTGTGTTCTTCGGTAAGTCCACTGTTTTCTGTTGTCTGTTCTTTGTGATTTCAACACTGTTGTTGATCTTCTGAGACTGTATTTTAAAAGCTTGTTGATGAATGTATAAGCCTAGGCTTTTTAATGCAAAAATTAAAGGACAGGTAGCAGTCTTGCCTAAGTTGATGCTTATATTTCAATGCTTATATCATTTCATTCTTTTCTCAATTAAACCGAAACCTATGACTACTATTTCAAAAGGACAAAGAAAATTTAAATTGAAATATTAAAGTAGAATTTGAAAAATTACCAGGCAGAATTTCACCCCACAACATTACAGTGATTTTCAGTTGTTATTTTTGGTAGCTGACAGAGGGTAGGTTGCCTATCACTTATGATGCTGGCCTGAGCAGTCTGGTCTGCTACTGTCCTGATTGTTCCTATAAAGCATGTCTGAAGAGATGACATTTGTAGAACATTTCCTCCACAAATATTTAGCTCACAATGTAAAAAGTGTTATTTGGGGAAATGATTAGATATTATGATTCTTGGTATACTTAATTACTTTGAGGACAAAATATAAAGTTTTTCATTTTCAAATACTTATCTTTTTTAAATACATTTTTAAAATGACTGCTAGAAAATCTTAAATTGAAAAACAAAGGAAGAATTTTTAAAGCCAGATTCAGTATTTACCTCTATCATATGGGTCTGCATCTGAGGGCAGGTGCTCCGTAAATGTTACTGCAACTGAAATAAAAGGGACATTGATATTAAGTAAAAGATAAAATTAATTTCTGAATTGAAGTAAAACAACTTTTAACCGGGTCTGTTTACAAAAAATGATCAGATTATAATTTAGAATGAGCTATTCTCCAGCTGTCCATACCTTTTGACTTCCTTGTATACAGTGTCTTTGAAAACTGCTGTGGATGAGAGCTATAATTAAGCCGAAATTGAAATGGGAAAAAAAATCCACTAAACTCCCTGCAGTTTACTTCTCTCTTTCCTTGTCTCTGCTTCTTTAGTTGCTTTGTTCAACAGGGCTTTTACTAAGCTTTGTGGCCTCCACCTCTTCCCTGCCTCCCCCACCTCCACCTCCTCCCCTGCCTCCACCCCAATCCCAGCACCACCTCCATTCTCAGCAATACCCCCATTTCCAGCAACACCCCCATTCCCAGCAACACCCCCATTCTCAGCAGTAACACCCCCATTCTCAGCAACACCCCCATTCCCAGCAACACCCCCATTCTCAGCAGCAACACCCATTCCCAGAGTCACCCCCAAGGTGGATTTTTTCAGTGGTAAACTTGCTAAATCAAACTTTGCTTTCCCTGTCTTTAAACTTTTCGAGAAGTCCCTTTTTTGAGGGTTTATTTTTAATTGTGACTATGGGGAAAGTATACTTCTGAAATTCTGTCTAAGTCCATAAACTATAAGGCTCTGAGAATAAAGTCCACAGCTGGCAGGAAGGCACCAGTCCTGAGGGAAAGAACAAATACAGCTTGAGCTCTACAACCGTGTACTTATCCATGCACCAGGACATTCTTGGTTCTCACCCAGAACTCTGGGACAAGTGATTCAAAATGTCCAGGGCTAACTAATATAATAAATATGCTCTAATTTCATGGCCCTTCACGTAGAACTTATCATTATCACCCCCCACCCCTGCCTCCCGCCATTCATCCAATCTCCAGAACTTCATCTTTTTAAATGGAAACTATATACCTATTACACAGCTCCTCCTTCTTAGATCCTTCCAACCTCTGGAAGGCCGTGTCCTTTCCATCTTTGTAAGTTTGGCTATTCCAGGGACACCCTGAAATGGACCATACAGCACATGTCTTTGATAGCTGGTTTGTTTTACTTAAAGTAGTGTCTTCAAATTTCATTCACGTAGAGCATGTCAGAATTGTGTTAAGCTCTTTATTAAGCGCAATGCTCCCCCATTGCATGTATATAGTACATAGCATAGTAGATTTTGTGCTCGTGTGTCATTTGTCATTGTGTAGTATGGATGCTTCAACCTTTTAGCTGTGACAAATAATGTAGCTATGAAGATAAATGTAAAATATTTAGTTGTTTAGAACGTGATTCATGAATGCTGAAGAGCAAGTTAGGGCCACATATTATACTGAGGGAAGAAGAGCAAAAGACTGTAACGACGGCAACGACTAGGGTTTGATGATTGCTAACGTTCTACCTGGCTCTATGCCAAGCGCATCATCACTCTTAAACCTTAGAGACAACCCCTCTTACTCCTGTCACTTCACATAAGTAAAAACTTCCTAGGCTTGGTAGTGCAGGCTTCTAATCCAGCCACTCCTGAGGCTGAGACAGAGAGCCTGCCTGGGCTGCAGAGTGAGTGCAGTGCTATGCTGAATAAAAAATTGAGATGGAGGGGAAGCGGGAGACTTACTTGGGCTGTAGGTCAGTGGTAGAGTCCATGCCTGGATTTGTTTTTCTCTCTCTCTCTCTCTCTCTCTCTCTCTCTCTCTCTCTCTCTCTCCCTCCCTCCCTCCCTCCCTCCCTCCCTCCCTCTCTCTCTCTCTCTCTCACACACACACACATACACACACACACACACACACACTCACTCACTCACAGTGTAAAGCTGCTGGTTATTTGGTCCAGGGTCATTAATAAGTCCCAGGGATAAAATCTAGAAGAAGAGGACCCAAACCTACACTTAGAGAAAGAAACAAATCAGGATCTGTATTGATAAAAACCACAGTCATGGGCCCTAGGGAAGAGCTCCTGGAGTACATGTCAGGGAAATGTGGTTTCTCCCTCAAAAGGCTCCAAGGATGAAGGCAGGAAGAATAGAGAGGCAGAGAAGAATTTACAATATTCCTCCAACAATTCATATAAGCATAATAACCCATTCCCCCTGCCCCCGAGGAATGCAAGAAAGGTGGGTAAAGTTAACTGACATTTTCCACTTTGAAGTCAAAGTGCTTTACTAGGTTTCTAGAAATAAGGGCTTGAAATAGCCTTATTATGAGAAACCTTTAACTAGCCTATTACGTGCCAGCTTTGTGTAGTTAGAGTGTAAAATATTTTGTATACAAATACAACTCTAACTCTTGATGTAATAAATACATTTCATCCAGTGGAACACAACAACAAAACATTAAAAAATAGTGGGAGGTGTCAGCAGGTGCACATTTGCACACCCATGAGAAGATGCAAGAGCCCCCACACATCAGATTAGAGAGAGGACGGACTATGGGGTCTGTGAGGGATCTGCAATGCCATGCAGATAGTGTGGCAGACATTATCGGATGCAAGTTTCCTGACAGAGCCCAGACAAGTGACTGGTCAGGTCTGCACAGTTTTTAACATATGTATGTAGATAAAATTCAATATTAAAATGATGTTTTTGTTTTATTTGTCACCATTTATGGCAGGATAGGTGACTTTATTTTAAACCATATGCTTACATAGAAGCATCCTTGCTTCCTTGAGGTTCTAACTTATGGATTTGCTCTTCTGCAAGCAGCAACTCCACTCAGCTTCAGCCTAGATAGAATATTCAGTGACAAATTGTGCAGCTGCCTACCGTGTTTTTCAAAAGACCCAAATTCCACAAACCAAACAGAAGAGGGAGCTATTCATCTGGAAATTAGGTAGACCTTCAAAAAACAAGTCAAATAAATGTTGGAGGAGATTCTTGTAGTTGAGTCTTACTTAGTCTTTTTGTTTATAGCAACATTATATATTTTCTAGAACATTCTGGATGAATTCAGAAACTAGCAATATAGAAAAAAAAATCACCAGTCAACGAAGAGGTAAAATATACAAACCTTTACAAGCCCTACTAAACTACACTCACATTTTATGGTTTATCTCACATTTCATGGCAAAGTGTGTACTCTTCCTGAAATAAAAGTGATATTCTCAGAACACGCAGACTAATATTACCTTCCTATAGGTCATGATCTTAAAATGAAACTCTGGCTTTAAAATCGATAACATCTGGGAAATAAAGGAAAAATGGGCGGCATTTGTCTTGAAAATGCTATGTAATAAAATTTACTTACTATATTTGAAAAGAAAAAAAATGTTTTGTTCCCCAATTTGTTGCAACATCTGAAAGTTCATGAGGTTATGACCCCTTTCTAAGAAAGCATCTCCCACCACCTGCAAATACCCTAGGAAAAGCAGTTGGAAACAATAAAACACGTGCTAGTTAATGGTTACCAGGGAAACGGTTCTGGTTCACCAATCAGAAAGCCTGCTCTTCCCAGTGGCTTTGTCCGAGGGAGACAAGCGCCAGCTGTTAGTGAATAACCATTGTTATAGGTCATCAGGAAATCACAGTCAGCAGGCAACCCAGCCCCGCTGGAAGTTTATGTCTCATATTTGTTCATCACCAGGGCAATTCTCCACCTTTAAAACATCCCCTTAGGCCGGGTTAACGAAATACACCCTGCCTGTGCAGAATCATTTAAAGGAGACAAGTTAAATGAATGGTCTTTTTGCTCAGCAAACAGGTTTCTGCCTAATTTCAGTTGCATAATCCTCCTACCCAGTGTCAACTACGGGGCGAATATCTGAAGCCCTTGCTGGATTTTGGAGTTGTTCTTCTTTCCCTTGATTGGCCACTAAGAGAGCTGCTCCTCACTCTTGGAATACCAAGAGGTTTTTCATATCGCCCTGAAAAAGATGTTAAAAATCACTGCTGATTCCCCATGTAGGAGAGACCAGTGTGGCTGACAAATGAGAGGCTTTATAGATTTCGGTTGGGGGCACCAATAAGGAGAGAAATTGAGAGGTTGAAGCCCTAGGTTCCTTCCTCACCTACATGTACCAGAAAAGCCCACTTTTATCAGATTTATATCTTTATAGATTTATAAATGCATAGATTTTCTTTTAAATAAGAATTTAAAAACCAGGAAGCACCAAAAACTATCCAAGTACCATACTTGTTCCAAAAATGGTAGAAATATCTAACTCTGCTCTTACAAGTAAAAAAGATGAGCAAATAGAAATATCAACAATTCTTTGATCCAGCTGAGGTCTGAGGTCACAGCAAAGAACTGTCCCCAAACTGGAAAAAACAAGGGATGAGCAGAGACTCACAAGCTATGGAGCAGAAACTTCCTAGGTTATGAACTTCCTTTACCTACTCAGCTGAGTTATAAAGCCCAGATTCCAACATCCAGGACACCAGGGTGAGTAAATGTAAGAGTCCAAAGCTCCGAGGAGACCCAAGTCACAGTGGTCACACCTTCCCTACGGAAGAGCAAAAGTAACAACAGAGAGAAGCCATCCAAGTGAGAAGTTGCTGGTATGAAACATAGAAATTGTTTAGAGAGAAGACACTCCTACCTAGAATTGTGTGGCCTATAGAACTATACTCTCAAAGATGAAGAAGAACTAAAGGCTCTCTCAAAAATTGAATTGCTTGCCTGGCTAGAAAGAAGTATTGAGTTCTTCAGAGAGAAAGAATGTGATGTGCTACAGGCCAGAAATTCAGATCTAAACAAAACTGGAAAGCAGCAGAGAATTAATACATGATGATAAAATAAAGATTTTGTTTTTTCTTTTCTTAAGTTTATTCAAAATATTAGCAATGATGTATTCAATATGCAAATACAAGTGCATTGTATATGTAAGATAAGTTTTGTGTAAATTTAGATAAGTTAAATGAATAAAGCAATAATATAAGTGATATAAGAGAAGTAGTTAGGGATATTTTGTTCTCATAAAGTACTTACATCACCCAGGAAGTATATTGTGAGCTGACCTTGGATCAATTATAAATGTATATGTACAATGCAAGTCTAGGCAACTACCAAACATAATATTTTAAAGAAGTAAAGTTGATATGCTAAGAAAGGAGAGAAAACTGACTCAAATAAAATGCTCAATTCAAAACATAAAAAAAAAGCAACAGTGATACCTGGGGACAACAGCAGGACAGAAGAAATATGACAGCTTTGGTCCAACTGCAACCATAACCACCGATGGTCTGTGTGCACTAATCAAACAGCAAAAGTAGTTAGGGGTTAGTAAGAAATGGCCCAACTATTGTTGTTCATAAGTACCTTCTTTAAATATTAAGATTACAGATAAAAGGTGAAATTATGGTGAGAGATAAGCCATGCTAACAGTGATCAAAATAAAACACAAATGGATACAGAAAGAACTGTTTTCACAGAAGAGGACTTTATAGCATAAGAAGAAGTGACATAATAACCTCCAACGGACATTCTGTACATGTCCAACAATAGAGGGTCAGATGTTCAAGGTACAAGCTAATAAGCTTGCATGGAGAAATAATTAATCCACTCTTTTTTTTAATCCATTCTTGAAATATACCAACATGCAGAAAATTATAAGGCAGAGTTGAATTTAACAAAATCATCAATAGTGAGCATGAATAGAAACTTTATTCTAAACCAACAGGCAACATATTTCTTAGGCTCACATGCAGCATTTACCAATACAACACTTTCTGGGCTGAAAAGCACATCTTGAAATTTGTAGAAGTATATATTGTACAATATCTTGCCATACAAAATACAAATAAAATTCACTCACTAACATCTATAAAAATTAAATTTTGATATTAGCACAATTCTAACTAATCCATGGCTCAATAAATAAATGTCAAAAAAAGTTTAAAAGGTTTTAAATAAAACTGAAATAAATGAAAATAAAATATGTATATATAGATAAAAATGTAATGTGAACATTTTAAGGACAAGTCTAAGCAGTACATAGAGTGAAGTTTTAGGAGATTCACCTAAAGGAAACTACATATAGAAAAATTAGATCTAAAGTGAGAATAAAATAATTTTAAAAATAGGGCCAAGATCAATTAAATTGAAAAACGAATATCAGCAGGGAAATTTGATAAAACTCAAAAGCTTGTTCTTTGAAAGAATTAATAATATTGATTAATCTCTCAACAAATAAGAAAAGAAATGAAAATATAAGATATAAGAGATGAGATATTACTAGAAATAGCACAGACATTAGAGGGTAAAAAAAAAAAAGGCTATGAATCACTATGGCTCCCAAAATTTGATAATCTTGGTCAATTTTTAAACTGTATGTCATGACCCCTCTGGCAAACCTCTATCTCCAAAAATATTTACATTGGAATTTATAATGATAGCAAAATTACAGTTATGAAGTAGCAACAAAAATACCTTTATGGTTGGGGATCACCACAACATGAGGAGCTGTATTCAAGGGTCACAGCATTAGGAATGTTGAAAACCATTGATCTATATGAAATAGAGCAAGTCCTTGAAAGATGAAAGCAGTTTCCTCTCCTTCCCTCTGCCCCTTACCTCCTCTACACCTCTTCATCATACATCCCCATATACTCCTCCTCTATTTCCCTTCATCAAAAAGCAGGCCTCCCAGGGACATCAATAGAATATACCATATCGACTTGCAAAAAGACTAGTCACCTCCCCTCCCATTAAGGCTAGATGAGGCAACCTAGTAGGAGGACAAGGATTTCAAAGCAGGCAAAAGCATCAGAAACATCCCTGGCTCCCTCTGTTAGGAGTCCCTAAAAAAATCTCAGCTGTACAACTATAGCATATATGCAGAGGATCTAGGTTAGATTCATGCAGACTCCCTGATTGTCAACTACTAAACATTTAAAGTAGAAATTGTATCTATTCTCTGAAATATCTTGCAGAAAATAAAAGCAATGAGAATATTCTCTTACTCCACAAAGCTAACAGTGTTCTAAAACCAAAACTAGACAAAGGTCTGCCAAAAAAAGAAAAACTATAGAGTGATGCTTAAGATAAGCAATGCACAAAAAATTGTCAACAAAATATTATGATAGTATATTAACTGTGTATGCAAACAATTGTACTTCATAGTTGACTTGAATTTATCACGTGTGTTAGGTTCATTCAACATTTGAAAAACCATTAGTTTTATACTTGCTGATATTATATTTACTGATTTGTCAGAATTCAACAAGCTAAAGAGGAAGAAAAATCATGATTATATCAGGAGATACAGAAATAGAATTTAACAATACCCGGTGTTCATTTCAAGTGAGCTGTCTACACTAGTAAGAGTAGAATGTTCTTAATTTTACAAGGAACATCTACAAAATCCTTAAAGTTAGCATTATCATTAATTAGGAAAAGCTTGCAGTATAACTACTTCAAGCAATGAGATAAGAATATCCCATCAGCACTGCTTTTCAACATTGTACTAAAAACATAGCAATATAATAAATCAAAACAATGAGAAAGAAGGTATACAAATTTTCAAGAAAAGAAGTAGAATTCTTAACTCTGTGGATACCAGGCACATCAGGTTAAACGGATAACCTGAAAAAGCCATAGAAACTTCTGATTCTAATAAGGAGCTACAGAAAAGTTATATGGAATAAGGTTCATCAGCAATTGACAGTAGAATTTGTAATTAAAAATATATTACCATTGATACAACAACTCTCCCAATGAAATATTTAGCTAGATCTGTATGGAACAAAACCCCTACAACATTCTGATGGAAGTCAGCTAGTGAACTGGAGTGAGGCGTCATATTCATGAATGCAGAGATTTGATATTTTCAATGTGTCAGCCCTTTATTCGATCTATATAGTAAGAGTCTGTGAGCATGACAAACGGATTCTAAAGTATTTACAAGAGTCAAACAATCAACAATAACACTTCACTGTTAAAGGAGAACCAAGCCTGATGGCCTACACCAGTCAATGAAGAGACAGCTACACTAGTCAAGACAATGCTCTACTGATAAGAAAAATAGATCAAGAAAATTGAACAGAAATGCACATAAACATACCAAACTCAACTCTGACGAATCAGTAAATATAATACAGTAGAGAAATTATTGTCTTTTCAAAAATGGTGCTGAAAAATTATAAATTTATGTGTAAAAACAAGAGTCTAGACATAGATCTTTCAATCTTCATGAGAACTAAGAATGAACTCAAAATACTTTTTAGACCAAATACATAATGAAAAACTGTAAAATTGCTAGAGGAAAACAATATAAAACCTAGATGATCTTCTTTTCAGATATGACACCAAAAAGCAAGATCCCTGAAAGAAGTGACAAACATAAACTTTATTAAAAACATAAAACTCTGCTCTTCAATATGTAAGAAACTGAGAAGGCAAGACTCAGACTAGAAGGAAAATTTTAAATATTCATATGATAAAGCAATGTTACCAAAAATAGACAAAGAACTCTTTTTTAAAAAATATTGGATATTATTTACATTTCAGATGTCATCACAAAAAACTCTTAAAACTCAGTGAGAAAATGACCCCCACTAAATGAAGAAAGAAAAACCTGAACCAGCATTTTATTAAAGAAGATATGTAAACTGTGTGGTGGCAGTACCATTAATCCCAGCACTCAGAGTATAGGATGAGGGTGGAAGTGGGCAGAAGCAGGCAGATCTCTGAGTTTGAGGAGAGCCTTGTCTATATAGTGAATTTCAGAACATCCAGGACTACATAGAAAAATCCTGTCTCAAAAACCCAGAGGGGGGAGGGGGAGAAAAATGTGTGAAGCAGCATATGAAAAACATTCAACATTATATGTCATCAGGACTCATAAACAAAACAATGATATACTGAACTTCTATTGGAATGACCAAAGCACTGACAACACCAAACACCAAATGCTGTTTGGATCAATGAGGTAGCTCATTCATTGCTAGCAGGAAGACAAAATTGTACCACAACTTATAAGAGAATGTGTCAGGATCTTTCAATGCTATACATAGGGTCACTATAGGACTCATAAATCAGACTCTGATATTTACCCAGAGGAGGTGGCAGTGTGGTCACACAGAAACTCAAGCTCAACTGTTCACACCACCTATCCATTATCACAAAACTGGCACACAATAAAGATGACTTTCAGGAAAGGAATAAATAAACCCTGGCACATTCAGACGAAGGAACAATCATTGGTCAGTTATGAACCTGCAAGGACATGGAAGAATCTAAGTGTATATTATTGTTAAGTGAAGAATTCAATCTGAAAAGACTATATACTACTATATGATTCCAACAATAAGACCAAGGAAAGGCAAGAACTGTGGAGAGTTACAGAGAAAGCACTCAGCATGACTTTTAGAGCAGAGGGAGTATTCTGTATACTCTATGGTCCTATACTATTAGACGGGTGCTATAATATAAAATCCTACATAAAACACCAAGGATGACCTCTAATGAAAACTATGGCTTTGAAGTAACAGCCATGCATCCATATAGGCTCATCTCTTTAAAGGAATGTGCCACAGGGCTGGGGGATGTCAGTAGAGGAGAAAGCTTTGCATGTGTGGGGAGAAAGCAGACAAGAACTCTTTGTACTTTCTGTTCAGTTTTTCTCTTAACTTAAAACTGTCCTGATAGATAATTTTTAAGAGAATTCTCAAATTCACATCTTAGAAATTTGGGTTCAGGATATCTTGGTTGGAGCTTTTAAATCTGTTTCATAATCCAACACATTTCTGATTCTTGGCCAGGCTTGAGAATTACTGGGTGGATCTTGCTGTGAGTTTTCAAAATGCACATAAAACTATTCCCCTTGTAAGACTTTCAGTTTGTGCTTGGGCAAGTCTTGTGAATGCATATGAACTGATATGTTAACGGAAGATACTGCTTAGACACTGAATCTGGGCATTTATAGAAGGCATTTCTAAGTAGTCTAGGAAACTAGGCAAGTAAAATCATGAGGCTGCCCCCAAAGCTCTGGTCCATCCACGCCTTCAAACGGATCCATAAAATCAGACTGTTGCAAGGGGGGAAAAATCAGGAACATGATAACAAGCAAGACAGCAACAACCAGGAACAAGACAGCTATGATTCCAAATTGAATTTTACTTCAAGCAGACAGATATGTGTTGCACCATGCCCCTACAAGCACATATAAGACAAAAGGCAAGCTTTGGGAATTCAAATTGTTTCAGAAGAAGCCTCATCTTTCTTCCATAGCTGAGGTTTCCTGGTCTCCACCTTTAAAGATTTAAGGGACGAATTGTTCACAGGGTTTGAAGCACAAGGTCCCCTGCCACACTTTTCTACATATCCCAAAAGGATGAAATGCTTACACACCGTCTCTCTATGTCTCACTCCATTTGTCCCTCTCTGTCTCCACCTCTGTCCTTCCCTCTGTGTATCTCTCTGTCTCTGAGTCTCTGTGTCTCTCTGTCTCTATGTGTATGTCTGTGTTTCTCTCTCTCCCTCCCGCCCCCCCCCCCCCCCCCCCCCCCCCCCCCCTCAGTCTCACTCTTTCTCTAGTAGAATGGTTCTGTCTTAAAGTCCAGATGTTTTCTATTTTTCCAGGCTGAAATTATTTCAACACATGATTTCAGCTGCACTAACCTCAGATCAGGGCCACCTGTTACTCTTATGAAAGATTTTATGTTAAGTCTGTATTTATGGTTTATTTGGAAAAGCCAGAATACAATTAAGAGAATGTTCTTAAAATCATCCTGAGGTCCAAGGATGTATACAAGGTAGGTTGGTAGATAATCAAGATACTATGTTGTGTAAACACAATCAAATCCAATTCTGTGAATTGTTATTGCATAAATTTGGACAGAACCCAGAAATTTAAAAAATAGAAAATATAATTATATGCTTAGAAGGCATCACTGGACCTTTAAAAGATTAATTTTGCCTCTAAACCAAATATCACCCAAATTCTCTATTATAACACATGACTAAATATATAAAACATTTATATATTTCAACTTTCTCTTATCTGAAATTAAATATGTTTACTCTGATATCAATAAAATGAGAATATATACATATACCCATACACACGCTCCTCTTAAATAGTGGACATTTAAAATAAAGTAGTAAATGTTGATTTAGCACTTTTTATATGTCTGGGATACAGTAGGAAATAAAGTATTCCAAATTTCTGTTCTGCTAAAATAATGAAGTGACTGTATAGTTAATAGATGGAAAACAGTTCCATGAGCAAAACCTATCAGCATTGCAGAGTTAATATTGTGATATTCACAAATTGTGCTATACTCACATAGTAAATACTGAATATTATTTCAATGCTTTAAAAATTAGCCACAGATATTGTGATTCATAAGACAATTACTAAGTAATAAAAGAGACATGGGGAAAATGAAGGTGGCGAGCACGGCTCCTATTGCACCTCCTTGTGCTTCTTAGATATATCTATAAAGTTTAAAAGATGTGAAGCAACACAACTGCAAGTTCTAGGACACAGATCAGTTGACCTTCAAGAAACTCAAGGGCTGTGAGGTTTGCAGTGTGGTCAAGCGTCATTACAGGTGAGACAGCTGGCGTTTACCTTAGCCTTAGCCTTCAGAGGCACGTAATGCCTTCTTTCTTGTTCTTGTATTTGAATCCTATCTATAGCCCTTACTTTCTATCTAATGTCAATCGTTCACAAATATTTTATGAAATGAATAATATATGTTTCACAAATATAATTTCTGAAGCATAATAATTGTAGAGTTTAGCAAGACTAGAAAGATCATTGTAGAAAGATCATTGTAGAGTGAATAATGGTTTTATATCGTAGATGTAATTGCACATTGGCAGACTGGGAAATCTCTGCAGGCAAATGTGATGTCACTGAAGAAATCACACACTTACCTGTAGAGATCCTTCAGTCTGACAACATCAAGCATCAAACCCCTATTTTTAAAGATTAATTTATTTATTTTATATGAGTACACTGTCACCGTCTTCAAACACACCAGAAGAGGGCATCAGATCTCTATTACAGATGGTTGTGAGCCACCATGTGGTTGCTGGGAATTGAACTCAGGACCTCTGGAAGAGCAGTCTGTGCTCTTAACCACTGAGCCATCTCTCCAGCCCGTGATTTTTTTTTATCTTAAGGGCTTTGACTTGGATTAATCCTAGTGAAATAGCTGAATGAAGGCTTGTCCGTTGAAGCTTGGCTTCTTCTGAGAGGACTGCATGTCTGATGATGGTTCATTCTCACCAAATTAAATTGTAAGGTTAATTTGTAACATGGCTTAGAGCAGCGGCAATCGGGACATGATCGACCCACTGTTGGCATCATCTGGGAACTAGTTAGAAATGGGAACTCTAACACACATGTCAAGAACTCCTCAATCAGGACTTCCAATTGCCTCCAGCAATCTCTGCCCAGGTAATGCTGGCTGATCTTCCACTTTGTAACCACTAGCCAAAAGAAAACAAAAGGTTATAGTCAAAAAAACTGAACTCAAAATAATCATCTCGCACTAAATAAGATGCAAAAAGTGTCCTAGTTAGGTTTCTGTTGCTGTGATAAAGCACTGACCAAAAGCAGCTTGGGGAATGAAAGAGTTTATTTGGCTTATAGGTCCTGCTCACTGTCCACCATTGAGGGAAGCCATGGCAGGGCCCAGGAAGAGAATCTACTTACAAGCTTTTACCCAGGTTCACATCTGGCTACCTTTTACTTCCTATTACTACCTACCCATCTGAAGAAGAGAGTGCTCACAGTGGGCTGGGACCTCCCACATCAAACATCTATCAAGAAAATGCCCCCAAATATGCCTAAAGGCCGATCAGGTGAAAGTGATTCCTCCATGGAGACTCCCTCTTCCCAGCTATGTCTAAGTTTGTGTCAACTGGAAAAAACTAACCAGTACAAAAAGACTGACAAAATAGTATGTATTCATGAAAATACTGTCGAGAATGAATGTCCTTTATAAAATGATAGTCTTTATAATACACATGAGCATCAATTCGAGAAAGATTCATCTTCAACTCTTCACCAGTGAGTTCTTCACAAAATGCTCCTTAGAAATAAAGAGTTAAGAAATCTATTCAGAAGGAGAGAACGTTTTAGGAGGAGTAAAAGGATACTGACATCATTCAAGTTGTGAGCCATAATTCTTATTAGATTGTATTGCTACATTCTTCACACAGCTTTGGAAAGTTATTCCTAAGGTCACAAAATATGCACTTAGCCTGCACACAGAGAAGGAAAATGCTTTTACAATGAAATTATTTCAGCCTGGCCCAATAATATCTGAAAGACTTAAGACTTACTCTCTAAGTAACGTATCTTGGCAAAATAAATGATGACTTTATATGACTGTCGTTTTCAATGTTCTCTGTAGTTTTGCCCTATGAACAGTTAAATTTGGCAATAAATGATCTACTAAGAAAAGTTTTACATATTTCCTTTGTGTTTAATACTATAAAATTGCATGGCTGAAGGGTAAATTACAATTGCATTTGGCCCCTGACAATAAGTAAATTACATAATTTTTGTATCACACATCAAAACGTAGTCTCTAAATGATTGGTATGCCTGCTAACCAGTAACCCCTGGTAGTTTGTTAGTAATTCATCTTCCATTTCATTCTTAACCAATTTATTTTGATTATTTGTGGACCACACCAATTTCCCATGATGTGATGGAAAATGTAACAACCAAAACTTGAATTAGATCACACACAAAGCATTAACTTACTCAGATCATAATAATGAAGTTTGGCTCATTCACTAAAATGTGGGAGTTCAGCTATTCCTGAACTCTACAAATAGTGTGGGAGGTCAGCAAGGTATTTTGGGCAACACTGAGCTACCTCCAGGAGAACCTTCACTTTGATGAAAGTAAGAGTGGTTATCTAGACACCAGACTTTTTGACTTTCACAAACTGACTCAACCTTTCTGCAGTTGGAACAGTACCAGCTGGCATTTGACAATGGTAAAAGAAAAAAAGCAAGGGTTAACTAACATATGCAATTGATATGCAAAATCTTTCAAAACATGGAATTCTACTGGAGAAATAATAATAGAGCAATACTAGGATTCTAGCACATTGTTACAACTATTGACATGAACATCCAATAGATACTACTGCACAGAGCATGCCATACACGTAATCTGCCTTCGTTCTCTCACAAACACAATAAAAGTACTACTAAGAGTCCTACTTGCCAAGCAGTGGTGGTGCACGCCTTTAATCCCAGCCCTTGGGAGGGAGGGGCAGGCGGATCTACAGAGTTCCAGGACAGCCCAGGTTATACAGAGAAACCCTGTTTCAAAAAACAAAACAAAACAAAAAAAACAAAAAAAAAACAAAAAAAAAAAAGAAAAGAAAAAACCTACTTAGAGGTTGGAGATGTGGAGCAACAGTTAAGAACACTTGTTGCTCTTCTGGATGACCCAAGTTCAATTCCTAGCACATACATGATGGCTTACAACCATCCATAACTCCAATACCACGCTAACCTGCACCCTTTTCTGCCATCTGTAGGCAGACATGTATGTGGTGCATAGGCATATAAACATACAAAACATCCATATATATAAAGAAGATAAAATAATTACTAAAAGAGTCATTATGAAGAAAATGAAGTTCAGAAAGGTTCTATATTGGAAGGAAGAAATAATGTACGTGTACATAGCTCAGCATTTTAGACAAAATGGTACAGAAAAACAAGCATGAAACTATAACTTAGAAAATCTGGTTTAAGTATCAAATTTAGTTTCTCAGTACTAAATGTCATCATATTGAAAATAAACAAAGTATTCTCTCTCCTGTTTGTGTCCCATAGCTGGAGAAAGCTCTTGTCCAAAAAAAAAAAAAAAAAGTAGAATGTTGCTATTGAGTTTGGGGTGAACTGCACAGTCCAGGCATGGCCTAGACTCTATTTCCAGTCACCCCAGATTACATCCATACAAGTGAAACTGCAAAGGAGAGGATGCCGATGTGTGTGTGTGTGTGTGTGTGTGGGCGGGAGGTCAGTCAGTCTCCTTCAGTGCATCCTAAACACCCTTTTCTCTTTCCTTATCACCTTCCCCAGGTCCTGTTCCTTGTCTGAGCCCTGGTGATCCCAAGGACACCTTAGGACACACAGCTTTCCCAGAAGAACTATGCCAGGTAAGTCCTCAAGAGCTTTCCTCCTCTTCTTCCAAGGGATACCAGGGGTTTTAATTAACATGTAATAGAAGTATATCTCAGAACCCTAGCATTCAGATCTGTAAAGGAAGAGGGTAGCTAGTTTATTCAATAGAATTATTTGTAGAGTGCTGGTTATACTGGGTGCTATGTACACAGCCCCTTTGGTCCTTGCAATAACTTTATTTGAAGCTTGATTATTAAAAGTTCCATTTTGCAGAGGAGAAAACTGAAGTTCCTCCAGGTTAAATAAATCCTTCCTTATGTTACTATGTTTTGACTATAAGGCTCAAAGGAAAAGTAGTCCCAGGTCATGCAGTACTTATCTAAAACTTGTGTCAGTTTCCTTTGCACTATTAGACATGTTCCTAGAATTGCATAAATTGCCTATATTTGTTATTAAAATGCAATGGATAATTACTCAACTTGCCATAGCCAAATGGTTCATTCAAAAACAAAGCTTATAGGTTATAATATACTGACTGATGTGGACAACTAGAAGATCTGATAAATTCTAGTTCTATGCATATTTTAACCCAATACCAAAACAATAAAATTGACTTTCTTCTACTAAAGACACAGCAAACATAAAATTCATATTCCTGTGAAAGAATCCTCTTCCCTTCATAATGTTGCTGGAATTTAAAATCAAGTTTAAACAAACCATTAATATATTCAAAGCACTGTGGAGATCATTTGGAGTATTCATACAACAAGACTGCTTTAATATTCATAAACAGAGAAATGTGTCACAGTCACTATTAATCATCAAATTTACATGTTGCATGTGCTCTATCTTCTGTAAAGTCTCAAAGGAAATAACCATCATCCTTCTCATTTGGCAAGGATTTCTTTCCTTTGTTAATAACCGTCATCCTTCTCATTTGGCAATGATTTCTTTCCTTTGTTAGTGGCCACCTACCACTGGTGGCTACAGCAGAGAAGGTCACAAATTATGAATGACCAAAATATAGTTGCAATATACATGTAAAATGAAGTCTGCTCTATTAACACACATGGTTAATCACTAGACTGAGTTTTTAGTAGTGACATTCTCAGCAAAAGAAGGCATAGCTTTTTTTAATTTTCATAGAAAACACAGCCCCTTTTTTACTTTCTTTAGTTCAGTATTTTTTTCTTCTCTGACTTCTATTTTTCAGTTTTTTTTTTCTCTTATTCCTCCCATCTTCTACATCTGCCAATCTCAGACCGTGTGGTTGGGAATAGTGAGGGAAAGAGCAAAAGAACTTCAGTGATGCATAAAGTGTTATCACTAACTCCACTGAATCTTCTCTTTTGAGGCTCCAACCAGGGACTTCACAAGAACTATAAGATGTACTTCTTGTACACGTTATTGCTTTAAAGGGATCACTATGGACAATATTAAAAGGCTACATATCACCATTATCATTATTGACATATACTTGCTGAGAACATGCTGTACTTAGAACAGTGCCAAGAGCAATATATATGCTTAAAAGCTTTAGGAAACGTGTTCCTTTGTAAAAATGGGAATTCCTCATTGGGTTAGAATATTCTATTATAATGGATTTGAGAAGTAAATGAACTTATCCCTTATATAGTATGTTAATTATGTATTATACAGATTTTGTGGGTTTAAGAGCTTACTCTGACTCATTTTTAAAAACATACTCTTTTCTCACTTTATGGGTAAACTGTCTTAATTGGTCTTATTTATGTTTAAATGTGTAGAAAGGATATAAATTTATTTCAGGAACTTAGCCTGTGAGAACTATGGGTAGTCAATATTGATGAAGATAGTAATGTCCTCTTTCTTGACCTGGTGTGATAATTCATCAAACTGTGTACTAAAAATTTATGTGTTTTACCTTGTTTTTAACCTCAACAAAATAATTTTAAAATATGTATTTCTGAAGAATCTTTGCCTCCCTTCCTCTAAACACACGCCTTCAAAAAAGTCTGAGTGTTTATTATCTGTTTCATAAGACCACTGTTGATTTTTTTGCTGTTGTTAATGTTTCAAGTCCTGGCTTGGACTAGTAGATTGTTTTCAAGCATTAAAATTCAGGCACTAGATCTCCTTCTGTCAGCTCTCTCCCCTTCTTGACTTTTCTATGAAGTCAGGAACTTGCATTAATACCTTTACAGTTATGTAGAATGTTGCTTCCCTCCTCTCCTCCCCTCTTCACAAAAGATGGTTCCTTAGTAACCATCTCTAAACTCCTGTGTTACTGCCTACAAAGCCTCCAGTGGTCTTTCACAGTGCTGGGCTGGGTGGGTTTCTCAGGGTTTTATTCACAAAAGTCTTTATAATTGCAAAGCTTCCTGATTAATTAATAATTAGGATATTAATTCACCAGGGGAGGAGGGGAGGAAGGGAAGAAGAGAGAGGAGGGGAGGAGATGGAGGAGAAAAAGGAGGGAAAAGAGGAGGAAAAATAATTAATAGCTATGCTTCCTGTTTCTCACTCATAGTTGCTTCCGTATACACTTGTGCTTCCAAAAACAAGTTCAATATGGTTTCATAACTTCATAGAAATATCCTACTGTTAAACATTCCCCCACTTTCACTTCATTTCTTCAAGAATCTTGGTTGAGTTGTTGTGAAAATGCAATAAGATAATCCTCATAAAATTTAGTGCAAACTTAAGTCCACAGCACTCACTCATAGAAGCAACTTTGAGTGCAGTATCATGTATTGTTAGACACCTCATATAAATAGTCTTATTTAAGCCTTGAGCAATTCTATAAGATAGAATTGGAGGATCTGTCTTAAAGTGAGAAAGCTGAGTGCTTTCAGGTAACCAATCCTTTTTTACTGGGACATTAACCATTTAAGTTGATTGGGGAAAAGCTTCTGAATTACCACCTTCCTGCAGGATCTGTATCTTCGCAGACTGTACACTAATACTCAGACCTTCAATGAGAAGGCATTAAGCCTAGTTGGCTACTATGAGAATTCCAAATAAAACTCAAACCCAGACTTTGCTCTAAGGGGCTGACAAATGAGTAATTTGCCTTTTATGAACAATGCCCAACATGCTGTCATTCAGACATAAGTATTTGTTGTTTTTAAGTACCTAACTACCTTCCTCTCTTAATGTTTGTCGATTTAGAATCTCTTTTATCCTCCAAAACTCAATATTCTATTATAATTTGTGACTTTAATTCCTCTTCTATTGCAGCTATCTGCAGAAAACTAAATTCTAAATACTCATTTCTAAAATCTCCAAAGATATAACTTCCTTTTTTGATACTGTGGGTAGCATCTACCAAAGAAGGTAGTCCAAGCTGATTCACCCACTCAGAGATTACAAACTCCTGAGACAGCAGAATAGCTCCTGTCACTGCAGCTGTGCCTGTTGTCTCTAAAAGCCTTCAAAATATTCAGCTTTAAGAAAGAGATACCAAGTTGTAAGAGCTATAGCCCAGTTTACATAAGCAACCAATAATAACTGTTCTAACATTTTTTTCTCTCTTGAATCACACATGTCGTTTTCATTATCTAACTTGCTAATAGCTGTTCTTTAAAAGGCTGTGTATTCAACTGCTTAGCTTCTAGTTGGGAGAATGCAACTAATCCCTTGAATTAGAGATGACCATTTTTAGGACTTTGTAGAAACTTACACTAGAGAAAGATAAAGCTTATTTATGGGGACCATCCTTTATATCAGCAACACTTCTCTGTTGTTAATTGTAACCTGCTCAAGAATGTCTTCATCATGCAGAATGTGAAAAACATGCCAAAAGGAAGCTCAGCTCAATAACAGTTCCGGCTTTGGCCTTGGGCTGGACACCCACTTATTGCAGGATGACTCAACTCCCTTCTCGTAATACCTTATCTCTAAACACCATGCTCCATGAATGCCTTCCTCTATCCATAATCACTGTTATCCTCATGTTCCTCCATCTGACCTTCGCTTCCACAAGAATCTAGAAACTATGCACTCGATAAACAAACAAAATTCATTGACAAAGATAGATTTACTTAAGGCAGCTTTACCAAAATTCAGCTTCAAGCTCATATTTAACAAAACTCCAGCCAAAGTGCTCATTTGTAACTGTAGCTAAATATTTTATTGAAATCAGTTAAGAGCCAAACATTTTCTAAATGCCTACAAGGCTACAAAAACAGTAAATAATATCTGGCTAACTCTCAAACCCAGAGTTTCAATCACAGAAAAAGCAAGACAATGAGGTAAGAAAGAGCCCAGCCTGGACACGACTGCTGCTTGCACAGCCACTCCTTGCAGGAACACAATGAGGGATGCTGTAGGCTACCATAGCATCGAGGAACGGAGGACAGTGTCCATAAGAGCACTGAGGATTTGCTGTGAATTCTCTCACCCACCTGCACTATTTACATTGCTCTTTCTAGATTTTCTACCTTGTTTTGATTTCTAAGAGTTATGCAACAGTTTGTATCCCCTTGATCTCCTATAACTATCTTATTGCTCTGGCTAGAACTTCAAGTACTATATTGATTGGAAAGGGAGACATTTAGTTTGGTGTTCGATGTTGGCTTGCTGTCTATTGCTTTGATTATGTTTAGGTATGTGCCCTGTATCCCTGGTTTCTCCGATACCTTTACCATGAAGGGGTGTTGGATTTTGTTAAAGGCTTTTACAAAGTCTAATGAAATAATCTTGTGATTTTTTATTTCAGTTTGTGGATTACAGTGCTGGATTTTTGTATACTGAACCATTCCTACATCCCTGGGATGAAGCCTACTTGATCACGATGCAACTTGATATCTTTGATGTGTTCCTAAATTCCATTTGCGAGTATTTTGTTGAGTATTTTTACATCAACATTCATAAGAGAAATCAGTCTGAAGTTCTTTTTCTTTGTTGAGTGTTTGTATGGTTTAGGTATCAGGGTGACTGTAGCCTCATAGTTTGGCAGTGTTCCTTCTGTTTCTATTTTGTGGAATAGTTTGAAGAGCAATGGTATTAGTTCTTCTTTGAAAGTCAGGTAGAATTCTGTACTAAAACCATCTGGCCCTGGGCTTTCTTGTGGGGGGGGGAGACTGGGGGAGACTGTTAGTGACTGCTTCTATTTCTTTAAGGGTTATGGGGCTGTTTAAATAGTTTTCCTGATCTTGATTTAACTATGGTACTTGATATCTGTCTAGAAAATCATCCATTTTGTTAAGATTTTCCAATTTTGTGGAGTACAGGCTTTTGAAGTAAGACCTATGATTCTTTGAATTTCCTCAGTGTCAATTGTTATACCTATCTTTTCATTACTGATTTTGTTTATTTGGATACTGTCTCTCTGTCTCTTGGTTAGTTTGGCTAAGAGTTTATCTCTCTTGTTAAGTTTCTCACCTCCCTCATCAGCACACAATGATCTGTTTCCATCTATCATTTTTCTTATCCTCTACACAGAAAGCCTTTAAAACTATATCCACTTGTCCTTTCTTAATTGTTTGCTATGTTTACCTGACCATTTTCTCACTCAAAGCCACCATTTTTCTAACTCAGCAGTTTATCTTAATTGTGTCAATTTTCAGTTATTCAATGACAAATTATGGAGTATAATTTCATAAAATTATTGAATTATGGGAATCAGTAATTCTTTGGTTCAACAGATGTTTTATTTACTTCAACAAATTTTTTACTTAATGCTCATTAAAAGTCAGATATATCAATGCTGAGAGTTTGAATATATAAAATGGTATGTACATACCCTCCCCATTTTGAAGTTCACAGTCACCGGGCAGTGGTGGCCCACACCTTTTAATCCCAGCACTTAGGAGGCAGAGACAGGCGAATTTCTGAGTTCGAGGCCAGCCTGGTCTACAGAGTGAGTTCCAGGACAGCCAGGGCTACACAGAGAAACCCTGTCTTGAAAAACAAACCAAACAAACAAACAAAACAAAAACAAAGACGTTAACAGTCTAATCAAAGAGATAATGTGTAAGTCAGAAAATATCACTGTGTATAACAAGTGCAGGAACAGAGATTACGAACTCAAAATGTTTGCCAGCAAAAGAGACCAGAGAAAGAAATCAGTGCCTGGCATTTTTCACTGCATGTCCTCTGCACAGCCGCCCAAGTGTAGACTAAAGCAAAGAGAGAGGAAGCGAAAAAATATTCCAGGTATGATTTTGGCATACGAAGCAAAGGCAGAACACAGACCTTTGGATTCTTGGCATTTTCAGGAGTTTGTTTTGGCTGGAGTTGATCAGGTAGAGGAAAAAAAATGGTCTGGTTTGAAAGCAAGCTAGTGATAAAGGCAGGGAGAATTCCCACCAAAGTACAAACCAGAGCCTCCAACCAGAAGCACTGATTCAAAGTCTCGAAGTGGGTCTCACTTGTAATATTCTCCTCTTATGCTACCCCGAACCAAATTTTGGAGACTCCCTGAAGCTGTTCCCTTTCATGTCCTTTGTTAATCATTATTTGTACCACTGATCAGCCTCATCCCCTGGGCTAAAAGGAGCTGCAGCTCATGGCCCGATCTCACTGAGCCCTAATAGCATAGCATAGACAAACAAGGTAGATGCAGAAACCACCATCCACAAAACAGATGTCCCTTGTCACACCTGCACATATGTGAAGTCATTCTTTGCTTTGATGTATGTAATTGCTAGTTCCCTTGTCTGAGGAAGCTTTTTGATTCGGCATTTCTAAATTCTTTATAACATTTGTTTAAAATGTCTCTTAGATGAGTGGTTTTAGAGCAACTAGCATCTATTCACTCTTGGTAGTGTTTGTATAAGGATTAAGTCATGGAGATCCTTTCTTAATACAAAGATGATTTTATGATGTAATGTGCAAGTTTATCTATATCAGAAACCTGTGAAAATAAATTTTAGTTCAGCAATAGTTTCTTCACTCTCATCAAGAAAAGCTCAGAGAACTCCATGTGATTTCAGCATTAGGTCTTTACCTGGTACATTCAGAGAAGAGATACACAGTTCTATCTAGAGCCTCCAAGCACCTCTGCTCATCAGATTTTTCTTGCAGGTCCAACCTGGATGGCTATGAGTTGGTTTAATCTCAGCTGGCAACTGTGAGATATCCCTATCATTCCTCACAGTGGTCTCTGGGATTATGCTAAACAGAGCAATTTCCTTGACCTCCTGGACCCAAAGATGATCATGGCAACCTGAGTCAGAACACCAAATCTGAATTTCATGCAGACCTGTGAGAGTCACTGTCTGAGCTCAACCTCTTCAAAACCTGTTGATGCTTTTCTAAAATGCTTCTATGTCTGGAAAAGAAACTAGCTGGAATTCACATCTACTCATAATACACTTGCTGTGATATTTGTTGTTTTATATTTCTCTTTAAAATTCAGCAGCAATGTAGGGGATTCAGAAGCTGAACACAAAGTCTTTTCTCTGTGAAAGTCCCTCCTACTTCCTTTGTGGATACTTACCCATCAAATTTTAGGCAATCAATCTAGGCACTCCTTGAGGCCCTCCTGTGACCTCAGCTCTCCAGAACACCACATTTAATCTTCCTTTCTTATTCTCTATATATGCCTTACATTCAACTGTCCTGATGAATGCTAGCTAAGGACAAACTGCAGAGCAGGCTGAGATTTCCGTAAGATGCTTGAGCCTCTATCCAATTCTAATCCTTGTTGGGCCTTAAAACAGATAGGAACCCCTTTACTTGCAATAACTAGGGTTATAACTCAGTCCAGGCAGGTGGAGACAAGAGTACTGGGCCTTCCTGGCCAGCTAACTAAGCTGAATTGGTGAGCTGAAGTTCAATGAGAGATCCTCTCTCAAAAAATAAGACCGAGAGTGAATGAAGAGGACACCTAGATTTGACACATAAAACCACATGTGCTTGAATAACCACATATTCATGTTTACATACACAAACATGTACATACACATCTATATAAATAAATAAACAAACATACTTTAATAACAAAAAAGTGAAAAAAACTTAGTCGTTCAAGGTTGAGATTCAAGGCCAGTTCTCTTCCTTATTCATCCATTAACATCAAACAAATCAGATGAAACAAATTTATACTTAGGTAAATGATCAACTTCTATTTAAAAATTACTAAGGATGATGTTTCAGAAGGTTTTTTTATTGGATATTTTACTTATTTACATTTCAGATGTTATCCCCTTTCCCCATTCCCTCCCCTCCTCTATAAGCTCCCTATCCCATCCCTCCTCCTCCATTTTGCTTTTATACCATTTTAATTACATGCAAGTATTAAGGACAGTTCTAGGTTGAGGAACTAGCAATACAATAGATGCAAATAGGCAAGGAACAAGCAAGACAAAAAACACTGATAGTCAAAGAACAAGCAAGGCAGTAAACAGAGTCCCGTGATCACTATTTCTAAGGGCTTATCAGGAGTTTCAGAAGTTTTGAATGGTATATGTTTTTCTTGGATGTCCACAGAAAAGGAGGCTGGTACTCTTCAACCTGATTAAGTTACATTTGTGTATCAAGACAAATTAGTATGACCAATTAATTGTTTGCAACATATCAGATTGAATAGAAGATAGTCAGTAGAAAAACTAGTTACTTCCAAAGAGTGAACTCTAAACTCTAAGTGATAAGGTAACTTACCTATTGTATAAAGGGCCATCATATTTAAAATCTGCAGATAGACTTTTATAAAGTGCCAACATTTTCCAAATAATATATAGTCATACTAGTTAAAAAAATTCTTCTCCTCCTCAAAAAATGTTAAAGAATAGCTGTTCTTGGTAACATTTTCACAAAGAAAAGAAAATGGGTGTAGTTTAGTGGAATAAGTAACTTTTCAAAATGATTGCTATAGCCTGTATATTGGCATCAGCATTTTCTAGTGTATCAGTATCACTGGTGTATCCATACTGTTTTAGGTGATAGCAGCACTGTCTGCACACAGAGGTCAACCACATGTAGCCTTGATCAGAGTGCCTGGAGGGTCTACACACCACTGTATAAGAGCCACTCAAGGAATTCAAATGTGCGGTCTGAAACAAGAATCACTGTGTCTGCACGAATCACTGTGTCTGGGCACAAGAATGGTAGAGTCTAGAGAGTTGAAATGGAAAGAATATTCAAGAAATGAAAAAGATAGGTGGGGATAGGAGTTGACAAGGACTTTGGGTTTCGGCATGAGTGACCTGAGAAGCAATCAGAGGCTTTCATTGAAAGTAGCATATTTGTGATATAATTTTATTGAAGAGGCTTTTCTTGGCACCTAGTAATTCGTAAACTCTAAAGAAACACCTATGTGATGAATTTTAATAACTTCCTTGCAACTTAACTTTATGAATATAGAACAAGAAGGAAACTGATCAAGAGCCCTTTCTCCTGTAGATCAATTATCAGAGACTCCTTGTTAAAAAACAAAAACAAACAAACAAAAGAAAAATGCTAGTAACAGTGGCACTAACCTTTTGTAAGTTTCATAGTTCTCGAACTGAATTCTGAAAATAATTGACATCAAAATATGTGAGCGATTTGACACTTCTCTCAGTGAAAATCTATAAATATTGTAAGGTTTGGTTCATTCAAGCCAGTACTCACCACATTGAAGTACAATGGGGTACCAGAGACAAGGGTCTGCGATGCTCACTGTCTGAGGACTTGTTAGGAATTCTGGGAGGAAGCCCTCAGCATCCTAGCTCATCACTGCACCAACAGCATGGCTTGATTTCCTCCCTCTGCAATCATGATGTGGAAGTTATTGGAGACAAAGTGGAAGGAGCTATCTCTTAACCAAGCCACAGAGGTGCAAGCATTGACACTCTTCAGGCCTTCGATGTCTAATAGTACCTGTGATTTGAGCCTAAATTCTCTTTCTGCCCAGAGAAGCCAGTTACATTATGTTCGTTCTCTAGCCCCCTGTTTCTGTTTAACTATGCCCTATACCTCACTGAAGCTCTGGGTGTACCTCACATAGCCTCTAGGCCAGGACTTACCCTTGCAATCCACAGTGGTCATTTACCACTCTTCACTGTTGCCTATTTGGTATCCTAAACAAAGAACATCCGAAGACAATTTCTATAGATATTGCTTATGCCCTGACCTGGTGTTCCAGCATATACTTACATACATTAACACAGAAGTCCAAATATGAATGTTCTCTAAGCACTCGTAGCTTCCTCTAGAGTTAGACATGTAGTCCTTGTAGTATGCCACTACCACAGTGGTACTAATAGTTTCTCCCTGATCTCTAGCTTTCCAAGCAACATATTGCTTCCTCAACTGAGCTAAGGTCACCTACTGACCTCATTCCCCTGGATCTCTTGACTGAATCTAAATACTGCTAAAACTGAAAGGAAAATTAAGTCTATATAAACAAGAAAGGCTTCTCAACACTCTACCTCAATGATAAACCACTCTAGCTTGTTAAAAATGCGACCTTGTGATGTCACTGACAACACAAATACAATATTTCATTCCTTGCCTAAGAATACTAATAAGACTTCAAAGAACACTTGACATCAGTACTTAGCTCAGCTATCTCAGACAGTGGCAGTAGCCAGTCAATTGTTAAAGGAACTCCTGTGCTATTAGAAAGTTCTGTATTGACAGTAATTTCACTCCATTCTTGACAAAATGCTAGCCGATTCCTGCTTTCTGCCTTCAAAGAATTTTATTTTTCTTCTACTTCAGAATGTGTGTATTAAAGAATGTGGGCAGCCTGAAGTTGGACCAATCAGAGTTCCATGTGTCACCAATAGCGCTTTGATGTCATGCCCAGACAGAAGGCAGCCAGGGGCATCCTAGCATCAACCCTCATGGAGGCTGCACAGAGGCCAGCTTTGTCTGTTTTCTGTGGAAATGCAGATTGGAGCTCTGGCTCTCTCTCATGAAACACTACTGGAGAATGAGCAGCTCCTGAATGCACGGAAAACATCATTTTTATCTTGCTTTGGCAATGTTCTGACCAATAAATCAATAGTTGTGTCTTCAGTGGTCGTCACAAGGTCCCTAAGCCAGCTGGAGCTGTTTATCAATGTGTTAGAGAGTTGGAGAACACACTCCTCCTTATTGATTCAATCCTGTAAAGTTTAGAGCTCACTTCAGTCACCCTGCCAGGTATGGGCTAATTAACCTGTTCTTTCAAGTAGTTCTTGAATTCTGGACCACTAGATAGCTACATTTGCGGATTAGTGGCATAATTTAATGCTTGTTGTCAAAATGTATTCCACCCACATCTCATTATGTTGACCAGGAAAAGGTGAGAAGCTCAGCCCACATGTATTTCCAACAAGAAATGACACCTTCAACTCCTGCGTCACAAAACTTAACGCCTTTCATTTTCCACTCAGCAAGTACTCAGTGCCAGTGAAGTCCCAGGTAGGAAGGTTACCATGAACATACCATCCCTGCCCTTGGTACACTGGAAGAGTTAGTTGTTAAACCACCACATAGCTATGTCCATTGTCATTATGAATGGTTAACTGCTATGAGCCAATGATGAGAAAAAATCATCTAGACAGTGACATTGACATTTAAAAAGTTTGAGAGAAAGGGAGGCAGATTTGGATGAAGTCTGGGAGTGAATAAGCTTCCATACAGTTACCTGACAGGTTTGTCTTGTAGCATTTGTACGTACTTAAGAGGGTCTTTCTAGCGAAAATCAAGGAGTAATCTAGAAAAGATTTTCCTCTTTTTCAGATCTATCTTCACGAAGCCCCTCAGTTCGGAGGAAAGCTCTCCAGCCTTTACAAAGATTTCTGGTGCCTGGATTTTAGAATTCTGGTTTCCTAGGGCTGGTCTCTGAGTTATCGGCCATTACTGTCATTTCACAGCATCTATAAGCACGTTGGCTGTTTTTAAGCTCAAGAAATACTACTAGTCAACAAAAACCAGCAAAGTTCCTTTTCACTCTTTTCTGGGATGAGGTAGAACTAAGGAGTTGAGGCTATACTTCCACAAGACCCAAAAGAGTACACAGTCTGACATGCAACAACCAGAGCTGTGCTATCTAGTAAGGCTTGAACTTCTTCGTGATTAATTCTGACATCTTTCTCTCTAAATTATTGCATTTACTTATCAACAGTTACATTTAAGATCATTTGGTCCCACAAGTCAGACTGTCTGACTAGGTTAATGTAGCTGTTTTAAATTATGGTTCCTAGACCTGGAAACTTGTTTTAAACTCAAGTCCTTAGGCCCATATCATACCTGCCAACTCAAAAGTTCAAGACAATTCTTCTGTGATTCAACATTTTATGCACCCATCCCCCTGAGTCTCAATTTTCTCACCTTATTCTCCTCTTGTAATGAACAGTGACTTCTCAGAGTCCTTTCACTCCAGCCACCATTGCTATATTCACAGCTTTTGAAAAGTGCTGTAATTTTGCACCTAACATTGCAGTAGCTGAGAATTACGTCATGAGAAATCAGACTCCTGGCTCATTATTTTTGATGAGACACTTCCCAGAGAAAAATCACACAGAGCATATTCACACTCTTCAAATCCTGAGGGACCCCATTCTCCATGTCCCTTTATTTACTAAATCACATTCCCTTTCAGAGCACAAATGACACAATGACAACTGATGCCTGGCTACTGTTAGAATTACTGAGCCAATTCCCTAACCTGCCAAGTCTAGCTGAACAACCCAAAGTGTTACCAGCGAGGGAGCAGCAGAGCATCATTAGAAGTTGGCTTTCAGTCCTTGCTCTGAGATTCCTATCTATCAAGGATACCTGCACGATCCCCAAGACAGCTTTGCTTACAAACCTTTTGGCATAGTTAAAGACTTTCTATGAAGAGTATAAAAACTGAACCCCAAGAAATTATGTGTTAATTAGTTGAGTGTATTTAATTGTGGGGTGTGAAGAAAAACAGATGAGATAGGGTGAAAGAAGAAACATTGTTTAGAATATTTCACTGATAGTCAACGTCTAAGTTTTTACTATTTGTTAAAAAAAAAACTGTCTTTAAAATAAAATCGTACCTCTGTCCTCTGTGGTTTACTGGTAAAGTAGAAGCCAGACAGAAAGTAGCAACTAGAATTTAAGTTCCCAGATCTATAATACCCTCCTCTATTCTCTTTCTAAACCTCCTAACCAATATTGCTCTCTCTCATATATAAATAAAAAGCTCCATTGAACAAAGTTGTAAGTAATGTTAAAGTTTTTCATTCTGAATTGGGTGAAATCTTAGAGGATTGATTAGATTTTTCAATGAGAGGCATCAAAACTAATTTCCAATATCACTAATGAAATAGTAAATCAGCCCCATCTTGGGCTTGTGTGATGCTGTTCTTGATATCATATTCCAGCTGCCTCTAATGTTATCTCTCCAGTGAGCTAAACTCTAGTATAGCATAACAATGGCGTCTTTTGAAATGGAGACACTTTTTAAAATGATGGTGATGTGTATCATTTTTATTTAGTTTATTGTAATAGACTACGAAAATACATCCAAACAAATCACCTTATAGACATTAAGTATGTGCTAGTTTTATATACAAATTATCTTCAGTAAACTTGGGGAAGAGATAAGCACCACAAATATATATTAAAATGCATTTTATTCTAATAAATTAGCCTGGTTTAATAAATATGTAGAATTGTCCTGTTCAAATCCACTTGAAGTTTTTACTGTTTTTCAAACTACCATGACAAAACAGGAGTTAGTGGCCTGAGGAAACTGTCTTTTAGTATCCTTATCTACTTACTTATCTACCTACTTTGTCATTAAATAAATACATATGCTGATAATTTTTATGTTCTTTTTGGTAAATTTGGGGGATTTTATCATTAGTATGACGTTAGATTGCTTTATTAAAGCCCTTCATAAAGGCTTTCCTAACCACAAATGAAAGAATAAAAGAGAATGAGTTGCTGTGTTGGGAAATAAGTTTTCAACATAGTCATTACAGTTTTTGATGTCGCAGATACTGCATCAGGAACTGACTGGGTAAGACTTAGTCACCATCAGTTCCTAATGCATTGCCTTCAGCATCTAAACAGTCACCATCAAATGCCTCAAGTTTGACTTGCTGTGATCTGTTTATGATTATATGACAAGAGGTCTAACTCTAGGGAAAATAAAAGCTTTCCTTAAGAGAAGTAGGCTCAAGATGCTAAAACAGCTATCATTATTAGCCTGGAACTTTTGTGGACTTATTACTGCAAGTGGAGACATTAATCTAGCCTCACATGTGTCTTATAATATGCTGTACCTTCCTGACAGAATTTAGTACTAAATAAAACAATTTAAAAACTGCTCATCACTTTAATTTCTTGGGAGAAACCTGAGTACATTTCTTTTTTTTCTTTTTTGCTTTATATAAACTTCTAGGTTTATAGGGTTTTAAGTATGCATATGAAATATGCAAACTAAAATCCTTATATTCTCTATTGAATAAATAGTTTTCAGAAGAGAACAATCTTGAAAATACTGTGATTAAATATGAATCAAACACTATCGTATACAAGTAACTTCGCAGCTTTGTCAATGGTTGTCATATAACTATACCTATGCTGTATATGTGCAAGACACATTGCAACATTTGCTTGTAGGTGGATCTTGAAGGATGACAGTGGACCATAAACTTGACCAGATGATGACTATAATTGCAGCTGTTGTTCTAGAGGTTGTTTCAGTGTCTGAGCAAATTAAGGCATTTCATAATTCTAGGTGTACAGTTACTGCTCTTAGGCACACAAACATATACACACAAATAAAAGTAAAACATAAATTTAAAAATAATTTTGAAAAGGAATTTGGAAAAGAATCATGAGGAAATGATTAAGCAGTGTCTCAGAGGATAAAAATATTTGACACAAAAAGTATCCCCTCTCCAGGAAAAAGACATCAGGATGAGTATGGCCCTCATGCCTCACTGGACAACAACTGGGGGACCAGAATCATTATAAGGTCCCTTTCAATTACTGGAGGTCAGGCCTCTATCCCCGCCTTTGCAAGATTAGAATCGCCACAGCCCTTCTATACTTAGAGAAGAAAGGAGATGTCAGAGGCAGCCCTCCTTATACACTGAAGGCCTAAAAATCAGCCATTGGCCTAAAATAAACAATGGGCTTGTCATACATGTGTACTAACACCAAGTCTTGGGTCTCTGAAAAAACATTGAAACAGATGGCTATAAGCTATTGTAAACAGGCAGCTTTTGTGGAAATTTACCAGCCTGAGTAGTCGTAGACCTTGTAAATAGGTAGCCTTGGTGAATAATACCAACTTAGATAAGGACAAGTGAATCATAGGCAGAGTCATAGTGACCTGTCCCCTGAACCTTCACCCAGCCAATACCTTGTTCTGAAAGATATCTGTACTCCTCCTGAACACTCACGCTCCAGTGTCATCCATCCCCTTCCCCACGTCCTGCCTTTTTGTGTTTATAACTCCTGTGTGAATAAGTAAAAATTACGATTTGATTTAAAAAAAAAAAAAAGCATGTACTAAAAAAAAAAAAAGTATTTGACACAAAGACCTGATAACCTAAATTTAATCCCCAGATCCCACGGTAGAAAAAGAGATTCACACACACACACACACACACACACACACACACACACACACACGCACACACGCTATCTAAGACATTTTAATAAATCTAAAGTGAAGCTTGAGGATATACATCATCAGGCAAAACAAAAAATAGTGAAAATATCTGTGCCTATATGAGTATACACAAAAAGGTGCCTGAGGAGATTCCAAGATAAGCAAGGAGATAAGACCAGCTGCTCTTAAATACCAATCAGTCTCTTTTCCCAGCCACCCCTTTCATTCTCTCATTGCCTGATGAACTCATGTGTAAACAGCCCATGGTGATGGGAATGGAGGTTATTCTTGACATAATATGTGTTTTTTACTCAGCAAGGCCAACTTAATTGTGACCATTGAGAAGTTCTCAGTCAACCAGCAGTAACAGAGACCTACACTGAGTCCCTATAGGGACACCATTTCTTCAGTGCTCAGCCATCCAGTTGGTGGTGGCTAGTTGATTACATGGGAACTATTTCAACATGAAAGGAGCTATGGTTTTGATGTTCACTACAACACATACTCCAGATACAGATTTTCCTTTCCTGCATGCCCTAATTCTTCCAAAAGTACCATCCACTGACTTAGCCACCACCATAGTAGCCCTTGCAGCGTAGTCTGTGGTCAAGGAACTTACTTGATAGCAAAAGAAGTATTGTCAATAAATACATCCTCATGGTATTTGCTGGGCTTTCCATTTTCAAGTGGCTGATAAAAGGTAGAATGGTCTTTTAAATACAATCATAGTGCCAACTGAGTGCCAAGACCTAGTAAGGACAAGGTTCAATGGAAAGCTGTAACATCTCCAAAATGAAAGCCATTGGGAAGTAGCTTGATTTTTGTATTTCATTCTTTTCATCTAAAATTAGGAATAATAGCTTCAAAGGATGGTTATGAAGATTACTAAATATGCATGTAGGCAGTTATTTAAAACAGTTATCTAGAATACAATAAATATTCAAATTAGTATAATATTTATCAGTTTATGGTGTGTGTATGTGTGTGTTCCTCAAATATTTTCTTTCCAGGAAACCACAATAATCTCTTTAAAAGAAGACTCAGCGGTCATAATATTATCCTAGTTAATATTCTAAACTTCCCTATAATTTTAATAAAATAAATTCTATTTACCATCTACATTGGCACATATTTTAAAGAACACCTACCCTGATCAACTTATATTATACTTTTTTCTCCCTGTACTAGCCAAGGGTGCAGAAGGGACCTGATGACCTACTCTAAATGATAATTGAAGAGACTTTGCAGAGATGAAGTCAGGGTTAAGGGACCCAGAAATTTTAAAGGGCCCAGGCCTTCTAACTAAGCAGCAAGAGAAAACTATCATAGCCCTAGTCCCAGGAAAAATGAGCAATGGGCATGATAACCACAACTAGACTCATGAAGCCCTTAAGTCAAGGGAAGAAGCCACTCTGGAAGCTCAGCTTGCAGGATTTGGAGACAAGAATAGCCATTCTAGTCCTTTCTCTCCAGCCCTCTGAATTCTAGCCAATGCCTGAAACAGGAATAAAGCTATCCCATTTTCACAAAATTATGATGTCAATGAAAGCAGCCATGTCTTTAGGAATGCCAGATTCACCTTTTCCAAGGTTTTAAGGAGAGAAACAGTAAGAGAGGCAATTCCTATTTCTACCCTTCCAGATGGAAAGAACAGCTAATGCCTAGTGAATAAGTAGCTGTGAGTTTCTTTCCTTAGTCATTGTGGATATGGCTTCTTGCTTCTAATTCAGTTCAAGTCACCTACTTCCACATTCTTCCAATGACTTTCTGCTATCTAAAGCAATAAATTCTTCTCACCCTTACACCACTGTTTTATTGCATGGTGTATTTCCTTCCAAACACAACACATGTTTTGAAACAATTTTCTTCTTTGTTTTTGTTCTCTTTCCCACCCCTACCCCAACTCCACAAATTCTGTGACTTTATCTTACTTTGTCAATGCTTAGAACAGTGCTCACACCTATAAATTGTTCTAAAAGTATTTCTGAATAACCTGGAGACTGATGGACTCCAAGAGTGTTACATGGGAGAAAATTATGCACCATCATGAAAAGGTACTCACAGAGAAGAAAACTTGTTCACTCCAGGGAGAAACACACAATGTAACTGTAGAGCTGGTCAGCAATCTAAGATGTTCTATAATGACTCATACTAACTTTTCCATCAGTTTATTTACTTATTCACTTTACATCCTAATCACTGCCTCCCCACTGGTCCTCAACCCCCTGTCAACCCTTCTAAGTCCCCCCATTCTCCCATCCTCTTCTCCTCTGAGTGGATGGAGACCCCCTAAGTATGTCCCCCACCCTGGCACATCAAATCTCCGCAAAGCTAGGTGCATCCTCTCTCCCTAAGGCCAGAAAAGGAACCCCAATTAGGGGAACAGGATTCACAGACAGGCAACCGCTTCAGTTTTTGGGGGACCCACATGAAAACTGAGCTGCATATCTGCTGTAAATGTGCAGGGCCCTCTGTCTGGCCCATGTATGTTCTTTGGTTGGAGGTTCAGACTCTGAAAGCCTCCAGTGGTCCAGGTTAGTTGCATTCATTGGTCTTCATATAGAGTTCCTATCCCTTATATACTATCTAACTTAAAGTGATCATAGTGCTATAAAATTTCAAAAGGAAAATCTCTAATTCCACTACTTGGATTAAATTATGAAGACAAAGCAAAAATATAGAGTTTGGGAAGAAAAATAATTAAGAAGTGACCTGGCATATCTCTATCATATCACCTCTCTAAAATATATTTGAAATGTGTGGTGTGAGGAAAGTCTTAAAGACTTCGAGAAAGTTCGAAGAAGTCTCTGAAAAGGAGTGTCCTATTCCTTTGTAGCATTCATCAACTTATGAGGCCCCAAGCAGTAGATGTAAGATGGAAAGTCTTAAGGAGTTGTATAAAATGGCTCAGCCATCCATATCACAGAGCTGCAGCTGGGCCATACTCTGTAAGTAGCTGTCATTGTGGAAAGCATGCCATATGAGGTACTGTTCATTTCTGGGCAAGTGATGAACACTATCTTGGAACTTGTCACACATTTGACCAAACAGTCCCTAATCCTACTATGCTCATTTGAGCCAGACACACATAGTGGGCATGTCTGTTCCCTATTAACTAACTCATTGATCTGGCCTTAGGAGCAACTTGGGAATGGGGGCCACGGACCATATCACATCAGCCACAGATAACAAACCAGCTCATGAATTATTATCCTAATTCATAAACAATAGCCCTTCTGAGAATCCACATGTCACCCCACGTGCTGGATGGCATCTGAAAGTGCTGAGAGTTGAAATCACATGCAGTCAGGCAAGTCCCTGCTGAATTCACATCTAAGGAGCTTTGCATGTATTGTTTATTCCAGCAACTTTATGGAATAAATTACGTACAACAAATTGGTTTCAGATGGTAGGATATGAGGAGCTGATGAGCAGTACGAGGAAGGTGCACTCCCACTCAGCCACTCCCCCTCCCTGGCGTCTCAGCCACTCCCACTCAACCACTTCCCCTCTCTGGCATCTCAGTCTTGCAATCCAGATGCAGCTTAACTTTGAAATGTAGCAGAGATTAGTAGCGAGGATTAGAGACTTAAAAAAACCATGGGTATTGATTGTTTACTCACCACCCCACCTTGTCATTGGGGGTTGTTGTGCATGGAAGCATGAGAGAATCTAAACATACTCTTCCTCCATCTCTGCCTTATGCACAGTGACTGAAGTCAAATGTCTTCCTGACATTTTCTGCCCATCCAGGCATTCAGCACACATAATGGCTCACTGATTACCACCACAGGAGGCCAACATACACACTCGTGAAAGAAAGTAGGTATGGTGGCACACACCTGAAATCCCAGCACTTTGAAGTTGAGTCAGGAGAATCAAGTGTCCAAGGCCTGCAGAGGTTACAAAAGATATTCTGCTTCAAAGGGGAAAAGAAGAAAGAGGACAAGGGGGTGCACTGTAATCCTGAGACATCTCTTTTCCTTCCCTCTGAATCTAGTCTTTTAGAAGAATTATATTTAACAGTAAAGTACATTACTTGGTATATAACTGTAAGAATTTTACTAACTATATAAACTCACGGAACCGCCACTAAGTTAGATCACTCACACACCCTGAAGCTTTCATGTGTCAGTCCTCCCTGCTTCTAGGCACTGGTAAACCTTGGGTCTGCTCTGTCCCTTTGGTTTCATGTTTTCAAGAAGGTCTTATAGCCTTTGTCACACAACTTTTTCCTCATCAAAATGCCTTTGGGATTCAATGACTTGCTGCATATGACAGCTCCCTTCCACTGCAATCTGTCTATTGTATATAGGAACTGTTTTTCCTCTTCCCCATTGGAACATTCCAGGAGCTTTCTATTTTTGTTAATTATGAATAAATGTACTGTTAACACATGTGTATCTGTTTTTCTTGTGTCTGTCAGTCTTTGTTTCTGCTGAGTCAATAACTAGGAATGAGATGGCTGAGCCATGCTATACACGAATGCTTAACAATATATCCCCCTGTCAGGCTTTTCTCCCCATAGTAGGTAATACTAGCTATTAAAGGTGCCTCTAGCAGATTATTTACTTGCCTGGATAATTGTGAAATATTATTTGCCATGGTGAAAAGTTGCTCACAGCCCTCTGAACATTACCTCTTCTTTCTATTTGTAAATTTTCAATTAATATTCATATTTTAACATGATTTCTAAAAATGAAATTAAGCACTTGGCAATTATAAAGACATAAAGCCTTGGGCAATCTCCTTGAAACCGAGGAAATTTTAGTGAGAGGGGAATCTAGGAGGAGTTTCTCACTATAGCCAGTTTAAGCAACTTAACCCAGTGTGACATGTCCAGTCCAATTTTCAATTCATAAATGAGTCTCTCTCTCCTTCTCCCCAGTAACATACACCTCAGCAAATTACAGAAGAAAATGGAACCCGAGCGCTTTTCAGTTATCACACTAATGGGAAACACATGTGGGAAGTACTGCCCAAAGCCCACAGATCAGGGTGCTCTGAGAACAAACAGCACAGAACATGAGCTACTAAAGACAGCTCACGATCTTGGATAACCGAACATGGGGCAATGTTTGATCCCCTCTCATAGCTTTTTAGAATATATATATTCTCTCTCTCCCTCCCTGTCCACTCTCTCACCCATTGTACCTATTCTGGCATGTTGTTTAAGGACAGAGCTATCTCTCAAGCTCACCATATTTGTTCGTATGTGCATATGTAAAGGACCAAATATTTCCTAGAGGGAAATAGCAACATCTCCCCCATCTTCTAAGGTCCCAGTGACAATCAAGTCACAATTCCACCAGCTCTGAGGAATAAATGAGTTTATTGGGCGTTCTTACAGAGCATTGCTGAGTGTTTATGTCCAGGACTATACATGGCCTCTCTCAACAGGCTGCCCCTGAAAAGTCTTTACTCAGCAAGGTAAGGGCTTCTTGAGCTTCATTAGGAGTGCCTCTCCACTAACCTCCCTCACCCTATATACTGTAGCACCTCCCTCAGTCAATTACGTCAGAGTTCCATATAGCATGTGGTAGGTGGCAACTGGCTACCCAGGGGAGGGTCTTGGGAAATTCCCATCTTGCTATGAAGAGATTAGAAATAGTGTATGAGACTAGATGGGATAATTCTTCTGCAATGGAATATAGCTAAACTCTATAAGGTGACAGTTGACTGGCTCAGAAGACAGCCACTCATAACAGAGATACAGAAATTGATCAATAACAACAAAGTTGAAAAGCAATGACTTAGCAACCCACATTCCTTATCTCCTACACATGCTTAACAATTGAACAAACATTAGATTTGGAGAATTCTCAATGACAATGTGAGGAAGGAAGGTTCCTACAAAATGGACGGACAGAGTGGTTGTTCTTTTCAGATAGTGACGCTAATACTCCTTAGCATCCACTTTTCTGAGTCCTGTTCATAGAGCATCTAGTTGTATCAAAAATACACAGGTCAAAAAATATTCCCTGCATACTTTGTATGACTTAAACAAAAAAACAAAAACTAACCAACCAAACAAACAAACAACAGCAAGGAAAATACCAAATCCTGCAGCCCCGTGCTCATCATCTGGGGCTCATGATGAAATCATTTAGCCTCCAATGGGCTTGCATATCCCTACCCCTCCAGTTCTGCCTCATGCAAAACACATTGTCTCTCTCTGGATCAGCTCTACTCCATGCCTGAAGCTTTCTTCAGAAGATATCTCATGGTTCTGACATCTGCAAAATTCTGGGGTCTCCATTGCATTGACTTTACCTCGTAATTTCATATAATGACCTATGGATCCCCTTTCTAGCCTACGTAACTTTCAGGAACCTTGTTAAAGGCCTCCATGAACCCTTCACTCTTCTTACATGGTTCAAGCCTTCAAAACCAGTACCACATAAATTATGTTATCAAGTTCTGCTATAACCTTGAGATATAGCCTGGACACCTTGAAGCAATGATGTAGGTGCCCGTGTACTTTGACTTGGGAAAAGACCCCATTTCTGGTGGTAATCGAGTAAGGAAATCTCTTAGTGGCCTCCTCAGTTCAGGCTTATTCCTTTCAAGTGAATTCACATTGAGACCGATCCTTCAATGAACATGGTCTAACCTTTGGGCTATCTTTCCTATAGTCTCAGTACAGAGCGTTAGGTTTCAATGGTGTCAATTTCTAACAATTACAACTGATTTTATATCTGCCTTGCCAGCAATTTGATCATTTTTCCTCACCACATTTCACATTCTTGTATCTTTTTGCGCCACATATTTCACTCTCTCTCTCTCTCTCTCTCTCTCTCTCTCTCTCTCTCTCTCTCTCTCTCTCCTTGGAACAGAGCAGTGAGCAATAACCGTATCACAGCCTGAATGTAATCCAGCCTTGCAATTTTCTCCACAAATTGTTTATTACTTTCAAATTCTGCTATACTGAAAAATCTAAGGACATAGGCAAAAAGCAATCAGATTCTTTTTCCAGAATGCAAACATAAATGGCTTCTAGTCCAACTACCATTAGAATTCATGTCCTCCTCAAGACCCTCATAAGCTGGACCTCCTCATTCCACATTTTTCTCAGTTCTCTAGCCTTCTAAACTCCGAACAAAATGCTCCACTAAGCTCTGCTTAGAGCATTTTAGGGCTTTTCTAGCTCAAAATTTTAAATATTTCCATTTTCCTCCTGAAAGCTGGTTTTAAAACCCTATATTCAAGTTATCATAATAAAATCCTACTCCAGTACCAACTTTCTATGTCAGTTACTTTTCTCCTTACTATCATCAAATACCTGACAAGAAACAACTGAAGGGAAGAAGAATTTATCTTGGTCTACAGTTAAGAATGTCATCTGTCAGATAGAGAGAGTGTAGCACCAAAAGCATGAAGCAGCTGTTCACATCAGTAGTCAGGAAGACGAGGGAAGATGGTTATTGATGCTGGGCTACCAAACCTCACAGCTCATCCCCAAGTGCCTTGTTCTCTAAAGTGATGCTACAGCTCTAAAGGTTCTACTGCTTTCTACAAGAGTAGCACCATCTGGTGACCAACATTTTAAACACATAAGCCTATAGGGGTCATTTTACAGTCAAACCACCAGTGCCAATTCTATCTGAAAGGTCTCATTTCCGAGCACAATCACATGGGGGTTTAGGTTGCCATTCTTGAATTAGGGGATAGTGGTGGAGACACACAATTCAGTCTTATGTAAGAACAGTTCAAACATGTATGTATTGTGCATTGAACATATCCCTCACACCCGTCCACCCTCCCCTCTCTGCCGTATCCCTCCCATCAGTCACCTTGTTTCTCTAGATAGTCTTGCTTCTGCTTTCATGTGATATATACATACATGATTCCATGTGATATATATCTACATGATTTCATGTATCTATATAAAATCAAAAAATCCCAAATGAGATAAAGCATATATTTGTCTTTCTGAGCCCAACTTAAATCACCGAATGATTGCTCCCAGTTGTCTCTTTTTCTGCAAATGGCATAAGGTTCTTCTTTGTGGTTGAAATGTTCCATTGTGCTCATACATCACAGTTTCTTTATCCAATCCTCAGCTGTGACTAGTTCTAGAATAAGCAGTGTTCAGGAATCTCTGAGATATACAAACCTGGAATCCTGAGAATAAATACCCAGGAGTAGTATGACTTGGACTCATGGGAGATCTACTATTACGTGTTGTTGTTGTTCTTGTTCTTGTTGTTTTAGAAAACTTGTACACTGCCTTCCTTAGTGGCTTGACCAGTGTATGTCCACACTGGCAATGCAGAGGGCTCCCTTTTGTCCACATCCCCATGAGCATTTGTTATTTATTTTCTTTTTAAAAACTAATTCATTTCATTTATTTTATTTTATCATATTGCTATGTTTTTGCCTGCACATATGTCTGCGTGAGGTTGTCAGATCTTGGAGTTACAGGCAATTTTGAGCTGTAAGGAGGGTGCTGGGAATTGAACCAGGATCCTCTGGAGGGGTAGTCAGTACTTCTAACCGCTGAGCCATCTTTCCATCCCCCTTATTTATTTTTTTTAATGGATACCATTCAGACTGGGATGTGAAATTTCAATGTATTTCTGCTTTATATTTCTCTGATGGCTACTGAAGTGGAACATTTTTCGTGTTTATTGATAAGTTGTGTTTCATCTTTTGAGAACTATCTGTTCATTCTCTCATTTATTTAGTGATGCTTTTAATTCTTGTTTAATTAGAGTTTTATTTCTTGTTTGTTTCCTGAGTTCTCTACATATTCTAGACATTAATACTTTAATACATATGTATACACACACACATACACACACACACACACACACACATATATATATATATATATATATATATATATATCAAAGATCTTTATCCCATTTTATCAGCTGTCTCTTCATTGTACTGTTTTCTCTGCTGTACAGACTTATTTAATGAGGTTCCATTGATTAATTATTGGCTTTCTTTACTGAATTACTGGCATTCTATTCAGGAAGTTCTTGCCCATATCTACATCATAAAGATTTTCCTACATTTTTCTTTTATGTTTTCATAGTTTCATGTCTTACATTAGGATCTTTGATTTTGAATTAAAGAGACACCATGACCATGGCAACTCTTATAAAGAAAAATATGTAATTGGGGCTGGCTTACAGTTCAGAGGTTTAGTCCATTATCATCATGACAAGAAGCATGGTATCATGCATGTAGAAATGGTGCTGGAGAAGGAGCTGAAAGTTCTACATCCAGAAAACCAGGCAGCAAAGAAGAGAGAGTGACACCAGGCCTGGCTTGAACTTCTGAAACCTCAAAGCCCACCCTTAGTGACACAATTCCTCTAACAAGGGCACACCTACTCCAACAAGGTCACACCTCCCAGTAGTGCTGTTCTTTATGAGCCTATAGGGATCATTTTCATTCAAACCACCATAATGAGGGATAAAAATCTAGTTTTAGTATTCCTCATATGGATGTCTAGTTTGCAGAACAATTTGTTGAAAAGAGTATCTTTTCCCTAAGGTATATTTTTGGCATCTTTGTCAAAAATCAGCTTTCCATCTGTCTGGTTAATATCTTGGTTTTGAATTCTACAACTCGAATGATTTACGGATTAGCATTGTTCTGGTTTTGTTATTATGATTTTGTAGTGTAATTTCAAATCAGACATTGTAATGTCTCGAGCATTATTCATAGAATCACTTCTTAAAACATTATTCTCAAATCAAAAGTGGCTGCTCTTTTTCTACAATAATGAATAAGTTTAATCTGATAATAAACCATATAAATGTTTAGGAACGTTGTAGCAATATTTACATGAGATTTGGAGACAAAGAAACTAAATCTTGCTTGGCAAAAGATAAAATATCTACCAATCAAGTAGCATCAATAATAAAGCAAATGGTAAGATATAATCAGAGATTTGAAATTTCAACTAAAAATTAAGACAAAGGTGATCTGAAATACATTCAAAATAGCTTAGAATGCAAGTACACAGCAAAGCCTAACAGCAACGTGAAAGACATCCCAAATGTGGCAGATTAATGAGCACATTTGAGTTTTCAGACAGAACAATGAAGCATTCATCCTTTTAGAAACCTAGGGCTATTTTGTTGTTTGTTTGGTTTTATTAAATTTTCATTATTTAAAACAATTTTAAATTTCAGAATATTTTGAACTAGAATGTTCCCTCTCAGAAGTCCTTCCACATCCTCTCCTCCTCCCCACCTACCCAATTTTAAGCCCCTTTTCAAAAATCAAACAAATTCTAATACAACAAAACAAAAAAAAAAAACAAGTAAACAAAATAAAGCCATGCCCCAAAAGAAGAAAAACAAGCAAACAAGCAACAAATTGTAACCAAATAAAAGTACACATAAGTAGCAAAAAAAAAAAAAAAAAAGTTCAGCCGGTCATCATTCTGATGTGCAAAAGGTTGTAAGCTCATTCCCTGTGCACAGATAAGGAACCTGAGAATGAGAGAAGTAACAGCTGGAGCCTCTTGTCATGCTGAGTGCTGGAAGAAGTCAAGGGGACTGCTGTGAGATCAATGAGATGCTAACTGCTGGCTCCAGAGAACTCAAGCAAGAGTTATTCTGCTTCTGGACTAGTCCCAGGGGCTCTCCTGTGAGCCAGCCTGGCCAATGCCGGTCCCAAAGCTCCCATTTGAAAAAGGAGAAGGACATTATACAGTGGTTTGAATAGGTATCCTCCCGACCCCCCAGAGGTTAATACATTTTAATGCTTAGTCCACAGGTAGTGGCACTATTAGAAGGCATGCCTTGCTGGAGGAAGTGTGTCACTCAGGGTAGGCTTTATGGTATCAGAAGCTCAAGCCAGGCCTCATATCAGTTTCTCTTCCTGCTGCCTGCTAATCTAGGTGTAGAATTCTCAGTTCCTTTTCCAGTACCATGTCAGCCTGGAAGCTGCCATGCTCCCTGCCATGATGATAACGGACTAAACCCCTGGAACTTTAAGCCAGACTCAATTAAATATTTTCCTTTATAAGAGTTTCTGTGGTCGTAGTGTCTCTTCACAGCATTAAAACCCTAAGTAAGACACATGAAGTTGGGGAGGTAGAGATAGCGATGAGTCTTGGAGGGGAATATGATGAAAATACATTGTATCCAAGTCTCAAAGAATTAAAAAGAGGAAAGAAAACTAATGTTGGGTGTGACAGCATGCCTTTATAATCCTAGTGCTGGAAAGTAAGAGACAGGCAAATCCCTCACATATTTGGTGAGCTCCAGACCAGTAAGAGACCAGATCATGTGTAAATAAACAAGCAAAGAAACACCAGAAAACGTGGCAGATTGTGTTTGAGGAATAATACCTGAGGTAGTCCCCTGGCTTCCATACACACAACACAAGCACACACACACAAACACACACACATACAGACACGCATGCACGTCCGAACTAGCATGTGTGTGTTCATGTTAGAAAAAATGGAATTAATATCCTAAGAGTGCCATCCCAGTTTCTGATTCAGATTTACAGATAGGTGTGACTTAGACCCCAATGGGAAAGCCTAGGTGTGATTTATCATAGCAAATTTTGTTTGACATAAACTTCCCATACCTTTCTTCCACCTATCCAAAGCAACAGCCATTTTCAGGAAAACCTAGTGAATGAAGGGGCATTCCAAAGGAACTCTTCACATAAGTAACTGTTGAACATGTGTCTTGCTTTTGGTTTGGTTCTTTTGTTTTTTGGGGTTTTTTTGGTTTTTTGGGGGGGTTGTTTGTTTGCTTTTTACTTTCCTTATTTAGGAGGCTCCTCTTGACCTAAAGTCACTTTGTGACTCTGACAATTTTCTTCTAGCTTTTGCCTTTCCTATCCCTGTTCTCTTGGTCTCTGTAGACCTGTGTCCCACTGACGTTCTTTTCTCCCATCTACCTGTTACCACCACACTCACCTCCTATCCACTTTGATTGTATTCCTAAGGAAATTTTGAAGAGAAGAAATAATTTTAACATCTTGGGAGCACAGTGGTGATCAAAGCAGATGCTTGGAAAGCCTATCATCATATGTCCTACCCAGATCCTCCCAAACTCTGTCTCTCTGTCTCTCTCTCTGTCTCTCTGTCTCTGTCTCTCTGTCTCTGTCTCTGTCTCTGTCTCTCTCTCTCCCCACCCCATTCCACTGAATGCAATTGAGCTGGTACGCTATGTGTATTGAGAGCTTCAGGTATAGGCAAGATCCCCTACACAGACAGAGCTTTCCTGGAAGGAGTAGTGAGTTCCTGAAAAGCACAGTTCTTCCTAATAACCTGGATTCAAGTGGATTAATTTAGAACCCGACTTCCAATAAATAACCTATCAAAGACTTCCTGGCAGACATCAAGTTTTTTTAAAAAAAATACAAAATAACTCTTTCCTGTTTCAAAAAAGGCTAGCTTTCGAACAAAAGAATGCATCTGGAATAAGATCCATTTAAATTTAAGTCCAAACTCTGCCATGAATGAATTCCTATAGATCTGTTCTCCCTCTGTAAGATGGACATGAATTGTGCCTAGATGAGAATCCCTGAACTGTATCTACATGAGAATTAAATGATGAAATGGTACCTGGGATTCTGGGTGTGTGGTCAGTACTCATAAAAGCAATGAAGGTTCAATTCTCCCTGTCTTTTCTCTCTTTCCAGACCTCACAGGAAGAAGGGTGTGGTCTCTTAGAGATTGTGATGATATTAAACATTTCAGCTGTGCCTATTACAGCCAGGCCTTATTCTAAGTGCTTTAACCCATGTGGTTATTCTTCCAAACCCTGTAACTGCTCCATAAGCTCTTCTTTATTGGTAAGAAGCTAAATTCTTGCAGGGTCCCTCTATTAATAAGTGGGAGATACAGTTGTGATTAGACCCTGGATTATATAACTCTTTACTATAAAATGCCAGACTAGAGAAGACAGAGGGTTTGCATTAGTGATAGTCCTTGGATACTGGGCTCTATTTGGTTTGCATGCTGTTTTTAAAATCAGGCAAGTGACTGGGAGAGAGTTCAGTCAGTCAAGTACTTGTCTTGAAAGCACACAGATATGAGTATGGTTCCTACAACCCGCATAAGTATCTAGGGTAGTAGTGTGTGCTTCTAACCCCAGCAATGAAGAGGCAGATCCTTGGGATGAGATGCCCTAGCCTAGTGAGTAAGTCCTCATCCTGTGAGAAGCCATCTCTCACAAAAGGTAGATGGCACCCGGGGAACAGTGTGGCTATCCCCTAGCCTCCACACAAATGCATAAACACAAACATATGCATACAGGGAGATCAAAAGAAAGGTTGCATATATTTCTGACCTACAAAATAGGGGAAGCTCTAACAGGAGGCAGCAAATGGTAATTAGCATACTCTCCAGACTAAGATCTCTAGGTCACCAAAATCTGCCATGTTTAGTAGGAACTGCTTCACTTGTAATCTGATTGCTCACTTGAGCTTATGTTCTAGAAAGACAATACAGCAAATACTTGTCTTAGCCACGAAGATGCAAGAACTATATTCACTATTGTGCACTCAGTGGTTGAAATATTTCAATAGCTTTGAGAGCCAAAGTGATGTAGGAAAGAGGTATGCATGAAATGTAATCAGCATTCAGATTCCAACCAGCAGAGATGCTTGAGAGAAGCTTTCCAGGCAGATGGGCAGGAGTTAAAAACCCACACATCCTAGCACCTAAGTAAGAATCCTTCGGTAGAAGTTTTCACATAGGGTAATGATGAAATTGCTTCCATTGTTCAATGTATCCCTTTAACATTTGAGTAAAAAGTCTGAATTCTCACATACTTCTTAACTTGAACAATAACATCCCCAAAATTTGTTTTCTTTCTTTATCTCTTTAGGCCATGATGATAGGTATGACTGTAAGGAGTAGTCATGTACATAGTGAAATCTTCCTAGAAAACAGTAGCGTAAGATATGCCTGGAGCCTATGAAAAAGGGAAGTCCTGATTTACAAGTAAGGAACCATGTTGTGCCCAGCATGACTCTAGAGATGGGCCTGACTGGGGTGGTGAAGGAATGAAGACAACACAGATGCAGGGACAAAGCTGGGATCAGGTGGGCTAGGCTCTCAGCTGGGGAAACCACAGCAGCTCAGAAGCCCAGCATGTTTATTACATAGTAGAACAGAGAAGCAGGGTTATTGCATACAGATAAACAAGGAGACAGGCTTGATGGGGCACAGCTGGATCAAGGAGACAGGTTTAGCTAATCTGGGTACAAGCGGTCTCTGTTGGACGAACAGTCCTCAGGCCATAAAAAGTCTGTGGGGGGAGCTATGGTGGACATTTTCTACATGTAATGTCAACACGTGCATTGAAGACTTTGCCGTTTACCTCTGAACCTCACCCCAAGGCTTTGCCATTTCTCCATGGGACCATGAGGCTCTAGGACTTTTAATGTGGTCTGGCTCAGGTCAACACACACATTACTCAGGATTTCACTTGTTCAAGGCTTTCTCCACTCCCTACAGAAACAGATTAAATAATTTACCTAAAACCACAGAGCACAGAAACTATTGCCTGCCATGCCCTGTACAAGAGTCTGTGTTCTGCTAGAGTCTTCACACTGCTTCCCTCAGATCTTCTCTACATTCAGGAAAGCCACCATGCTGTCACCATGGGCACAAAAATATCACATATAGAGGTTTACCTAGCAGACATATCTTTAACCAGGGGAGTTTTAGCATCACTTCTCAGCAACCCTCTCTTTGTAGCACATATTTCTTTTTTCACCTTCATGGTTTCATTTCAATCAGTTTTATTAACTGAGACCAGAAAAAAAATCACCAGTTTATATTTTTATCATTTTGCTTTGTTATAAACCTGCAGTGGTGCTGATTATGTCTACAAACCTCTAAGTGGAATTTAAAAGTCCATTTTCTTCCTCTAATCTCTTGAATCACAGCCTCTCAGAAGTACACAAACCATTCCCAACCACTCCCCAGTTCTTTTTTGTAATATGCTAAATTATTCTGAAAGACTTTGTCATTCCCCAAACACCACCCTAAAATCGAATCATTGGACTCTAGGCTCCTCTTCTTGCCAAGTTGAAGGGAGTTCAAATGTTCTATCTGACCCAGGTCCAATGACAATGAGGCTGTGTATAGAAGATGATGTGTATGCTTTCCTGAAAATACCATGGCAAAGCGTGGTGAGGGAATTCTGTGTCAGCAAGGGGTCTTCCAAAAACTTACTGCAATTGGGGCTAACATGGAGATGTTTTCCCCAGCAGCTGTAGCCTAAGTACAATGTGTACAGGTCTGTTCATATAACTAAAAGTCAACTTTCATTTTAGTAATGTACAGCTCAAACTGTCTCATATCCAAAACAATGAATGTTGCCTATTTTGTGTTTCTCTACTTTATATGTCTAAGCAGACATAAAAACACTGAGAATCAAACCAAAGAAAATAATGGTTGCTTGATCAAAATGAGTAAAACATTTTGAATGGAACATTCCATGTTGTGAACAGAGAATATAGAAAAGTCATTTTCAACAAGTCGTTTCAACAAGATGAATTTGTTTTCCAAGAAATGGCCACTGAACTGAAATTTTTACAAGGACCATTCATCTGTTCACCACGTGATTCAGCAAAGGACACACTTCCCTTAGCTCAAGGATTTGCCTCAGACCTAGCTTATTCCCTAGCTGTTCTGCTAGGCTTCAAACTGACCCCTACCTCAAAAATCCTTGAGACCATCCCATGCTAAGTTGTGTCCACACTATTGATGTGGTGCAAGCACATAATGAACCTAAAAGAAGACTGTACTTAATTTTTTTTCAACTGTAACTATTTTTGAAGAGTTCCCCAACTCCAAATGTTGTGTTGCTAGTACCAAGAATAAATGCACAGCACATAACAGATATTTAATAAATTCAATACTTTTATGAAAAAAAATTAAAGAGTCTCACAATGCCAATGGGGTGGCCCTTTAAGTTTCCTTATAGCCGTACAATCTTCAAAGGTTTGGATCTTTAGTTCACTAATTATAAAGGTATACATAGCCAGAAAGAAATGAAGTCCCAGAGACCAAAAGCCATCCCACCCTATTAGCCCCCACCTACAGTTCTGGAGCTAAAAGGAAGACTAATTGCTTTTGAGCTACTTGTTTTATATATGTGAAAACTGAAGTCCATGCTCTTAGGTTCCTTTTGCCGAGCAGTGTCTGAGTTCTACCTGTTATTTCCCATTCATGTTTCTTCAGTAGAGAGCCTCTACTCTCTGGAGACTGACTACTTGATACACTTGAAGATTTCTTCTTTAATCCCCAGAACACCACTGCAAAGTAGTAATAGAAGAAGCCACAGTTTAAATATCCCTTAACTATCAAGAGCCAGAGGTTTCCATAACTGAGAAGTGCACACCAATGGATAGACATGGCCTTCTATTGGGGGACGGTCTTTACAATTGACCTGAGAATGGGAAATGTCTTGTTTTCAATTTCATGACTAACCTCAATGGGAAAATAGCTTGGTTTCCTAAAACTATTGAGACAAAGAAGCAAATCCTTCCATTTGGCCACAAGGGGGCAGCTGGGACATTTCCTCCTAAATCTGAGTTCTAAACCACTGTGAAGAAGCAGACTCATGGCCTCAGCTCACCATGCAATCTAATGGTACCTTTCAACTGAGTTCTCAACATGTCACAGCATTTTCTCACGGTGTTTCTTGGAGTGTGTATTGTTTTGTTTTAAAACAAATTATTTCCCAATTTCTTTCCAGATCTAGAGAACTCTCTGGTTTAGAACTCTGAGCCAAGATTATCATCTACAAAGATCTTTGGAGACCAATAAATCGTTAGGCTAATTTGGAAAGCCACAGAAAATGTTTTATTTTAATTATGTTTGACCCCAGATAAAAATAAACAGTAATGATCATCTGATTCTGCCACACTTAATAAAGCTTACTCTAAGTGCTTCAGGATTTGCCAAATATTTGCCTCATCACCTAGGCGCCTTTCGTCATTCACATTTTCATGATAGCTCAAAAACTTTCAAGTCATAATTTATTGTGGAATTTTATCACTGAGCTAAACAGTGGGAGGTCCTCAAACCAAAAAAAAAAAAAACCAAAAAAACAAAAACAAAAAACAAAAAACAAAAAAACAAGCAGAGATTAGTAACAGCTTAATTCCACATCTTTGTAGTTTTGCAAAAACATAAATTCACTTCATCATTTAGTTACATAAATAGTTGGAAGGTAATTTTAAAAAGAAATGCTAGGTCTCATATGTGTGTGTCCTGGAGGGTGAGGTGCACATTCACTTGACAGTTGTAGGCACTTTAACAGTATACAGTATGGGGTTTGTCACTATTTAAAATAGATACAAAAATGTGTTCCAAGGTCTTGTGAGTCCTTTCTCTAACCATTCTTATTAGAACTATAATTCAGTCCCGACTCACACTCAAACAGGCAAAACACCATGTTCTGAGTCCCTGAGCCCCTGATTAACGTCTGACATGTTGTATGTGGCTTCTGTTAGCCTCTCACTAACACCCTTTCCTCAGCTACAAGATGCCTATGAGCAAAGCAGAATTTCACCCTTTTCACTGAGTGCTGGATTTTCAGTTTACTCTCATGCTTGGCAGGCTATGGAAATGCAGGACTTTAGCAAAATGATGCAATTACTGAAGAAGAAAGTTTCCTATTAAACATTTGAAAATGGCTAATTTATCTTAAATTTTCAGAAACTCATTACAATACATAATAATCTTCTGGATCAGAATCAACTATATTTCTTAAGGCATTCTTGGGTTCTTGGTCATTGCTGAGAACATTCTCTGGAATGCCCAGACACAGCCGTGTCCTGTTTCCCAGGTCATCAGAGATGGGCCATGTTGCTAAAGGTGATCCTCCTGAGCTGGCACACCATTACATGGGCAACAGAGTAACTTACTGTAAATGTTACTGCCCTGGAAGTAAAAGCCCATAGTTCTACTCTTGCCTCTGCCACCGGCAACCCGGGAGTTCGATTATCCATTTAAATTCTTAATGTCTCAATGTATTCATCCAAAGAACAAAAACAAAATCAAACAACAGAAAGAAAACTGTAGAAAATTCACCTTACCAATGCAAAAGACTTTTGGAGTCTCACGACTTTTATATTTACAAAACATAGAAGTGTTTAGAAAGTACAAAGCATTTTTCAAACGAGATATTTCAAAAATCAGTGTTTCTGGTTCTCTGTTAAAGACACCTCTACTTTGTATGACCACGGACCTTTCTTTTCTTCTCTTCTCTTCCCTTTTCTTTTTGGCAGTATCTCACTATGAACCTCTGTTTGGAACTTACTATCTAGACCACAGTCTAGAGATCTACCTGCCTCCATCTTCTAAATGGTCATCTATTGTTGATGGCCAGTCCTAGGTTCGGTACAGTTCTGTCAATCAAGAGATCTAGGTGAACTCAATCCAAGACTTTTTCTTTACCCATGGCTGATTTGGTTGACATTGGAAGCTTGCACTAGTCCCATCTCTCTAGCAAATCAACTGGAAAGCAACATTACATAAGGAGGAGGGATGTGCATCAAGCCAAAGTACCCAGCAGCACTTGTGGTGTGTCTAGTGCTGGGAAATGAGCCTCTGCAGCTCCCACTTGATAGACAAACAGACATATTCTTTACTCAAGATGATTCGGTCACAAATTTTCCTCCTGCAAGCATTTCATAATAGGTCCTTAAAGAATGAACAGTCAGGGGCTTCCTGCCAGTGTCCCCCTAGGTGTGGAGTTCTTCTATACCTAGGTCAGTACATCCTTCACACACTCACTTCTCACCTTCTGATGGCTTCCCTGTGCATTCATTCATTCAGACTGTCAAGCCCATCTGACTGCACTTTCTTGACATACCCAAGGGATATTGAATCCTGTCACTCTGCCCTCTCCTGGTACATTTACAGTGATTCTGTACCCTCAGGGACTGCCTCGCTTTGCTCTGTTTCAACTCATGGCTTGTACAGATCACAAGACCTTCACTGTGGCTAACACAAAACATGTATAGTCATGCCTAAATCGACAAAGTCTGGAACATGCAGAGAAGAACAGTGTGAGCAATCTTTAACTTCAAAAATAAATGGCATGTTTCAAATTTTTCTCTAGCACTTGGGAATACATTTCTCTATGGGAACTGCACATCCATTCCTAAAGTGATTCCTTCAGAAATATGTGAAGTGTACCTTCCTATTTTGTACTGCCGGGGTAGCACAGTAGACACAGAGGCATGACAGTCAGCCTCTTTCTTCCTGCACAATATAGGAGATAGTGATGGAAGCAAATAGTATCAATGCAGTGTCGTGTGTGTGTGTGTGTGTGTGTGTGTGTGTGTGTGTGTGTGTTTATATGGTGTTTATGTGTGTATGTGTGTGATGATCCGACCATCTACAACACACTGACAGCAAGGAAGCTGAAGTGGGCCCTTTGCCTGGGTGGAACGAAGAGGTTCCACAAAGAAACAATCAATCCTGCCGAGGCTGAAGAATGAGGAAGCAGGCAGCAGGAAGATGAGGGGAGAAGGGTGTTCCTGGTATGTGGTTGTCAGATTGCCAAAGCAACACCCAAGCACCAATTTAACCCCTGCTTTAGCTCTGCCAGTGGAGAGCACTATGTCAAAGGCAGAAATAGACTAGAACTTTGTAAGCCAGCCTAAGCAAGCTTGTGCTGGGGCATCCGTCTAAGACCCTCAGAAAGACATGATCCTGGGCTGATTCATCACCTACCCACCATTATCTACTACAACTGCCCTGGGGTGAAGAAGGAAAGCCATCCTTTCTTAGGGACTGGGTGGGCTCTTCCTGTGCTTTCATTTTCTTGTAAAGTTTTAATGTGAATTTGAGGTCACGAGTCAGGCTTATTAGACTCTGTACCTACAAGACAGGCCCACACCCCGAGGAGCTTAAAAACAAGCTATGTAGGCAAGGATTGTTCATGTAAAATAACCAAGAGCATAAAGACATAGCTGCCAAAACAATGACACATGCTATAAGCACTATACCCCAAGCCTGCATTGCTTTCTCTTGAACATAGCTCAGTTTAGTTCAACAAGTGTTTTACATTAAATGCCCACTACAGGTCTGTTGATGACGTAAGGCAGAATTCAGCAACGCGAAAGGCAGTGTCCACAAAATTTTGCAAATGTAAGTAAGTGTCCCTCCCAGAGATGTCAGATTAAGTCAACTCTGGAAAGACTCTAGGGAGTCTAATTAGTAGGAATTCTTTTTTACTCAATATGGGAAAACACATCAACACTGAATAGATACAAGAAAGAATTTCCCACCATTCATAGCTGTCCCAACTACAATGAACCTCCTTGGGAGATAGCAAGTTTCCCATCAAATTAGAAAATTATTTGGCAGTGATCATATAGGGGTTATACAAAAATCAATGACCAGGGGGCTCCCCCTGCCTGTAATTGCAAGAACCTCTGCACCCTTCCCGGCCATAGCCCAATAGACATATCTGGGTAACCATCCTATGGCAGCAGCAAAGGGTATGATCATTAATTAGAAGTATCAGAGCCCAAAGTAAATGGTGGAAAGAAACTAGAGGTTGGGAAGATACAAATTCCACCAAGAGCCTGAACAGACAGAATAGAGTCAGAGTGTCTTCGGAGAGTATCAGAATTTAGGAACTCAGTACTCAAAGGGGTTTGTGGTCATTAGACAAAAACCTAACAAAACCTGACACTTGTTGAAGAAGAGATCAGGATTCTAGAGGACCTTGTGAGGCTCCTCTAAAACCTCTGGAAAGCACAATTCAAGGGCCATCATGGCTGCTACATGACGACTCTAGAGAGCATTCAGGCAAAGATGTTGCCAAACATGTATTCAAGAAGACTTCTTCCAAAAGATACTCAGTGGTATACGGATCAACCAGTCACACAGCCCTCCTGAGTGTGATGCACAGCCTCAAAGATGAGCTGGAAAAGAGAAATACTGTCTAAGGGCTCATCCCAAGAAGGAAGTTGTTTGAAAACCTGGCATGGCTCAGGACATCAAAACCAATGCCAAGGGATGTAATTCACTGACCCTGAAACAAAGTCAGTGCTCTGGTATTGGTGTATCGGTTGTAACTTTTGAAGTAAGAAAGTGAGCCATGTTTAAATCTCTACCTGACTAATTTTGAGATCAGACTTTGAATTCTTATGAACTTCAGAAAGCAATGCAACTGGATTAGTGTCTTTGCACAAGGACTCTTCTGCACTGAAATCGCTAGTGTTAATGTACAAATGGAGAGCCCCTTACAGGAGAAGACAAAGCTATCAGCAGGTCATCTCATATTGTGCCAGGAGGAATGGAACAAAGCAAAATAATCTTGATTCCTAAATTTCCAACATAACTTATTTTTTCCATCTTTCTCCTCTCCCAACCCTTTTACTAAATTTGGATTAATTTGTTAAGACAAATGAATAGCAGTGGAATGAATGCACCGTATACTAACAGCATTTTAAGAGAAAGAAAGGAAATACATGAGGTCTAATCATACTAAAGGCAAAGCCCATAGTATTAACACAGGTTCTGCCCAGAACTCAGAGAATCCCATCAAGAGGAGGCAAATTTCTTTTTTAAAAAGCTATCAATTTAACATTGCAAATCATTTACTATTTTTGAGGAAATCGCCTAGTATTGCAAAACTTGATAATTACTGGTTCATGACTGATTTGGGAAAACATGGACTTAAGTAACCAGGCCAGAGCAGGGCTGCTGACCGCAAGGCTGGCAGGAAGTTTTCTTGCTTTCATTATCCCTTTCACGAGTACTTAACATTTTACAAAGTCAGGCTCCTAGTGGTTTGAACTTTCATAAAGCCCAGAGTACAGAAAACACCAACTAAGGTTGCCCAGCCACCTGTGTCTTCTCTTTCATTTTGACCTGAAATCTTGGAGGTTGAAGAAAGTGACTTCAGCAATCAGGATGGATTGATTTCTATAAACTATCAGCACTCAGACTCTGAACAGATGCTCTACAAACATATAAACATCTCTTCTATAAACGGACAGTACTTCTGTGGAAATTGGGAGGAAGAATTTAATTACAGCTTGGAGCCAATCCTGTGCACCACAGGGAGTACCGCCTGCATTTGCAAAAAGCACATTCCCCTCCCACACACTGGGCTACAAAGTGCCTCGTTTGGACAACAGACAGCACAAGGGAGATGGAAGATGTCGGCTGCACTTGCTCCTGAAAAAAAAAATGGATTTTTGTTTATTTGTTTGTTTCTTTAAGGGGTGTGTAAATCTCCATCTGCAAAGAAGGAAACTGTTCACTCTCAGCTGGAATTGTTTTCTTATTGAAGATTAAGAAATCAAAAGTATTGTCTTATTCTGTTGAGGTACTACAAAGACAAGCACACTGAAATAGTATCCCAGAGTCAAACACCCAGTCTCTGCCCTCAGAAACTGTATCAAGTTTTCTTTTCAAATCTTTACTTTTCAACTTTCTGCTTCCAAGTAAATGTGCTTTTGTTAGCAAAAAGCAGGCTCTTTTCATCTACTTGGTTTCTACTAACAGATCTGAGTATGCACATATATTATAAAATGCATACCTTATAGATCCGCTTACATGCCACCAATACTCTTGTAGGGATAAAAGGCACGTACTTAAAGAATAACATTTTAATAAGGCATTTTAGCAGGAGGAGATAAAGCCCAGTTGCACAAATCACAAATGTGAAGATTAGTGGAACCCTGTTACAACTTGACTATATGATTATGTATATGTATACATATACTGTATAGGTATATATGCATGTGCACATGCATGCATAAGATGTGTATATGTAAATATGTAATTTATATATATGTTAAGTATTTATGCCTTAAAGCCAAAGATCACTTTGAGGGATTTATTATTCAGTAATAAAAAAGAAACTCAGTTAGGAAAAAAATCTTTGTGTATAAAGGTATTTTCTGTAGTGCTATTTATGATAGATAAAACAGAAGAAGCAACATTATATAAGGAAAAACTTAAATAACTTATATAATTAATAGTAACAGAATACTATACAGCTATGAATAATATCTATGAACAATGGTGATAACATGAAAATGTTTATGCAATATTAATTTAGAAGATAAACATGTCTAAAACATTTGCTTCTAACTTTGCTTATGAAACTAAAATTTCTCAACAATACAAAATATTACAATATTACAATAAACTTCTGGCAATCTTTTTTCTCCTTTCCCCCACATTTTCTGAATTTTCTTCAAAGTCCTAAAGGAAACATTTCCCATTTAATAAGTTCATAGCCTAGCAGGTAAAGGTTCTTGTCTCCAAACCCAAGGACCTGAGTGCCTCCCCCCCCACACACACAAAAAAAGGAGAGAACTTATTCTCAGGCCATGGGATGTACACGAATGTGCGCACGTGCACACACACACACACTAGGATAAATAGATAGAATATACATGAGATAGATGATAGATGATAGATAGATAGATGATAGATAGATAGATAGATAGATAGATAGATAGATAGATAGACATGATCATAAAATAAGGAATTTTAAACAGATACATGTTAAAGCAAAATAGATAAGTAAATGTAAAAATTAACACAAAACACTCACACATTTATATTAAACATATAGATAAGTAAATGTAAAATTTAATATAAAATAAGGAATTCTAAACAGATACATATTAAAATTATGGTTAATATCTCATACCACAGTTAGAACCAAGGGAATTCACATGTAAAAAACAACTTTAGTGGAATTGGTATGTAACGAATTCTCAGTTATTCATTCATTCCACGACGACATAAACAGTCTGAAGGAGGTTTGAAATCATTGATGGAGCAAGAGAGGCACCTAGCCCGCAGTACACAGCCAAGGATAAATGACCTCGGGGGGAAATGATGGAGGACATTCGAGAAATAGAATACTATACAAGCGGGGAACTTGAAGGAGGAGGAACTTCTAACAAGAAGAGAAGATCAGGAACCTACGTGGCAGAGTCGTCTGGATAAGGTCATGGCAGAGTATGGATAAGGTCGGGTGAAGCCAACAAACAGGAAATTAGCAGAAAAATCTGACATCAGAGGGTGAGTGCAGAGATGTGGAGGCAGCAGGCACATACAGAGAGGAGGGGACTGTGGATGTGGAGGCACAGACACACACAGAGTAGGAGACTGAATTAGCCACAGAACCAACTTGCCCCATTCAAAACCAGAGACAGGGTTGGGCTTCAAGTGTGCTTCAGACGTTGCCAGGCACCCATGAGCTTTATTTCTAGTGGCTGTCAACTTGAGCCATCTCTTCTAAGCCAGCCAAGTCCATGCACTTCCATACCTGTGTCACCCTTGTCCTTCCCTCTGGGTTGTTCGTCCCTGGCCTCTTTCTTGGATCACCTTCTTCTCAAGTAAGGTACTATTCTTGGGTTCTTACTATATATGCAATGGGTGGAGCATCACCGCTCGCCTCTGCACATCAATCATCTGTCCTCCTCAGAGTAGCCATCTGTGCCAGTGTGTCCTCATCTAGCCATAACCTGTCACCTCTGTTCAGGATTCCAAACCTGCATTCCCAGCCTTAATCCCAACCCTCCCTCAGGTTCATGTTTTCACCACCCTCTGGACATGGCTGATATTAGTTCTTTAAACAAACCAGTGACTTCCAAAAGGCTGTCCAAATTCCTTGATATTCCCTATATTTTATGTTTTAATTCAAATAAATGTATCTAGTATCTCAAGTCAGAAGCACAGCTTTCTCATCAACTTTCCCCTCTTCCTATCCACCTCCCACCACATCCATCAGACGAAGGTCTCTGGAGATCACACCTCAGGACCCTCACGCAGGGTGACCTCTTCTCTCCACTTCTGTTACTAAAGCCCTAGTTTGAGCTCGTGTGCTGTCCTTAGACTATTTGGGCAACAAAAGCTTCACAATTACTATGGACACAGCTGGCATGCGCCTATTTCTGGGTACACCTCTGGGCAGAATTTCACTCAGTTTTGCCCTTCACAGCTGGCATGCGCCTATTTCTGGGCACACCTCTGGGCAGAATTTCACTCAGTTTTGCCCTTGCAGCGTCCAGGCGTTTACCTGTCCTCCCTGCCACCAGACTGAAACACATTTTCTCATCATGAAACAAACTTATGCTATTGTTTCTTTTGACTTCTCTATCATTACAAAATAAATCACACAATCCTAGACACAAAAGGCAGCACAATCTGCCTCCATGCACACACCTACCCTCCACCTGGCCTCATCCTGCCATAGTAGGCCCTTTACAATTTCCAAGTCTATGGCTGCGAGGAGGCTTTCTTTGATCTAAAGTAATTTTTGTTCCTTTCATACCCTGAGAAACTCTCATCCTTTTTTTAATGACCTGCTTAAATGATCTCTCATCCTTAACTGCATCAGAATCCAGCGGGATCCTGCCATGCTCCCACTCAACTTAGACCTCTGCCAAACACACTTACCAAAATCTTTAGGGATATCATTTTACCCATCTGTCATCATCCTTCACAATTTATAGAGGACCAATACCAAGTACTTTGCATTTATCTCTGTCTATATGTCGAGTTCTACCACTATGTCTGAGTCTTACCTAACCCTTCAAGCCCAGTTCAATCCCAGCCTCTTCCTTGGCCCTTCTCAGTTCACGCTTTTAAGACCAGTCATATCTTCATGTCTTAACAACCATAGCACGTAACAACATGGGTCCTCAAACTACCAAACATCCCAGTTTTCTCCTGTGATGTTCTTCAAAGCCTCTTCACTAAACCTTAGTCTAATATTTCACAGTGCTCTACAGTTTTTAGCTAATCCATAACTTTCTTTTTCAGAGAAAATGAGAATGTTGGATTCCAGAGCAGGGTAGAACAAGTGTGAGGTGTCTTTCCTCTGAAGAAGCTCAAACAAAAGGGGAAGCAAACATAAGTGATCTCAGAAGATACCAAAGTCCTATAGAAAAGAGCTGCAGACTTATTTCCTTAAGATAAACAAGTCAGAAAAATAAGACAACATGCAGATCTAAGCTAGCCACATGACCATCAAATACAGCCAAATAACAACAGATGTGTGTGCATTCACTGTCCACACGGAGACAGAAAAGAGAAGGCAGGAGAATGGATAATTTCCAACACATCCTACACTTAATTTACATAACTATGGTGGGTTAATAGAGAACTGTAATGTGTGGGTAGTTCTGCCCTCTGTCCATTGAAGGGGCAGTTATGTCCCACATCCCCCCAACAGGACATCAGTTCCTGATACTAATGCTGGTGGTCAGGTTAAAAAATAAATTCACACCAGTTTCCTCCACTATGTTTTTCAATAGTAAGGAAGACTGTAAACCGCTCAGATTAAACATGTCAATCCATTGCACCATGTGTTTATGATTTTATATTAAGAAACTTAGGAACAGTCTCAGAGACTTTCAAGAACATTGATTTTATATAATTCTTATATTTTGCTGACTTTAACACCCAATCTTTTAGTGAGATGTGACTCTCCTGTAGTTAAATGTCTTGATGGATTCTCAATCCCCAAAAGGAGCTTGTGTGCTTCTGTCATGTTTCTTGTGTGATTTTATCATGTTTTTTTGTGTGCTTCTGTCATGTGTCTTGTGTGCTTCTGTCATGTGTCTTGTGTGCTTCTGTCATGTATCTTGTGTGCTTCTGTCATGTTTCTTATGTGCATTTACAGCCAGGAAATGACTGGCAAAAGGGAGAGTCTATTGTTGACCCCAAATTACTCATTAAATATTAAATAACTGAATGTTATCATATTCAACTGAGAAGGAATGGAGATGCTGTTTTAAAGAGTAATGAAAAAGATATTGTCATCAACATTTTTTCTACAAAGATAATAAAAAATTCACTTGGGAAAGAGGCCCGCCTTTATCAGCAGCCTGGGAGGGAACATCATACCAAGCAAAGATCCATACACCAATCCTCTAGAGAAAACAAAGATCCAGAAAGCAAAATCTCCCAGGATTAATCAACAAAATAGAGATATATGAGGAGATTAATCAAGATTTCTTCATGTTTAAATAATGATCATATATCATCTCTAATTTTAAAACAATATTTTTAGAGTAAGAAAAGCCTTTCACTGCTGGTTCCTCACACACCATTTATTTCACTAATTTAACTCAACCACAAGTCAGCAGGTTTTAGGTGGTGAGGTAACCATTGAGCAACAACTGCATGCCATAGACTTACAGAACTAAGCTATTTGTATAACTTAAAATAATCATAATCATAATTGTTATTGTCATTACTTTATTGGTGGGCTTATTCAGTTAACCAGGCTAACTGACATGTGGTGTCACCAAAGAAAATATCCTAAACATGCTCCTCACATGAGAATATTATTTTAAAATGCACATGTTCCATGATGAAAAGTTGGGAAATTAATCTAATCCCACTTTAACAGTAAGCTCTGTGCTATTTTTGTGTTATTGGTCAGCAAGTGCTTTTTAACTCACAGGTCAAAGTTTTTGAACATTAGAACAAATAAATTCCCTGTTTTTTCAAGCCTGGATGCCACGCTGTGAGCCTCTGAACACAGAGGCCCCTCTACCTCTTTGAGTTTACTTTCTTGCTCATGTTTAACTGAACTGCCTCCAAGTGATTTTTAAGTATTGAGGTGAACACAGCCGTCCTTTTGCAAGGATATTTTGGGCAACTGTTGTAAAGCAAAAATGCAAATCACTTTTCAAAAATAATCTTGATGTGAAGTTAAAAAGTACAGTCAAAAATCACCCAAAGGTAAGCTTATGTAAAAACAAACTCAACCCAAAGAAAGATATTTCAAATTCTTGACAGCAGGTTCAAATTATCTGGCCTGTGGGGCAAACTCCTCCATACACATCTTTCTTAGATTCCATTAGATCCTGTTTTCCTCTCGACAATAAACTACCAATTACCTAGAATGCAATCGAGCAGAAAGTTAAAACGAGCAAGTGGTGTTTTTCCTACATCCTTCTTTCCATCAAGGTACAGGTGTTTATTGAATACCTACAATGTTCCGAACACTAGGTTGCAAACAGTAAGTGTATGAATGGTATAGTGAGAAGAGACTTTAAGAGGGACAGCTAACTAGTAAACAAATTTGCAGAAATGTTAGCCAGGAAGCAATGCCCAATCCATCCATAAAGGCAAGCCTGAATCATATCACCCTCCATCTGCCCATGTAGGGCTGCCTACTAGGCCAGATACTCACCTCTGACCTACTGTAGCTAAAAAGCACAGAGAAGCCGAGAAGCCCTGGCCTCTCCTGTACTCTCCTCATCTCAGACATATTTCTAGTTTTATTGCATCGTCTTGAACATGAGTAATAATTTATATGTTCTGTCAATAATGCTTATTTCTACATTATAAGCAGATGAAGCCTGAAATCTCTTGTTATCTAGCTCAAAGCCTAGCATGGAACATACAGGGTTAACAAATAATTGCTAAATGGTTGTGACTATTTCCAAGTGCAGGATAGGTGCCATTCCTCATAAGGCCCACAGTAACGGTTTCAACTGAAAGTTGAATTTTACTTCTTGTTATAGTAAATTCCTGTTTTAAATGGAAATTATCCCAGGTAAATAAAATCCTGGTTAGAAAACACGAATTCACCATAGGATGAAGAGCCTTGTAGTCTTCCACAGAGCTTATCAGACACCCCTCTCCATCTCCACAGGCCCCATCCTTGGGGAAGTACGAAAGGCCAATGTCCCCCTTCATATTACTGTATGTCTGTTTCTAATTCTCACTAGATCACCAATAATTGTGACAGAAGGGAAATTCAATACATACAAGACTTGGATTTTACTTAAGGTCAGCAAAATGTTTTGCTGCATAGAATCTTCTGGTTTAATGTCCCATTTTACAGTATCTTGGGAATTTTTGAAAAATAAAAGGCCCTACCCCATCAGATGCTGTCAAATAAAATTTGTTTAAATATATATTGTTTCAAATAATAAAAGAAAATGAAAATACTTTAAAATACAAAACTTACATTTTCATAATTGGCTTTACATATTGTATAACTAAAATATACTTATAACTTCTCAAAAACAATGTTTACATTGGTAAGGATGTTAGTCTTTATTATATCATATTTTTTATTTGTTAACAAATTACCCGACTATTGGAGCAATGAATTAACTGTGAAAAAATAAAATTTCTCATTTCATCAAAATAAATCCCAAATTAACTAAATGTTTACATATTTAAAATATGAGATTATAAAATCACAAAAGAAAATATATAAATATTTTATGTTCTTAAAGTGGAGAGGGAGTTCCTGAGCTTGGCTCCAAACTTAGATACAGTAGAGAAAATGCTGAAAATCAAATATGTTGGATTTTAATTTTACATTTCTAGATTTATAATCCTAGCAATAAGGCATAGTCCAAGAAATATTTCCATATATAATACCTAAACATTCACAATACAATATTAAACAAGTTTTAGAGACAGCTTAGGGAATAAAGAGACCCTTTAGAAGTGAAATTCACTTAAAAGATAGACTCCAGGAAAATTAGTCAAGCTTGAAAAGGTACAGTTGCTAAAATATTACATTTTAAATGCATTAATTTCTGGAACTTCAGATGTTTCTATGTGGAACAAGACTAACATAAATTAAGGCAAACATGTCCATAAAGCTGAAATCTTGAAACTAGATGTTCCGTTGTCCAAAGTAATTTTAGAATTAAATAAATAAATAAGCTTATTAATCCACAAACAAAGACATGATTAACTAAAGGAGAAAATTCCACGAGGTGATATTCATTTGAGTCTTACAGATGAGCTTCGATAACCGTGTGCTCACAAGAACTAAACTGTTGTGAACAAAAGTCAGCAAAACAGCCATAGAACTCAAGTAGACCCAGAAATTACTGTGGCTGAGATAATCAGGTGCTAAGTTAAAGCATACAACTTCGCTGTTTTTAAAGAAATACAATGCAGATAATGAACTAAAAACTATAAAATGGACATTCTCAAAAATGACAGATGTTATTTCTAGAATGCAAAGCCTCACAGTTAAGATTAGAAATACATTTTTCAAGTTAAACAACAAATGCGACAGAATTGAAGCTAGAACCAGTGAAGGCAAGCATCTGTAAATCTGCTTCCATTCAAGCAGCAACAACAATCCAAGACTGGAGAATAAACGAGGGGTGGAGAGGGAGAGGCAAAGGTGTGAACACACAAACACTCTAAGATCACAGCTTAAAAGAGTGAAAAGAGGAAGCAGAATCCGTAGACTTCAAGAAGGGAATAAATCCTAATTCTAACAATGTCAAGAGTGATAAGTGGAAGCAAGTCTACTGCCAGATGTGCTGAGAAACCACAGCACCTGAAATGAAGAGATCAATGGCAGATTATACATATATATATATATATATGTGTGTGTGTGTGTGTGTGTGTGTGTGTGTGTGTGTGTTTGTGTGTGTGTATACATATATAATTTACATATTATATAATATATAATTTAAAAAACAGTGCCAAAATGTTCAAATAGAACTAGAAAATTCCTGTTACTTATTATATTTCCTGTGCCTTTTCTAGCATACCACTGTGTTACAATTGTCTTTAAACAGCAACCTGCTGTACAGGTGCAGCAAACAGGCTATGCAATCTAGGTTTATAGAAGTACATTCTGTACAATGGCAGGATTGGTTAACAGCACACTTCTTGGGACACAGCTCTGCTGTTATGTGGCATTATGGCAAAAGGGGTATGGGGTGTGGGGACCAAAGGTTGACATTAGGTGTCCTCCTCAGCTGTTCTCCACTTTGTTTATTGAGATGAGGTCTCTCACTGATCCTGATCAGAATTCTCTAAATGCATACCTGTAAATAATTAACCACTTAAACTGTATATCTAAAATATAACAATTATTAAAGAATAATTTCAAAATAAAAGGTTTTATATCTAGTAGACAAGGCATTTATGTTTTAAAATCTACATATAGATTTACAAATCTACAGACAGATTTAATTGAAAAGTATAACAAACACTAAAAATAAAACAATCTATTTTAAAACTATACATGTTCAAGTGAAAAATGAAAAGGCTTTCTACCCCACTAGACAGTATAAATCAAGGCATCATGTGACAGCATTTCAGCTGTAAGCATGTCGTCGACAGTTCAAATGCATAAGGAGTGAAAGATCTCTTGTACTCCACAAGATGTATTATCTTTTGTAGTATGCACACACACAAACACACGCACACGCACACACACACACATTTCTGTATATATAATTTGTCTAGATTTGCATATGAGAAAAAGCATACTTTCTGAGTCTAGCATATTTCACTTAATATAATGATTTGTATCCATTTTATTTCTATCCAGTTCTATCCATTTTTCTGAAAATGTTCATTTTTTTTCCTTTTCTTTTACTTTACTGCTCTATAAAATCCCTCTGAGCATATGTACCACATCTTTTTAACTTTTAAGCCCTTTCTATTTCTTGGCAGTTGTGAACTGTGCTGTAATAAACATAGATGTGCATATCTATGTGATATTTTGAATTCTCTGGGTATATACCCAAGGGTGATATAGCCGAGAATTATTTATTAGTGCAATTTTTCTTTTGAACACTTTGGTAACAGTTATCAGAAGCCTTAATCAGTGCTAGTAAACTAAAACTTGTGTCTCTAGAAATTTGTTCTAATTTTTCATGCATGAAAAAACTGAATTAAAAATTGTTTATAAGGAGGCATGGTCAGATGTCTGAATGGTTAAAACAAGAGCTGCTCTTTCAGAGGACCTGAGTTCTACTGTAAGCACACAGACAGCATCTGTAGCTCCATTTCTGATGCCCTCTCTGACCTTCATGGACACAGTATGCATGTGATATACAGTCATACATGCAGACAAACAACCATACACATAAAAATAAATAAATAAATGTATTTAAGAAACTTTTACAGTAATACAAAGTGTTAAACCATTTAAATGACCAATAATCCAGGACTGGAAAAATAAATTATTGAAATTTATATATATTTATATATCACATTATACAAACCTAATTGTGTAAAGAAAATGTGTTGATAATAATGTTAAAATAGAAAGAAAATCAATTGAAATACAAGTAGACATAGTATGACTATCATATGTGTATAACTAGAATGATGATAAGGAACACACAATGAAAGGTTGATACTAGTTACATTTGAAATTATTTCATCATTTGACTTCTCATCATTTTCTACTCAAACTTTATATAAATACAGTACTAGGAAAAATAACGTTATCTAGACACCAAATCATGTAATAAAGCTTTTAGAAATCTTATTCTTTACGTTTGTGGAAAATCTGAAAATTTGATAAATTAACAGAAGGTTATTAGGAGTTCATTAACAACATCATTAAATATGAACATCTTGCCTTGATGGGGAGCTTTGAAACTATAAATTGTTTATACATTGTGCTTCCACTATGGGTATTTGAACTCTCCCCTGACAATACAGTTAATAATGCAAGGAGACGAGGGAGCCCAAGGTGCCAGGGCAATTAGAAACAGAACCCAGGGGCTTTCAGCACTCTGTGGTTGTTTGGAACTTAGCCTAGATCAACAGTGACTTAAGAATCATAACCCCCACTTCAGTCTAAGCAGTTGCCTGATCCCTTTGACTGAAGAAAAGTATTCAATCTAAAGAGCTGCCTGCTAAGGTGGCACTTCCATGAGAGTCCTCAGTCTACAGAAAGGAAAGCCTAACCATGACTTTTTCCCATGCTCTAAGCAAATGTGCCTATATAAAGAGAAGAAACAAAGGACTGAGATTGCAGAAAGGCAAATTTTCAATACACATCCTGTCATTCACCTCCAAGCTTTTACACAAGTGCAGATATGCTTTCATAAAACATGATAAACCATGCTACAGTTACAATAAAAATTCGTCAAACCTCAAGAGCTATTTTGAATTCCATGTACTTCTGAGAAAAGTCCAAGCATCATATTCCCCCTAAAGAGCAACCTAAGAGTAGCTCCCAGTCAGCACCTTCTTTCTCATAATGTCTTACATTTTCACAGTGAAATATTTTCCTATTTGTGTTAAAAGTTGTGTTAGAAGATAATAGACAATTCTGATCTTTGCTAGCAAACATCACCTAGAGTTCCTTAATCACTCCTAGTCCTTCATAGCGACGACCCAATGAGCTGCCTCTTGGCTTTCGTTCCAAGACTAAATTTATGTGGCAAGACCTCTTCTTTCCTAGAGATACCACTCAAGTGGTGATTGAATAAATGCTAAGTATACATGGCAAGGATCCCAAAATCTGACAAATTGAGAAGACCTCCTGTAGAAATTTAAATTCCAGTTAAGAGCAGCATCCCATAGCTCCCAAGGTTCATCACTAACTAGTATTTATTCATGACTAAATAAGACAAAATTAATATGTAGAAGGCCAGGGATCAGGGGTGAGAGGTGACTGGGAGGATAGATCTGTCAGCCATTTGGGTAAATGCAACATTCAGAAGCAGTGTTTTCAGCTTTGATTTGACAAATTTCTAACAGGAAGCATTGCTTGTGTGATTTAAGACACGCAGAAGTCTAGGGAAGCATCACTCGGGTAATGCAACATGACAAGGGCCCAGGATGATCCACTTGCTTCAAACCTCTTCCCATTGAACTCCTCAAGAAACATTGTATGACTGGAATAGAACCGGAGAAAAGATAAAAACCAATGGACATTTTAAAGAAAGATGTTCCCAAAAGCAAGCTGACTCTGCCTGACACCAGGTGCTGGCTCTCTGTTGTTTTTTTTTTTTTCCTGTCAGAACTCAGACTTGAAATACAAAAATAAACTAAGCTTGGAGTACCAGGTGCTCTTTAAAAATAAAATATTGCAGGAGGGACCTGAGGGGATTGTTAATAGTCTAGAAAAAGGCCTATAATAAACAACTAAGCCTTCTCCAGGCTTCTAAAAGGAATCACCACACAAGGATTCAATTAAAAATATTGTAGGTTCTACAGCATAACACGGTTACTTGGGGTAGCATAAATGCCTTGACTGTTGAAAAGTTAGAAAATGAATTATTCAGCTACTAGTGAAATAAAGTTCTCTACCTGGGCTATGTATGCCACAAGCCCTACCCACATGAGGAGTTAAGTGACCAAGTACATCTTAGATGTTTGTATGGCCTCAAGTTTTTGGATCATATTAACTAAAAACTGTTCAAGGGGTCTAAGGAATACTTAGAGTTTCCCTGTGGCCACAGTTAATTTAAATCCATCCCTTTCCTCTTATTTTGTCAGGAAAAAACAAAACCTTAAGCTTGACTCTTCCCTTTCAAAGTGATACTTTAACAACTCACAAGATTCTTACTTCTGACAAACTGGATCTTTGAGTGGCTTGTTACTCTTTTGATGAAAAACTATAAAATACTAGAGACAGAAAATAACATTATATCTAAAATGCAGCAAAGTAAGAAGCACATGCCAGTATCTCCTTCAAAACACAAAAACAAAACAAACAAAAGCGTAGGTATGGCTCCCTCTTCCCCACAGCCATGGATAAGCCTTGGCCTGTAATCCCCAAGGCCAGAGCCATTTCACTACGTACTTGTTTTCTTATGCAGAGTTAAACTGGCCCAGGTACGCAACAGACATTGACTAACTTAACTGTTGCTATCTGGACAACACACAGCAAAGTTAAAACCCTCTCTTGAATCTGTGGGCTCAGGTTCATCCTAGTTCTGAAAGTCCAGGCTTCCTATTCAGTGCTACAGACATACACAGCACTGGGTCCTACCCGGTCCCTCCCCAATCCCATGAGATGGATCCTAAGTTGGGCCAGTTCACTTCAGTCTCTGCTGCCTTTTTGTCTCTGCAGTTCTTTTAGACAGGAACAATTCTGGGTCAGAAACTTTGATGATGGGTTGATAACCCCATCCCTCCACTTGGAGCCGTTCTACTGGAGGTAGTCTCTTCAGGTTCTCACTTCCCATTGTCGGCATTTCAGCTAAGGTCATCCCCATTTCGTCCTGTCCTGGGAGTCTCTCACATCCCAGGTCTCTGGTACTTTCTAGAAGTTCCACCCACCCTCCACTTCCAAAAGATGCATATTTCCATTCATTCTCCTGGCTCTCTCAGCTTCTCTCCTGCCCTGTCATTCCTGATCCTGCCCCCCTTTTCCCTGTTCCTCTCATTACCCACCCAGGTACCTCCCTCCCTCTGCTTTCCATGATTATTTTGTTCCGCTTCTAAGTGGGATTGAAGCCACTTCACTTGGGTCTTCCTTCTTGTGAAACTTCTTATGGTCTGTGGGATGTATCCTGGGTATTCTGTACTTTTTAGCTAATATCCACGTAGCAGTGACTACATATCATGCATGTCCTTTTGAGTCTGTTTTCTTCACTCAGGATAATATCTTTTAGTTCCATTCATTTGCCTGCAAAATTTATGATGTCCCTGTTTTTAATAGCTGAATAGTACTACATTGTGTAAATGAACCACATTTTCTGTATCCATTCTTCAGTTGAGGAACATCTGGGTTGTTTCCTGCTTCTGGCTTCTACAAATAAGGCTTCTATGAATATGATGAAGCATAAGTCCTTGTGGTATGGTGGGACGTCTTGGGTGTATATGCCTAGAAGCAGTATAGCTGGGTCTTTAGGTAGAACTATCTCCAATTTTTTGAGGAACTGCCAGACTTATTTTCATAGTGGTTGTACCAGCTTGTAATCCCACCAGCAGTGGAGAAGTCTTCCTTTTCCTCCACATCCTCGACAGCATCTGCTGTCATCTGAGTTTTTGATCTTAGTCATTATGATTGGTGTAAGGAGGAATCTCAGGGTTGTTTTGATTTGCATTTCTCTGATGACTAAGGGTGTAGAACATTTCTTTAAGTGCTTCTCCACCAATCAAGATTCCTCAGTTGAGAATTCTCTGTTTAGCTCTGTACCACAGCTTTTAATTGGGTTATTTGGTTTTTTGGAGGTTAACTTCTTGAGTTCTTTATATATATTGGATATTAGCCCCCTCTATTGGATATAGGGTTAGTGAAGATTTTTTTTTCCCAAACTATAGGTTGCTGTTTTGTCCTATTGACTGTGTGTCCTTTGCCTTACAGAAACTTTTCAGTTTCAGAAAGTCCCATTCATCAATTGTTAATCTTAGAGCCTGAGCCATTGATGTTCTGTTCAGGACATTTTTTCCCTGTGCCAATGCATTCTAGGGTATTTCCTACATTATTAGATTCAGTGTATCTGGTTTTATATTGAGGTCCTTGATCCATTTGGACTTGAATTTGTGCAAGGTGATAAATATGGATCTACTTTCATTATTCGACATGTAGACTACCAGTTAGACCAGCATCATTTATTGAAGATGCTTTCTTTTTTCCACTGTATGGTTTCGGCTTCTTTGTCAAAGATCAAGTGTCTGTAGGTGTGTGGGTTTATTTTTGGGTCTTCAGTTCTATTCTATTGATCCACCTGTCTGTCCCAGTTTCATTTTAATATTTATGACCAAAATCAAAAATAATGTTGAGAAATAGGTAATATAGTAGAAACCAATGCTTTGTTCAGTGGTGTCCAAAATCATGCTACAGTATTTTTTAGGATTCTGTTAATGAACCACATTTTCTGTATCCACTCTTGAGTTGAGGAATATCTGGGTTGTTTCCAGCTGCTGGCTGTTACAAATAAGTCTGCCATGAACATGATGATGCATGTGAAATCATTTCACGTATGAAAGAGCCAGTCTGCTATCTTGTAGACAGCAGTGTTAAGTCAAGAATTCTTCTGTGAAATTAGTAATCCATTTGTGAAAATTAGACACTAATGACCTGTTTTAATTGTAATTGTAACTATAATGTACTTTCTAAATTGTCTCAATTGGTCATTATGAGATAAAACTTCATGGAAACTTATTGTATGTCATATAAAACATGATTTTGAGAAAAAAGTTTACCTGGATCATAATAAGACACTTCTTTATGAAAGATACACTCTATCTCCTAGAATAGTCAATATGTTTATAATACTTCTGGAAAACAGAAATAATTTATGTCAGCATGATTTTCATCAGCTTCTGCAGCACATCATGAACCCCAAATGTATTGACTCTAGGCCACAATCTTCCTTTGTCATGTAAGTAGTAATTAGAAAAAGTCAAAATTAGCATATAATCAACTTAGCCCAAACCATCGAACATCTTGGTAAGCCTGACCTTTGCTATTACATAAGGCCACACTGATTATGTATGTTGACAGCATTTGAATTTGAACTCTTTCGTAGACAAATAACTTCTTGCTAACAATTACTGTCTCTTGTTTAATAATTTTCTTTTTACTTGCCTTTTTAAAGATTATAATATAATTATATCATTTATTCCTTCTCTTTCCTCTGGCCAAAATCCATATATATATCACACAACACACACACACACACACACACACACACACCATTTGGTATTGTATAACCAAATAGGTGTGCTCTTCCCTAAGAAAAATTATTTGTCCCTATTTTAGCATTTCTTAGTTGCTGGTAATGTTTTGTTTAGGGTTGAGGCCTCATGGGCTCTCCCACCCACCCATCCATATCCACACTGGCATGCCTACTATTATCCTAATTCAGCTCATGTTTAAGCAGTCATGTTGGTGAAACTTTGACTGTAGCATCTGACATTCCTAAGACACAATCTCACAGCAAACTTTCAGATTATCTGGCTCTTGAAATCTTTCCAACCCCTCTTCTTCAATGGTCCCTGAGCCTTAGGCAAGGGGTGTTTTGTAGGTGTATCTTTTGGAACTGGACTCCACAATACTGCGTTTTGATTGGTTGTGGTTTTCTCTAATGGATTCCATCTATTGTAAAAGTTTCTTCTTAGACAGGGAGTGAGAACTACACTTATCAAAGTGTATAAGCAAATATTTAAAGTGTAGTTAGGGTTGATGTTGGCTTGATAAAGTAGCTGTTGTAGACTCCTCTCTAAGATCCATGATTTCACTAGCCATGTGTTTCCAGTCCAAAATATGACTTGCCTCTTGCTGAATAGATCTTATATCTGATTAGAGAATTACTGCTACTGCCAAGGTATTTGTGCCACCGTAGCCCTAGTTTTATGGTTCATGGGCATCATGGTTCATTGTTTATTTCCCTCCTTTGGAAGCTTTCACGGCACCTTCTGGTCATGGCACTTTTATGACCAAAGCTACTGCTCAAGGAAGCTTTCAGGCCAACTCTATAGGCCCTATATCTGAAGTGCATGATGTCATGTCAATAAAACCTTGCCTTCCACCTTTGTGGGGCATGGGGAGGGGGGCAAACAAGGGCAGTGGCAATGGTCTGCAATGATGGGAAGCCTTTTTGAACAATTATGACAAACAACTGAAAAGAGGGCTTCTCATGCTTCACGTTGAGGTTTTTATTGGATACTACTTGGCTCTTGGAGGGAGCATTTCCCAGATGGGAAAACTTCATTTAAAGTATAGATGGACACTTATACACAGACTTCTGTGTCATGGTCTTTTTAGGTAACTGATAGTATGATTCCTTATGGCTCTTTCAAATGCCTTTACTGCTATTTTACCCTCCTATCTCCTTCTGTATTTATCTCCCTTTCCCCTCATCTACCACAATTTTTTAGGACTAGACCATTGTTTTTTATTAGCTTTTGACCTGTGGCAGTCAAACTTCCAACCCTATACACAAACTGTTCTCTTCAAAGAGAAAAATCACCTTTGTTTCTAAATATAAGTCTTATTTTCTATTCATAAACTATAATATCCAAATGTATTTAATAATTTCAAATAAAATCCACTAGCTGTTAGCCCGCTCATAATCACCTAATTAAATCTAATTACTCAGTTAAACACTGGTAAGACTGTATAACAGCAAAATCAATAATTTAGACTATATTACTGCCCATAAATAATTAAGTTTTCAGGTTTTATTTTTTTATAGAATTTACTGACTTAAAGAACTACATAAAGACCAGGCAGTAACAAAGTATAATGATTTTGTAATTTAGAAACAGTCAATTTCCAAGAGATTTCTCCTATAAATATTATTACTACAAAGTAGTGCTAATCCAATTCAATACTTTATTATAAACAAATTATATTTAATACAAGTTCACTATGATTTGCAAAGAACTTTAGGGTTTGACTATATCTTAAACATTTTATGTGTTTTCAAATTTTACCATTTTCCAAATTAATTAAAGCCTCAAAATAATAAGACATGTTTATAAATGTTCAGTTTCAGAATTGTAATTGGAAAGCTAAAACATAAGCAAAATAGAGTTGTAAGAGGAAGTGGATGAGCATTTGTTGCTAACCATTTTTGACAAGGAGATGGTAGAGAGCAAAGTTTTCTTGACAGTATTCTCTGTGGGGTATGCTCTGAGATTCTTCAGCCAAGTCACAGCTTCCAAGACAAACATAATCATTCAGTTATTCATCCAACACGTGTTCATGAAGAATCACTTTTCATGGCAATCACTGACATAGAAACAAGTATCTCTTCTTGGGGAAAGTTAAGAGTCAGCTGGGATGAATGATTGACAGTAGCTTATCATTACAGACAAGCTGGATTTCTTGATTTACCTCTATATGTCCCTTTACTTTATTTTATAAGCTATTTCCCAGGCCTAGATAACTATATCTCTCATGTTTGTAGTACGTGTCTTAAAAAACTATAGCCAACATTTTAAAATCAATTACATTTGAAGAAATTGCTGTTATTTTTACCTAAGAAACATTATCAGCAGCTTGCTCTCCTCCCATCCCCCACTCTCAGCCCCTATTCCTTTCCACCTATGTTTTCTTCAGTTCCTGTCAGCTGATTGTACCAACATCCAGCTGGTCTCCCAAGAAAGAGCGCTAAGAATCCTGTGAGCTTTCTTCTTCCCACCCATAACCACATCTTGAATACCTTCTCTCAATACCTACCCTTACCTCCCTAACATTCACTCTGGTCACTACACAACAGCTGCAAGCTGCTCGCCACCTACCCAAAGCATCACACCCACCTCAAAAATCCATTCATTCTCAATCCAAAAATCCTTTGGAGGCAGGCAAGCATAGGGGATAATTTAGAAATCCAACTCTCTGCTTCCTGCTTTCTTTGTTGTTAATGAAGGAAACCTCCATCATATCTGTGCCTTGTAACACGTATCTTCAGACTAAACCAACACTGCCTGAAATTTACCAGGCTCTTCAAAACCTCCTCCTTTATTCCTTCAGTGAGACCCACATTAAGATATTACTTAGGCATCTGGTACACACTAATCAGTCATATATAAATCTATCACTTAATTTTATTTTTTCTACAGCCTTCTTGAGGGCTTCAAAGGTGGGGGGGAAGAAAATCCACTGCCATATAATAAAACGGTCTCTTTTCCTCCTGCTGTTGTCCCTAATGAGTAATTTTTTTCATTCCAAAACTACGACTCTATTTTTTCTTCTCATTGCCAATGTTTATAGTCATTGTTTGAATGACTATGGTCATGGTTGGCCACTCTTACTAGCTAATAGGACTGCTTGTTTTGCTCTATAGTTTTGGTCCTGCCTTCTTCTATAACTAATCAGTTTTGCTTCTCCAAAAATTAAATAGATTCGTCTTCAAAGCATCACAAACATCACAAAACATCACACAAAATGTCAATGGGGATCTGGGGTAAGATGAGGATCCACTCAAAACCTGCCTACATAGACTAAAATAACTTCTACTAGATGCCTTCCCGTCTCCTTCCTCAAGCCTCTTTCAGAACAGCCATGACATACACATTTTTCAACATCATTAACAATATCCTACAGTTCAGTCTTTACCATATGGCAGGGTTTATCACAGCAATGACCACATTTCTTTCAATTTTCTATGTTAGTTACTTTTCTAATCACTGGGACAAAAGAACTAATCAAACCAAGTAAAGGAAGGAAGCATTTATTTTGGTTCAAACTGGTTCGAGGTTATTGTCCATCACAGCACAGATAGCACCTGAGAGGGAGTAAAGTAGTCACACACACTGTGTCCCAATTAGGAAGCATAGGCAGGGCTATTGGGGCTTAATCTACTTCCTAAACTTTATTCAGTTCCTAACTGAGGGATAGTGCCCCTCACATATAGAGTAGGTCTTCCCTGTGGAGCTAAGCCTTTCTATAAACATCTTGAGACAGTTCTCACTGAAGAAACACATATTCAGAAATATGTATCTATGGTGATTCTAAATCCTATGAAAATCAAGTTATCTATCTCTTTAACAAAACTAAAAAGCAGAAATCTTTTCATGTTAGAATTTCTTGGCCTTAGAGAGTTATCTTATCAATTGTTTTTACATCCCAAAGACTGACCTTAGAATTCACAAACTAATGGGTAAGTCTACAGGGAGTCTCTGAGGGTGACTCTAACTAAGATTCCTAGCAGTAGGTAATATGGAGCCTGAAGTGGTCACCTCCTATAGTCAGGCATGACTCCCAGTGAAGGGATAAGGATGCCAACCCACCCATAAAATCTACAACCCAAAATGTGTCCTCCTACAAGAAGTGCAGGGACAAGGATGAAGCAGACAGTGCGGAAACGGCCAACCATTGACTGGCCCAACTGGCCTATCCCACGGACAAAATCCAGTCTCCAACAATATTGATACTCTGTTATGCTTGCAAACAGGAGTCTACCATAACTCTCCTCTGAGAGGCTCTACCCAGCAGTTGACTGGAACAGATGCAGAGACCTGCAGCCAAACATTAAACAGAGCTCTCAGGCAGCCTTGTGAAAGAGTCAGGAAAGGATTGAGGAACCCAGACGGGATAGGGACTCCACAAGAAGACTGACAGAGTCAACTAATCTGGACCCTTGGGAGTCCCCACAGATTGAACCACCAACCAAAGTGGTTAGGGATAGACCTAACCACTCCCCCTGACACATATGTAGCAGATGGGCAGCTTGATCTTCATGTGGGTCTCCCAAAAAATGCAGTAGGGCTGTCCATGACTCTGTTGCCTGCCTGTGGATCCTGTTCTCCTAAGTGGACTGCCTTGTTTGACCTCAGTGGGAGAGGATGTGCCTAGTTCTGCAGTAACTTGATGTTTCTGAGTGGATTGGTGCCCAGGAGATACCTCCCCCTTCTCACAGGAGAAGAGGAGAGGGGATGTGGGAGGGGCCATATGAAAGGAAATCAGGGGAGGGGAGCTGTGATCAGGATATAAAGTCAATAAATAAATAAATAAGAAAAGTCTTTTTAAAAAAGAATTCACAAACCAAGTAACTGTGGTACAGGAACTTCCAATAATCCAAGTACATTTAAATTCATTTACAGTGATTGTACTCTAAAACCACCAAGTCCTATATTTACTGCTTACTACTGAGCTATTGTACTTACAAATAATACTGCTCAAATGCACTGGTGACTTAGCGAACAAAGAACAAAAGGAGTCTTCAGTCGATGTGATTTTTTATTGAATATTTTATTTATTTACAATACAGATGTCATCTCCTTTCCCCATTTCCCCTCCCTAGAACCCCCATCCCATCCCCCCTCCTCCTTTATGCTTTTATGCCATTTTGATCACATGCATGTATTAAGGTCAGTTCTAGGTCGAGGGTCCAGCAATACAATAAATAGGTGCAAATAGTCAAGGAACAAGCAAGACAATAAACACAAATAGTCAAAGAAAAAGCAAGGCATTAACCCCAATTCCGTGAACACTCCCATGATCACTGTTTCTAAGGGCTTGTCAGGATGATCAAAGTATCTGAGCCTACTTCCCTGTCCTAGCCTAAGGTCATTTTCATGTCTGATGCCTACTTCCTTGTTCTAGCCTAAAATTTAGATTCCTGTCTGAAATTACTTCTTTGTTCTAGCCTAATATTTAGATTCCTGCCTGAGATTCCTTCTTTGTTCTAGCCTAAGATTCAGGTTCCTACCTGAAGCCTAACATCTAATCAAAAAATCCTGATTTTTTTCTTTCTGGAACAATTTATTGCTGCCTGTCTGAGTCTTGTATTTGGTTTCTACATTTTAAAACTGTTTGCCAATTGTATTTTTTCTAAAGGATTGAGCAGTGTCATCTCCAGATGATCCCTATGCAAGGCTTTTGCCCTTTATGGCTAGAAGCCCCATCTTCCCTCCTCTCCAAATCCAGACAATGCAGACCTCCTATCGAGAGTGCCCTTAATTGTGGTTCTACCCCATGCCCCCATGCAGCTCCACAGAGCCCCCACCAACCGGAAAAAAAAGAAACAATTAATAAGGGCCACACATGGCCTCTGCTCAGTTCTAAAAAAAAAAAAAAAAGTTACTAAAGAAAAATCCTCCACAAGACTAAGCTTCTTGATGTAAGGAATATGGCTATGGCCCTGGATTGAGAAACCAGAGTTCTGATCAGGAAATTTCTACAATATAATCCTGGCCAGATCCTCCTGCCTGGAGCCAAACCAGCCAGGACTGCTGCCATTTGTGTGGTGAGAATTGCGTGCTCTGGACCCTGTCACAAGAAGGATGAGTCCCGAATGCAAGCTACCACAGTCTACTGTTTTGGGAACTTTTTTCTGCCACTGCCTTCGACTCTTGTTTACCTTTCCACAAAGGATGAAGGAAAGGGAAGGGAAGCAGGAAAACTGTTGGTGAATGTGATTGGAAAGAGGGGAAAGAGAAGAGGAGGTGAGGGAAGAAGATAGGACAGAACTACAGAGCATATTACTGTGTAAAAATAATGCAAAAGGTGATCACTGAGGAAGACAGACTGAGTGAATTGTCTGTCTAAAGGGAGTTGAGTTTGAGATGAAAATTCCCAGTAAGAAGCAATGGGGCAGAAACCAAAACAGATACAAGCATTCCTAATAAAGAGACTAAAAAGTGATGCTGAGGCAAAAGCGTTCTGCATAAACATCATAGAGTATACTCTTACCTTGGGCTGCTAGAAGAATGAGAACAGCCCTTGCCTTCATAGCGGCCTGGTGAAAGAGATATTATCTACCTCAGTACACTGACATAAGTCTCAGCACCATTCATCCTTTCTGTAAAGACTAGAAACACACCTCAGTCATGTTGAGTAGATAGATGGTGTGGATGAAGTCTAACCTTGTCAAAAGACAGGGAAGACTGGAAATGGCAAGCTGATCAGGGTCACGCTCATCTGTGACACCAGAACTCGGATAGGGACAGCCAACAGATCTGGAGTTCAAGGCTGACCTGGGTACTACATAGCAAGACCCCATACCAAAATAAACGAATTTGAAATGAGAAGGAAGTGAGAAGGGAAGGGAGGGGAGAGGAGAGATGTTTCTTCTAGTCCTTGGCTCTGCCACTATCAAGTGTGAATTTAAACACCTCAACTACTCTGTAAGCTTCTTCATGGAGCAGGGGCAAGTGGACCCCCATTTTTCTCTGTCCTTTTACTATAAAGTGGATTCGTCTGTTCTTATGCTTTGAAAATCCTTTCTGAGTTTGTCATTCTTCCAACTGAACTGAACAAATTCAATACAGTTTTATAATTCTTGACCCTTTAAAAACTTAACAACAACGGAAGCATCTGCTCAAACAGAGATCTTAAGGAAAGAAAAGGGCTGAAATCCAAGCAACATCCATGCAAAGGGTCTCTTGTGGGTATGTAAACTTTTGACCTCTTACCTCAAATAAATGGATTTCCTTATTTGACCTATTTAATCATCAGTACAAGTCAGACATGTCATTCTGTAGATTTTGTCTGTTAGCAGAATACTATAAATTCTAAATGGAAAGTATTTTCTTTCGTCTTTCCACATTCTGCAATGAGAAAGAAGTTAATACTAGTTTATCAAAATAATTTATGTTTTAAATTCCTCAAAGAGGAGAAAGAAAATAATAATGTCCATTCCATTTTAGGCTTTGGTCTCAGGAGTTGCATTGATATACGTTATGGCATACTCTGGGAGGTGAGGAGGGAAATAATAAATCATTCTTACTGGAGCTATTATACATTATCTACAATTACAGATTTCAACATAGGTAAAGTTTTGATGGTTTTGTTTGGACCATTATCTCCTAAAGATTTGTTTAAATATTTCCAAAGAGATTTTAAGACCAAATTTAACTATAATCAAGATACAACTAAGTAGTCACTAAAGAACAGGTAAGAAACATCTGTGTGGTGTTAAAAAAAAATCCACAAAAATGAGAGGAATTTTTCAATCTTAAAAACAAATCATGTTATCATTGTGAATGTATGCAGGTCTTTGTGGCCTTGCCCTCATGTGGAGGTCAGAGGTCAGGGGCAGGTCTAGAAACTGAGTTCTCTGCTACCACATTTGTGTAACTTCTGGGATGGAATCCTGGTCATCAGGTTTTTGTAGCCAGTGCTTTCTCTACAGATCCATCTCACTGGTGCCCCACAATCAGTTAAATGACTTTATTTTAATGTTGCAAGGTCAAACATTGGAAGTTCTTAAAGTTAGCAAATTATTATGGAAAGATTCCAAGAGGGCAACATGGAACAACATTGGTTCAATTCTTTAAATTGCATATTGAGGGGAAATTAGTCATTTAAGAAAGTTTTTGTAATTTCATGCTCAGTAACAACAATCATCTTGAAACTCTATCAAGCTGCAGGAGGGTTCCAAAAATGTTAAGTCTGAAAGGAGGGAGGGGGCATTTGTAGCTGAAAACAAAAAAAAGCTTCCCATCTGTGTCCACCTCTGAGGTTGCCTCACAGGATCTGGGAACTTGCTAGAAAGCAATCTTCCTCAGGGCTTTACATCATACATTTTTATCTCTCCAAGGAAATTCTAATTACTGGTTCCAATCATTTCTGATTGATTTGACTTTTATTTGTCCAAGATATTCTTTGCTCTATGATGAAATCAAGCCTCTAATAAAATTCCAAATATTTCAGAACAATTTACCAGCTCCAGATGACTGAAAGTTTTCTCATGTCCATCTGGCATTCAGGAAGAAAGCTTCACAAAGTAGATTCTGAGGAATGATACATCTGGCATTCACTTAAAACAAAGGACTCACCAATGACACACTTGACATCAATTAATCTTGCATAAATGCAAACTTGTCGATATTCTCTGAGGCCCAAGCTTTTATACCAGTGTCACACATTTTAGTGAATTGATCTTCTAACACATGGCTTCATGTTTCGAGAACATTTTGGAAATCAATAACATAGACACACATTATTTTCAGCAAACACGTTTAGAATTACTGGCAAGCCAGGCATAGTGGAATTACATCAATAATTCAGGAGGTGAAGGCAGTAGGATCAAGAGTTCAAGGACATCCTTTGCTATTTAGCAAGTTCAGTGCAAGCCTGAGATACATGAGACCATGTCTCAAAAAATATATGTATATAAACATATGTTTATGTTTATGTTATAAAATAAATACATATATACATACATATATATATGCATATATATATACATATACACACACATATACACACACATACACACACACACACATATATATATGTTGGAAAGACAGAAACAGTATGGAGTGTGATGTGTGTGAGTGGGGGGCCAGAATGGAGAGTGGGAGATGTGGCTCAGCCTGACCTACAAATCAGGACTCTCCTACCTCAACCTTTTAAGTGCTGGGATTACAGGACTGTGATACTTGTGTTCCAGTTTTGGTCTTTGGGGGTTTAGGTTGTTTTTTTGTTTTTTTGTTTTTTTTGTTTTGTCTTAAGAAACTAAGTGCTGAAAATTTACTTTGAGTTATTATTTTCTTTTGTCTTTACATAAACTCCAATTCAATGATGAAAGAACACAGAGTGGGAGAATTTCAGCACTAAAAAGTAGTCACCATCACATTTCTGGGTTTGCTTGAATCATAGTATGTATAATAGAAACCCATATGTGTGCCTACTGAGAGAATATTGTCTTGGATAATAATGTTCAATTTAGCTACTCAAAGATATTGAAAGTTTAAACATCAATATGAAGAATGACCAAAGAAAAGAAATAATTTGATCAGCATTATTCTTGCAGGTGATCAATTTTTATCTATCCACTAAGAATATAGCTATATAACAATAGATTCTTTCTGTAACCTTAATCAGTTAATGCATCCAAATTCTGGCTACAGTTGTTACTTCTCCTTCTGCACAACATACTTTTGCATAATAAGAAGATATTAACATTGCCTGATTTGACTATATGGCCATAACTATCAGATAATTTGATGATTCATGTCTTGGTCTCAAAGAATCTAGAGATAACCACTGTGGTTTTTCATTGTACTCAATTAGCTCATACCTCTATGAGCCTCTCTTAGAAACAAGCCATACTTACAAGGCAAATTTGATCCAGATACATGCTTCAAAAATTCAGAGTCTTGGGGCACCCTGACTGCTGTTGGTCTTCAACATCTAACATCTCCTCTGAAACTGTGACTTCTTCCTAACAAACAGAACTTGAGGCCTTTAAAAATCTCAGCTTCTCTTAAGCTCAGAGCAATTTATCAAGTCAAATTTGTTGTTCACCTACATCCTACTCAAGCCTGTTCTTCCATCCTTGGATCCCTGTAGTTGATATGTCTGCAGTCTTTGTAGTTGGCTGCTTCTTTGTGTCCCTGGTGTACTGAGTCCCACTGGAAGAGAGGAGTAATGTAGAGAACCCTTGCAGCCACACTTCCAGCACCGGACCAGCTGACTTTGAACTCTCACTGTGTGACCCAGGTAAGTTACTACCTCTTTCATTCTCCTTTTTATCAGGAGAATGTAACAATATTAAGAAACTATAAGTCATAGTCTGATTATTAGTTTCTGGGACAATAGGCATGCTGTATAATATTAGCTATTTCTATTTATTAATAGTGAGAGGTAGTCTATCACATGTTTAATTTTCAAAATTCAAAACATTAAATATCTCAGAGCTTCACAAATTTAGAAGATATTTACAGATGTTGAAAGCCCTATTCCAAATATAATTTTACCTTAAGATGCTGCTTATTAGGGATCCACACAGTCCAGTGACCTAGATAGGAAACCAATAGCAGACCTGTGCCCACATCCTGCTGCTTCTAAAATATCCCAGAAAAGAGAGGGAGATACAAACAAAACCATGAAAAACTTAGACATTAATTTATTTGGCCTGGAATGAATATGATTTCCTAAGCTCAAGTCACAGAGCAGTAAGTGATAGGCCACCAAGATTGACAGTGACAGTAGCAACAGTGATAAGTCCCAAAGGCTTTACTTTATGCATACTTTTAATACTTGTAAAACATCTAGTGTAAGAAACATCACTCCCTTCCCCCTGTTTAACATATGAGGAAACTAAGGCCTGGAGAGGTTAAGTTCAAAGTTCACGTAGCTGGGAAATGCCAGTCAAGACTAGAATACAGACCTGCAGTCCCTGCGCTGACAGGTTGGTTATCTTAGGGTGTGTCTGCCATTCGTAAGCCATTCTATGTAACTGCGGGAGATTTGGTGCTATAACTAGCAAAGTCAAGGCACACACTCTCCTTTAAGCCAGGGAAAAAACAAAACTCATGCAAATCACATAAAGAAAAAATGTTCTTCATCAAACTATGGTGTCTGGACTTAAGGTTATATATGATCTAGGCAAAGGATAAATGACATAAAAGTTCTTAGGCTGCCCAGCTCTCAGCTTGCCTATAGCTCACAAAGGCTGGCCTGGAGCTTAGAGGTCTAGACATCACCACTAGAATTTCCAAAGAAGAAAAGGTGGTCTGTGTCACTAACACACACTGGTGCCACTGGCATACAGAAACAAACCACTACCAAAGGCCGTAATTCAGTCATGTTGCCATGTTTGTTGTGCTGAGTTTGCAGGTTTTCCTTCTGTGAACATTTCAAGATGCTCGACGAACTGACCTCAACACCCATATACCTTGGTTTTCAAAGCTCTTACACCATATACCTTGGTTTTCAAAGGAAAGCCAAGAAGCTGTTCACAGAAGAGAAATAAGAAGCAGGCAAGAACAGTGCAGTGACTGTTCACAAACGTGTAAGGATAGGAACAGAGCACAGCACATGGGGGCAGTGAACACAGACAGCCCTTTCTTCCGGGTCTGGGATATAACTAGGTGGCAGAATGGTTGCCTAGCATCCATAAAGCCCTGGGTTCATTCCCAGCACCACAAAAAAAGAAACAAAAAATACAAGTCATTCTTTCAGCTCCTATTAGTCCTACATGGGGTAATGGTCCACCACGAAACAACAGGCACCAAACATCATCGCTGCCTGCAACACCTCTACACTAGTCAGGACACTGTTGGGACAGGAAGTGACACCTGAATAATATCCTGTTAGGGTGGAGCACCAGATGTTCTGATATCTAAAAACAATTATTCAAGTGTTTTTGATATTCTCCCTGGGCTTCTTGTTCTATCCTCAAAACAACCTCGAGGGGCCAGTAAGATGACTCAGCCGAGCAAGGGTGCTCGCTGCCAAGCTGACAATCTGAGTTCAGTCCCTGGGCCCACATGGTGAAAGGAGAGAAGTGACTCCCACAGGCTGTCCTCTGACCTCTGCACATGAGGCATGCAAGCATGTGCATACACGAACACACACACACACACACACACACACACACACATCACTTCAAAAACCTTAGAAGTAGAAAATCTTCTCCTTCCATTTGCCAAATTAGTAACTTTTTAGAAATTGTAACAAAAAAAAATAAGTTTTCTCAAAACAGATTTTTAAGTAGAAAAGGGACAAAATGTCAGAAAGTCAGAAACTTCATCAAAGCTGAAAATACTGACTCTGCAAAGATAAAGGAAACACAGGAAAGGGACAGGAAGAACACACTCAACTTGTATAAAGCACTGGGGAGAAGATGACTGGAAAAGCACTTCCACCACTAATTAGGCAAAGTCAACAAAGAAACCAACAGAAGCTTTGGACAAAAATCTTTAAAAGGAAGCTTTATCAATAGGCAAGTGACATATGCTGTGTTAGAGACGAGACACGAGAGATCTGTCTGTCACATGGTGCATATGACACTGCACCAGACACCTTAGCCTCCAGAAGAGACGGATGATGTTGTAAATGTCAAGCACCAGGTGCCAGTGAAGTTATCGAGCAAAGTGGGAATGGAGGATGAAAAGTCTTGTGTCTTTTGCTTATAAAGGTAAACATGCAATTCTACTCCTCAAGCACTCACCTAAAAGAAACTGTTTAAGCCTACTCAAAAAATTCTAAATGAATACCCAGAACAGTTGTACTCATACACAGTCCAAAGTTCCATCAAAAAGGCAGTAACAAACCACACAACTGAATGCCATGCAACAATGAAAAAAAAATGAACTTCCAACAAGGGTTCATCTCAAAAGCACAGAGTGAAGGAAAACAGATCCGAAGCAATTATACACTCTATGATTCTATTTATGGGAACTTCTGATGGGAACAGCTGCAGAGGTCCAAAGGTACACACAGAGAGATCAATCAGGCGTTGTTACAATAATCCAGATGGAAAATGCTAAATCAGGGTGGCTGCAAAGATATGAGAAATGGTTCAGTTCTGAATCTATCTCAGAGAGAAAGTCAGCATCATTTTCTAAACGACTAAATGCACTATACAAAGAACTAAAGCCGGCTGGACATGGGTAGGAGGAGAGAGAGATGAAATTCCGATTGATTGAGATGGTGAAGCTGAAGGGTGGAGCAGCCTGAGGGAGAGGATGAGGCTGGAATGTGTTCAGTCTGAAATGCCCATCAGATGTCTAAATTAAGGCAGCAAACCAGCAAGCGGGTGTGCAGAAAGATCTCTGGACTGCAAACAGATGATTGGAAGCTTTTAACCTCATTGCTCCAAAGAAAGAGCTGAAACAGGTTTAAATAAGAAAACACATAGAGAGATATTTTTATTGTATAGAAACAGAGAATCTACTTTTTCAAAAGCAGGTTGGAGCCACTGATGACTAGTGGGGTCAGGGAACTTACTACAAACTCTGTAGTAAACGCCTTTGCTACAATCATCAAGGCCTTCCATACTTAGTAAGTTCTGCAGATCTGATCCTGTCCAGTACTGATCGCTTGTTACCACCCCATAGGATGGCAATGTCTACTTAGCCCACCCACCCAGAAGGCAGAAGAGCAGCAGCCACCTGACAGCTGCTCAGTCTCTACCCCCTCGCCACTTCCACAGCCTCTACTGTCAGACCCTGGACGGTCCTTAGCCCCTCAGTGTTAGCAGATTCTACTGCTTCTCAAATTGCTTTTGGTGACTTGGTTCTTAAAAGGCGCACCTGCAGCCCAAGGGAACCAACTGCCTGAGTGGGCGGGCGGTGGTGGTGAAGCGGGTGGGGGGGGAGCTATTAGAAATAGCTGCAATCTGTGTGGTATGACTTGATGAAGGGGGATGGGGGATTCTCTCTTCAAATTCCTGAAATTCCACCATTATTATGAAAGATGCAAGAAAAAATGTGTAATTTAATTTTGGATGAGCAGTAATTGGGAGAAATGAGAAACTGTAGATGAGAAAGGAAGGAGAGGAGTTGAAAGGCTAGCACACTACACCACACACACACAGACACACACACACAGACACACACACACACACACACGGGGTTGGGAGGGCAAGACACACACTTCAGGATGGTACACATATTTTGTTAACATGAGTTCCATTTGACCCACTCCTAACAACTAGCACCTAGTAGGCACAAAAATGAACACATTCATTCTCATCTTTCACCATTTGAGGAAGCAAACAAAACCCACACCCTCCAAAGATAAAAATCTGAGATGAAAAATAAAGGACCTGTTCTCTTAATAGCCTTAATTTACTCTCCCAGGAATCACTTGTTGAGATAAAATGGAATTTAAGCCATTCCTATAGAGCCTAAAAGCTCGATGGAAGTGACGTTTAGATATTAGTCTTATCTCAAATTCCTGTGAATCAGGGAACCAAGGGGCCTGCTGCAGAGGACAGCTGAGCCCCCAGACCCCAACGCCAAGAGGCGCGCCTTCCCGCACGGTTGGAAGCCTGGGCAGGGCGCTTGCGCCTCCCTCTCTCTCCTCCGCCCCCCCTTCGCCCTACTTCTCCTCCCTTTCTCCTCCTCCTGTGCCTGCTGCTGCTGCCAGACCTCGCCAGTTCAGACCCACCAGGCTGCCCTCCCCTGCGCACTCCTTCGCTGCCGGGGCAGGAGAGCTGCGCGGCCCCCCGCAGGTAGGAGCCCGGAGCCGAGGTCGCGAGATGTGCACTGTCCCCGCGGGGGCTGTACCGGGAAGTGTGGTGGGGCGACCCAAGAACTATCCCGGACTGTGAAACTGGGCAGAGAAGATGGAGGTGGAGGTGCGGGTCTGGGATCTCAACTTGTCAGCCTGTGCCAGTACTTGGGTGACATTTGTTGAGATGGGCAGAGTATGCGCGCTGTCAACCTTGAGAGCTTTGCTGGTGACCATGGTCTCTAGGTTCAGTGACTGAGGTAAGAGATTTGAAAGGCACCTGGTTTGCCCAGTGGCTGGTTGGAAGCTAAAGCGCTCAGCAACTCCCGCTGACAGGCGCCTAGTAGCTTACCTCTAAAAAGCCGAGCTTACTTCCCTGCAGGCACCAGGCTAGGCACCCCAAAATTGGTACCCAGAGCTATAAAGCGGACTGAAGTCCAACCTTAGGCAGCCTAGACCCTGTGCATAGCAATTTTGAGACCTGAGAACGAAGAAATAAGGGATCAGTGACTTTGAGCTGCTGGTCTCTGAAGCCCTGAGCTTAGAAACAAAGTTGTGCACGCCGCCGAGATGGAAATGTAGCTTTAAGAGTGGGGACTAGAGAAGTCACCCTGCGGTGAGTGAGAAGCTCTGTGGGGTCTTCTATCAGGAGCTAAGAAATCAATCTCTCTTGTTTGGGTATTTTAAACTTTTTTTTAAAGGTTAAAAATAGTCTGCGGCCACGTGACTGGTATCTTTCATTGAGCTGGGTGGAACTTCAGGTAGTGGTGAGCCATGGGTGGGTACTCTATAGCTTCAGAAAGCAGACAGATGCTGCTTACGGCCCCATTTCCACTTCCGAGGGGGCAGAGGGATGGAGTTGATCATATTCTATATCCCTCTTTCTACCGTTTTCTGAAGCCTTATGAGTAAGTGTGGTATAAACACACGCTGAACAACCTGGGTACAGGATGGATGGAATGAAGTAATGCAGTTCTGCAGTAGTTCTCCTGTCTTGCTTATTTGGTGGCCGGGGTGAGGGTAGGAAAGCAGACTGGAAATTGGGTATTTGGGGTTCCCCACCCTCCTTTCCTTGCCTGTTTCTTCACTGATAAAGTTTTTATTTTCCAGGTAGTTGATACTAAACATCTCTTTGTCCAATTTTCCTTAGAGAATCATGATGTTGCAAACACTTTTCCTAACTATGCTGACTCTGGTGCTGGTCAAGTCACAGGACACGGAGGAAACCATCACATACACGGTAAGGGGTGATGGAATTTGAGATACGTGTGTGTGTTGAGTGGTAGTCTGTGATACAAGACTTAACTAGTCTCTGCCAGGGTAAGCGGGCAGTACTCAGTGAAGCAAAATGAATTAAACAATTTTAATATGATTCCGATTTAGAATTCCTGATAAACCACTCTGGGTCTTTTCAAAGGTGCATTTAGATCACCAGCTGGGATGGGGACCAACATAGAATGATTTGAACTCTTTTAAAATTCAAACCTGTGTAAGCTCCGTGTTTCTAAGACAATGAATTGATGGGTTTGAGGACTTGGATGCCTGGGTACATGCAGATGCAATCAGTGCATGCAGAGTAATCAAATAAAAATGTATTGTGTAAATACACCATCTCATCTGTGCCTGTCTTCATGAAGTGCTCGTTCTTGGATTCATGAAAGCTGTCTATTCATGTAAGAATACTGCAGATAGTTTATCTGTCACCAGGAGATGGCATTTGCTAAAGTGGATTTAAAGCACACTGTGTGCAATCTGTTGCACACAGTGCAATTCTATTTGCATCTCTGGCATTTTTAGTCCTATTTGGTCAGTTAGTTGCATCAGGATAACCAATGTTTAATAAAATATTTAAAATATTATCTGACCCCTTCCATTGCCCAAAATAGACATGTCAGGAGGAGGCAGAGCAGGCTCACCTGGTTGGGATGAGGCCTTTGTTCCTCTGTGTTGTTTTCTAACTCTCACTCAGTGTTCTGAGATGAATGACATTTGTCCTGGGTGAGTACATGAAAAACATATTTTTCTACTTTTTTCCAATTCTTAAAATTAAGTAATCCTATTCAAAAGAATGCAAAAGGTTTTTAGAGTAAGACTCAATATCAATTACTAATAATAAACATTATGTCACTTTTGCATCATGTTATCCCTAGAATAGTATTACCCATTCAGCAGATGTTCCCTTCTGCTGTTCAGAACAACTGTAAATAAAATCACTGAGTCAAAGTATTGTGTTAATTTAACATTAAAGTAAATAAAGGAAAATGAAAGCATGTGCTGTTTATCTTCAAATGAGGATGTTTTGTTATTCAGGTTAAACTTACTGCCCTCTCAGTGAGTTAGGATTAAACTGTCTACTTGTATATTCATCTAATAAAAGAGTTTACTCATTTTGTGAGACACTGTCCTGGAACTCACTATGTAGCCCAATCTGTCCTTGAATGCATGATCTGATCTTCTGTCTCAGTTTCCTAGGTCTGCCTAGGAAAACTGCCTAGGAAACCATTATCACTTTGGAATTGCTTATCTCGTGCCTCCTCCATTTCCCAATTACCAATTATCTTATTTGTTTTGAGCAGAAAGTATCTATCGTGGGTTAAGCCCTTCAATTTTAGGATTGATATTACAAAGGCCTTCCAGATATGATGCCCTTTTTGTGCTGAGATATGATAGATTAAGACTACTCTTTTTAAAGATGTGTACACCCAATGGTTAAAGGACCAGGGGTGACTATTCTTAATTACCTCAGTTTGAGGTGAGTGCCAGGATCCTGCTGATGCTAGAATGGAAGAACAAAAAGGTTATCCACCTGACCTAAGGCTGAATAGAAGTCAGGAAACTATCTTCAGGCTAGCCTTAATAGTAGAGCCACGTTAAATGCACCAATGCAACATGCTAAATATCTGAAATAAACTAGAAGTCTTCCTTTTTTATCATCCAATTATTCAAATGAGCTGCCATCTTGGCATGGTTTGAAAGAATGCTAGCTTAAAAAACAGGTAGTCTTATATTCCCCTTTCATATTAGAGATAGGGTTCACTAACCTACTATTGGATAAATATCTATATAAGTAATTCTTTCATTATCAAAGGAAGTTTACATTATTTGTTTACTGAGACTTTCTATATCAGGGAAGATATTGTTGAAAACAATAAAGCTTTTAAATAATATTATGATAGATTATACAACTCACTAAAAACAAATAGAAAAGGCAGAGGTAGATAATGTTGGTGCTAATATAAAAGAGAATAACTGACCTTCTTGATGGAGGTTCTGAGCTCAGGTTGTTCTAAGGAAGGTCTGGCATAGCCACTAAGACAAGCCTAGGAGGGATGTGAAGCAAGTTGAGAAGATGGGAAAGGAAAGCTGTTCATGTCCAAGGTCTCCATGATTATGCAAATAATCATAGGTGGGAAAGCAAATCTAACCAGTATCCCTGCTTCACAGAATGTGAGCATAAGGAGTCTTGCCTCTTCCTAAGGCCAGAAAGGTTTGTGTCAATATGGTAACTGTAGAAATGAAAGAGTGGTCAGAATTTGAAAGGAAACAAGTGAAGACATCAAAGCTGAGTCCCCTGGCTCTTGTGTAAGTCAATGGTGGCACCTTAAACAGTGTTAGGAAAAGTAAGAGCAATTGGTTTGTGGGATAATGTGAGTTTAGTTTTCACCCTAGTAGGTCTCCAGCATCATTAAACAGCTGACTTCTCAGGGTCTTCATCAGCTAAGTACACCCAGAGCATCTATTTGCATAATCAGTTGCCACTTCTAGTAAATGAACAACTGTTTTTTGAGATTTAAATCTCTGCAGAAGCTTTTTATCTTCTCTAGGCTGTTGCTTGGGATGTACTTGACAACCTACATGAGTACTGTCTGAAGTGCTTATGAAGAACCAGATTCCAGGCATCTTATCTAGGTTGACAGAGTCAGATCCTTGAGAACTAGAGTCCCCTTTCAAACAGCACCCTAAGTAATTCAGAGGCCCAGTAAAACCAAATCTGCAAGACAGAATCTAGTTCCTCACTCGAAACAAAAGGCTTTCTGGATTCAGCCCTTCCTGCCTTCCTGACCTCAGCCCCTACCAGAACCCATTCCCTCTTCAATAGCTTTATAACTCTGTTCATAATGATCCCCATTCAAAGAATTCCCATGTCTCCCTGGGTGTGTGCATGGGGTGGAGGGAATTCCCATTCAGTAAGGTCTAGTTCATGCTCTCCTTCTCTGCGAGGACTTTCCTCCTGTCCTGTCCACACAAAAGCATCTGCCACACTGCTGACATCTCAGTACAACTCACCCTCTACCCACCTGCTCTTCTGGCCCATGAACTGCCAGCTCTAAAGATACTCAGTATGAGAAGCTGCTTAGTGGTGTTCAGTGAAGAACTGGAGCTAAGGACAGCAGAGAGTAAAAGAGAAATCAGAACACCAGGAAAGCTACAAACTCAGTGAGAGTGCCTAGTGTGGGTTCAGAGTGTGAAGGAGGCACTGAGGCTGATCACTCTTTTATGTAAGAAATTTACTAGAAGTTATTAATGCTACAGATGGACAGAAGGATAGCAGCACGGCAGAGGCTTTGAGGAAATTTCAGGCACTAATACTGTAGACAGACAGAGAGACAGCATGGTAGAGGCTCTGAGGTATGATCAAGCTCATATGGGAGATTGGACAAGGTTCATTATACAAGATGGGTTTCATCAGGCACAAGCTGCCACGCCATGTGGTTGATGAGCACATAGTACACACACAGTATATAACACTGTAGTCAGACTGGCCTTGGTTCATGGACAGCAGTGGGAGGAGAGAAACTCTCAAATTTTGCAGAAGAAATGTGATGTTGAGGCAAGAATCTTGAGGATGGGGTAGACATACGTTTAGCTTATGCATAACCATCGTATAGGGTATGTCCCCAATAGCCCCTGATTGCTTTGGGTCTGTTAGCCTAAGGCATATATACAGAACCATGAAGGTACAAGGAGACACAGTTACAGATGCAGCAGCTGGTCTGGGTTCTAATAATCCCAGCCTCTTGATTTATATAAGAGGAACTGACAGAATAACCTTATATAAAGGGAGTTGAGATACTAGGCACCATCTGGAATCTGCTGCTGACTGGCGGATATCATGGGGTTTGAGAGGTTAAGATAGCCCCTGATAAAACTTTAGCCTTTGGTTTGTCAACATTCACTGCTGAGTTCCTGACAACACAGGCATTACCTCTGAAGTTGTAGTGACACAAGTATAGCTTTTGAGGGAGCATGAAAAATATTGTTCCATGTGTCACATTGCCAGGAAGGTCATTCTTAGAATCTGATGAAATTCAGGCAGAATATTCAGGAAGGTGGGTCTTTTGGAGAGAGAAGTGGTTACCAAAGCTATGAAGGAAGAAATTCCCATCGTGATCTGGTCTGGTTTTTGTCTTCTCCTCTATATCTATTGCAGTACTATGTCTCATATTAAAATAAGCAAAACCATAGTAAATCCTGAGGTAAAGCTACTAAATGAAGGAAACAGTTGCTCTAGCATATTCCAGAAAGGGCAATTTTAAATCTTTAGTTATTTCCAACTATAGTAAATTGAATCAAGGCAGAAGAGTAGTAATCTAGGTGGCTGAACTAAGCTAATATTTTTGTTCTTTTTCTTTTTTTAATTAGAAAAAGTTAAAGTTTGGCTCTAAGAGTTTGGATTAAATTATAGGATTCCTACAAATTGAGTTTCTTTTGAAAATTTAAAATAAATTTTGGCCTATTTCAAATGAGGTTTCTTTTATCTTTTTCAAAGACAGTGAAAATATTTGAGATTTTTTAAAGATGTGAACTTGGTTCAAGAAGGGAATAGGTTAGGGTCTGAGTAAACAGTTATATCAAAAACATGATCAAATGAAGGGCCCAGTGTAATCTTAACCTACAGCTTTAGTGCTAGGACTGTACCAAGCTAAACTTCAAGTATCTCCTACATATAACAGATAAAGAACTGTGATCCTTTCCTCGGTGGGGGCGGGGACTTCTTTTGTCTAATGAGATCTTCTGATTTTCCTGGTTTCCCACACTTTGCATGAACTTACTGTGAAAAGTCACACTTATTAGTGGTGGTTGCTTATTTAATTATGCATCTAGAGGACTGAGGGTCATAGCTAAAGTAGAACTTGTATAAAGGGCTCAATTTGTAAATAGATTTAATTGTCTATATCAGAATAAGTTTTGTAATCAGTATATTGCTTAGCAGAATTATCTCAATATGAATAATCTTTTGCAACAGAATCTTCCCTAAGGTTAAGACGGTGAGTACCTGGCAAGTGAAGGCTTCATTATAAAGGAAAACATGTTTACCATTTGGAGAAATCTAATCACAGCTTTTAAGTATCTCGGTAAAATGATAAAATAAAATTTGGAGGCAGTGAGTTTGTTCAGTGGATAAAGGTGCTTGCTGCCATGCCTGCCAAACTGAGTTCAATCCCAGGTCCCACATGGTAGAAAAAGAAAACTTGAGTCCCAAAGGTTGTCCTCCAACTTACATACATGGGCCATGGTACATATGAGCCCATACACATACACATTAAAAAATTAATTAAATAAATCCCTAGTCTAGCTTTTATAAATATTATTAAGAGAAAATCAATATTTAAGAAAGCCAGAAGCTAGGGAGTCATTAAGCATTTGCTATACAAGTATAAAGACAAGTGTTTGGATCCCCACATAAATGTTGGGCAAACATTGCAGTCTGTCTGTAGTTCTAGCCTTGGAAAGGAGATGATCAGGGATTCCCCAGAGCAAGCTGGCTAGTGAGACTCCCCATGTCAGGGAGCTCTGGGTTTGATTGAGAGAGTCTGCCATACTAGGTGATCTCTGGCGTCAACATCAGGCCCACACATGCATGTATACATACACTACATATACCTACACATGAGCAACTTAAGACACATACATGCATACCACACACATGTGAAAATAGAATGAAAAATAATAAATACTCAAGGAAAACGTATACTGTAATTAGAGAGAAAGAGAGAGAGAGAACTAGGCGTTGACTTTGTTTCCATGATTAGAATTTTGACCATAATTAAGTTTTAACCACATTATAAGCATCTTTTATAAATTTCCATATAAAATATTTTTTGTCTAAAGGCATTTCCCCATTTTTTTAAACCTTCATTACCAACTACACATTTTATACACATAACCTTTATATCTCTTTTTTAATCCAAAGGCTTTTTAGGTCAAACTTTTAATAAAATCTCAAAAGCAATTATCTCTTAAACAAAAATTTAACAAATTGTATTTGAAACAGAAAACATGCATGTTGTAATCTGAATATCTAACTGTGTAAGTACAGATAGCATAGTGATCACTGTAAGCACACTGTAAAGAAGAAATTACATTTACTATGTAACCAAACACAGGGGTCATTCATAAATGCTTCTCTATGTCTTTGAGGAAAAACTTCTGAATCTTATAATATTTGTAAACATATATACACATACCCACTGATGCACATACACATACCTTAAAGTCAGGTATACAGTTCTTAGTTACCTTGACTACGGGTCCTATTTAATTTTTTCCTTGGAATATAGAATGTCAGATAAAGATAATTTATATACATGTGACACTTATGAACACACACAAGAAACATCTGTAGCATATAAATAAAATGCAAACACACTGAAGTTACATGGTTACATTTAACCACAGAGAGGGGAAGAACATAGAGTGAAGTTCTGTGTCTCAGCAGACTGCTGCAGAACATACCTGTGGCTGTGAGCTGCAGGAGACCAAACGGGTGTGAGCAGGATCCAGACCTTGTGTCTCCCATTTATAGTTCTTGGAGATTGGAAGGGAAAAGGAAGGTGGTATGGCTGAAAAGAATCTAAAGAGTACAGACAAAGTTTAGGAGCCTGCTGGTTGAACACAGATTGTCAGGTTGCCAGAGCACTAGCAGCAGCGGGCTCTGCCTAACTTCAGAACAACTCTAGAGGGAAATCCTGGTAGGTCCTCCATATGGAGAGGAAAAGCCTTGAAGTGATTGCTCATATGAGGCCAGGTACAATGGAGTGGAAAGCAGAGGGAAGCGGGAAGAGTGTACTGAGCAGCTCTCAGAGCAGAGGACATGGCAGCAGAGACTTGCCTGGTGTGGAGGAGGGGGCAAAGAGAAAGAATCTGGTGACACCATCATTGGAAAGGGAGGCACTGTTTTCACATGATCAGAGCAGGGAGTTGGGCTAGAAAGGAGACAGACCTGTTATCTCCCACAGCCAGCCAGAAAAAGAGGTTTTGAGAGTGGACTTTTAGCACAATGGTCTTGAAAGAAGTATAGATTACCAGAGAAGAAGGAAGTTCCTAAAGTAGGCAAAGGATCAGATAACAGGAGTCTCTGACTACTTACCACCGCACTGTGTGAAATGACCTGAGTCTGGAAGAATTTTGAAATAAATATTTCTCCATTAGGAGGCTTTCCGAATGTTTATCAGGTCCAGTGGACACCAGCATCCTAACTCTTCAAATTCTTATAGAGGTGCAACAGATGTCTTAAGGAGTGAAAACAAAGCATAAAATAAGTATCTTTAGACTCAGATGGTTTAGGGTCATGGAGTCCAATCTAAACTCAGGAAACATTTCACCCAGAACCAGAGTTTTAGAAAAAAAAAAAGTCAACAGATGGACAGAGTCCCTGGAGAACCCAAACTCCTCACCAGAGGAGAATAGAAAGTGTTGAGATGGAGAAATGGCAGCAACCATAGAGGAATCCTCAAAGGATGATTTTCAGTGGTACCCACTCCAGAGCCACAGCACTGCTGTAGATGTTCTGTTTGGGGTGCAAAGGGTACTGAGATAATTAGTAGGAGAGACGTTATTAGGCAGCATGGCATGGCCAAGGCTCTAGGATTTCAGGCCCCAGTACATAGGCAGCATTTGGGGGCTCTCAGGAGACCTCAGATCCACATGGTAGAGTGAGGGTGGTCCCTTTCTATATGTTCCAGAGAAAGGAGAAAGCTCCCAGGCCAAGCAGTTCCTAGGCCAAGCAGTGCACAGTATAGTCAAGGTGTCAATGTCTCTCGTTTCTACAAGGCAGTACAAGAAAAAGGAGCATAGCATTGTGTTTTGGGGAAAGAATGTGTGACCTAGAGGATATGGAAAGCATTTAGGTAATTTGTATCTACTGTATGGGTGTGTCCTAGTAACCCCTGAGAAGTTGGACTCCGTTAGCCTGAGGATGGAGAGAGGAGCAGCTACAGACAGGCAGGACCTGAGCAGCAGTGAGCTGGTTCTCAATATTCTGATGTTCAGGAAGATTTAGAGAGATGCAAGAACTCAGGATGAAAGAAAATAGGGAACCCAGCTGGTCTTTTTACATTATCTGTTTGTTTGTTTGTTTGTTTGTTTTTGTTTTTGTTTTTGTAAAATTTATAATAGTAAATGAGGGAAATAAAAAAGGTCAATCAGAAACAATGGGGAGACCAGTCTCAAAAAGAACTCCAAAAGGATGGTGATAGACAAACCAAGGATTCAGGCCAGTCGAAAGAAGATGAGGGACTCCTGAGCTTTTATGACAGACTTGTCTCAAAGGGAAGGATGTGGGACTGACCATCCGTCTCATTTCCCTAGCAGCAACTCACAGAAAAAAAGCTCTTATGATAGATAGCCTCTTAGGGAAGCCACTCATTGTCTCCTGGTTCCATGTTTGACGTTTTCTTTTCAGCAATGCACCGATGGATATGAATGGGACCCTGTAAGACAGCAGTGCAAAGGTAAGTTTGCTTCTAAGACTTCCTATCCAAGAGCAGCCCTCCATGTCCATCTCACATGGTCCTCTTTCTATCCCATGTGTGCTATACCACACTCCACCCTCTGAGAAGACTGCTGACTTATTTTATTACTGACCACAGATATTGATGAATGTGACATTGTCCCAGACGCTTGCAAAGGTGGAATGAAATGTGTCAACCACTATGGAGGATATCTCTGCCTTCCTAAAACAGCCCAAATTATTGTCAATAATGAACAACCTCAGCAAGAAACACCAGCAGCTGCGGAAGCATCGTCGGGTGCCACCACTGGGACCGTAGCTGCCAGGAGCATGGCAACCAGTGGCGTGGTCCCTGGGGGTGGCTTTGTAGCCAGTGCTACTGCAGTTGCTGGCCCTGAAGTTCAAACTGGCCGAAATAACTTTGTCATCCGGAGGAACCCAGTTGACCCTCAGCGCATCCCTGCCAACCCTTCCCACCGGATCCAGTGTGCAGCAGGCTATGAACAGAGTGAGCATAATGTGTGCCAAGGTGAGCATGGCTTGCATTGACCCCCCTGATGCCGGTGCAATAGCTCGAATTTATCAAGGGATTCTCACACAGAACATGATGCTAAGTGTTTTGTTTGCAGTCGTATATTTCACCATTGCAATAATCCTAAAAAAGTACATGCTCTGGATGTCATTACTATTTTACAAATGAGGAATCTATGCATTAGAAAAATTCATCAGTGGTTCCCAACCTCAGCTGCTCTATTTATAATCACTCAAGAGCCTTTTAAAGCTTCTCAGGGGCCAAGCCACACCCTATCACAATTAAATAACACTCCTGAGAATGAATTCCAGGCATCAGTGTTTCTTAAAGCTCCCAGTGCGGTTCCAGTATGCAGCTAAGTTTGAGAACTGGAGGACATACAGGTAGTAAGGACAGAGCTGGCTTTTACCTCGGAGCAGGGGCTGCCAGACGCATAGCTATCAATAGAGGGGATGGGTGGTTTGTTTGGAACTTGAAATCCTGCTTTCAGCCCATTCTATAAATGTTCCTCCTTGGTTTCTCAAGCTTCTTTTTTGTTGGAGTTGCCACTAACTTAATTTCACTACTCCAGAGAAAAACGGGTCTGACTTCTCTTCACTTTGAAGAGCGGCTCTGTGTTCACATGGCTGTTTCTTTTAAAAGTCTCATTTCAGCACATTTTACTTCTATCGCTTGCATCATGGCTCATCTGCCTGGGCTTTTCTGTTTATTTTCTCAGAGTACACATAACTGTGTATTCTAGAAACAGCTGCAGACTCATGTGAGCAGAGCGATAAGAATCTTAGCCTTTGAAGACATGTGAGATATTACTTAACTGGACTATGCTGAGGAATTGCTTGCATTTTTTTTCTTGACAAATCCTCTAAGAACTGCTGGTGTGGTGATTCTTTTATTGAGAAAGGGTTTAGGAGATCCTATACTTTTTTCACATTGCTAGGGGCTGAGTGGGTAGACCTGATAGAATGGGCAGTCCGGCATCACCATACACACTGAGCAATGGGCAGGTCCTAGGAGTTCTGCTTTTCTGCCTGGTCACAAATGAGGTCATGAATACCTCAAGGGTTAGTGCCATCAAGCATTAGCTGGACATGGCTCTGTTCTCCAGTTATTTGTTCTATCCTCAGTATAGAGATGGGAGCTTTTAAATGGTGTCTAAGTGAAGTGAAGATACCGGCCACGCTCTGTTTTTTATTATTTAATATTCTGTGGGCAAATTTCAAGTCACCCCACATAAAGAGCTAACCCATGCTGTGATGGTATCACCTTTCAGGGGATCATCGGAGCAGCATCTGTTTTGTGTTACTGTCATGCGTCAGGATTCCAGTATTGATGATGAATGTACTATCGTCTGTTTGATATTCTGGTATCTAATTTAGGATTTTGACAAGGAAATAAACTGATGAGGTTATATGAGAATTATAGGTATTTGGATGAATACTGGTGAAAAATACCTTCAGTTTATTTTGCATATACCATCATTTAGTTGAGCTATTTAAATAGTTTGCTTAAGGATTGATGGTCTTTTTTCTAAAATAAAAGATATTTTATGAAGTTACTTAGATTTTTATATTTTGAATTATTATTAGCCCTTTAGGTATTGAATACTTTAATAATACTTGAAGGAAAAAAAAAGAAACAGATAAAGAATGGATTACGTACCAAAGTAGTTCATGACCCATCATTGGCACCTCTGGCTGAATTTAGGAATATTGACTAAAACTGAATGAAATTCTAGAGTAGAATATATTTAAGACACATATTGGGTATATTAGAAATACATTGTGAATACTGAAAATGAAATCCTATTTAATTTTAATTTTCCTTTAAAATATTTAGGCTCATTGCCTGTAGTTCTGTGTCTAGGGGTGGGACCCCATGAAATCTCCACCCTTCCATATTAACATGCCCACTGATATTGCCATGTTCCAGTCTTGTTTACGCAGCCATTTCTAGGAGGGACTGTGTCCCAGCAGATGTCCTAGTGTTCTGGTTCTAACAATCAATTTACTACATCTACCACCAAAGCTGTAGGAGATGTGTAGTAGATGTATGCTCCAGGACTGCCTCACCACAGTCTGTTGATCTCTGTCTGCACTGTGTCCAGCTGTGGTTTTCTGTGATGGTCTCTATTTTGCTATAAAGAAAGACTTCTTTGGTGAGGGGAGATAGCTACACTTACCTGTGGATGTAAGGATTATTTTGAATGTAGGAAGGTTCTGTGCTGGTTTAACAAAGTGGTGGTAGTTAATACTTTTCTAACACCCATGACAACACTAGCCCTGGAAAACTGGCTAGGTTTACAGTATTGACATGATTGTCCTCCTGTTGAGTGGGCCTTAACTCCAATTAAACAGCTGCTGGTTACTACCAACACTCAAGCACCACATATTGTGCCTTATGGACATCTTTCTGGGCTGATCATTGTTATGGTTCATAGATGTTGCATCTTGGTGGGACTGTTTAATTGCTTTCTTTTCTTCATAACTTGCATAGTATTTTCTGGAACTATGGAAGCTAGACTACAGGAAAGAAGCTTTCAGGTCAGCTCCTTCTCCAGTCATTGTGTTTCCTAACTAGCTGTGTGGGGTCGTCAGCAATAAGAACCACCCTCAACCTCTGAGAGGCATCCCATGACTACATAAATAATCTATATATTTTGGGAGTCACTTGGACTACCCTGACCACCACTCAAAAGGAGGGTTTTCGTGCCTGTACTGCGATTTTTGTTAGCCTGTGATTCCTGTCAGGAACACTACAGCCTGAGTGTTTTAACTT
>NW_021604569.1:1907315-1970401 GCF_004785775.1 Grammomys surdaster | reverse complement strand
TATAAAATAACATGAGTCCTTGTTACTTTTCAAACAACCTTGGTATTATTAGTTCTTTGTCCTTCTGTTCTGACCATCATCCTCTCCAGTTGGAACTCCACGCACATCTTTCCGTTTTCCATTTCATACCACCTGTATCCACCTGTGCCCTGTCAAGCCTCAGTACCCATCCCACACCAGACCCCACACTCAACACTCCCATCACCCATGGTCTCCGTGACTACTCAAGGTTCTGTATTCACATCTGAGGATTTGGAGCTAGGAGTCACAAAGGAGTGAGAACATACTATGTCTTTTGGGTGTAGGTTACCTTATTCAATATAAGTAAGTAATGTAAGAAATATTAAGATAATCTTTTCTAGTCCACCCATTTAACTGAAATTTCTGTGATTTCATTTTTCTTTACATTGTGTCCATGAAACACATTTTTATTATCTATCCATCGATTGAATGCCATTCAGGTCGTTTTCATTTCTTGGCTACTAAGTATGCGCCCCTTTATCATTGTCCAATTCAGAGTGGGCAACCCTCAAATCACAGACACACCATCAACAAAAACAAATGAAGCAGCTTGTATTTATCTATGTGTATATACATATATCCTTTATATGTGACAATAAAAATGAGAGAAAGAGAGGCTATCAATTTGGGAGCAGTGGTAGGTAATGGGAGGGCTTCAAGGGAGTGTATCTGGGAAGGTCTGGAGGGAGGAGGGGGAGGAATATGAAATAATACTACTCCAACTTAAAACATATTTTTAAAAACCACAAGCACAGACATATTTAATTAATAAAAAGGAAAAGATTTTAAACTTATTAGCCATATGGGTAGGGCATAATTTCACAGCATTGTAACAAATGTTACAGACCCTGTCTAATTATTATGTATTTTAGTCGTCATTTACCTATTTTTTTCAGAGCACTGGGTGAAATTTTATCTTATGTTTATGAAATTAAATATAATACCAAAAGATGCAGAGAGACTACCTTACAAAGGTATCTTTTCACATGTTAAAAGACCATGATTCTCAGTTCTCTGAGGATTTTTAAAATTACAAATTAAAGTTATTAGGCAAATTGCTTATAGAAAATATGAATATTTAACTATTTATGTACATACAGAATATTTCAACTAAACTGTTCTGAATAATTTAGCAATTTCTAAAATTTGTGCTTGGCGTCTGTACTGTGGAAAACAGGGTTAAACATTTTTAATGACTTAAGGCTTTAGTTGGACTTCTTCCCACCTCCCGACTTTGCAAAGTGCCCATAAATGTGGATTTACTTAATTGTTGATAAAATGGGTTATTTCATATGATAACAACAGAATAATCTGTCTAGGGATCTGACTAACATAAGTCGAGTCACACTTGTGCCCGTTTATTATTGAGCTAATCAAATACGCAGCCCCGCTCCTTCTAATTGCCTGCAGATGGATGACTTTCTCATTCCAGGCCAGCAGCACAAAATAAGGTTTTATAACCAGTGTGAAAGTGTGGGGACCTCTGCTTAAAACAATAATGTGCTCCAAGGACCTATATTCCTGACATCACTATGCTGTTTGAGGAGCCCTCTGCTTTAATAAACTTCTCTACTCCCTTTTAAATGCTGCCTAAGTGTGTCCACTAAGCCAAACACATTTACCATGGCCGGCTGGATAAGACAAATGAAAGCTTATACATGAGTCAGAGTTGCACAAAATTATTTTTTCCACATATGTTTTTCAAGAGGTATACTTCATCACATAATCCAAAACTGAGAACTAGTAAGTGCTACAGTCTCTAATTTGTTTTAGTCTTATACAGTGTTTTCAGCAGGATCATGCCAGTGACAGGCGTTTTCTACCCATTTTCTACCCTAGGCATTGAATTACCATTGAGGATTTTTTGTAAAATGTCTTACGCTTTTCTACATGTTTTTCCAATGCTTTTTGTTTTGTTCAAAATAAATTTTTGGACAATTTTTTTGGAAATATGATACAACCTCCAAAGATCGAGTTTTGTATGTTGATTTTTTTTTAAAGTAATGCTTGACAAAGGAGAGTACGATGGGGAGACACTAAGAGGTGTCAGTGGCTGGCATTGTCCTTGGCAGATATTCAATTACATGGTCATTTCAGTGTTACATATCTGAAGTCCACGTTATAGCACCTACCTGAGAGACTTCAGAAATTCACCTAGAGAATTGAATTGAGTGGACAGGAGATGCATTAGAACCTACTGACACTTCAGCTCAAGGCTTCTACATTGCTGTCACACAGTTTCTATATGATCTTCCTCAAAGAAAATGGAATAACAAATCACTAGCTAAAGTCACAAATGAATTTATCTGTCATATAGAATTTTCTGAGTACCAGCCCAGTAGAGGCAAAACCATTCTGAAACTGGGAAAAATAGAAAATGTCCAATTTAAAGGAATTTTTTGTTTAATTTAACTTACAAAACTGGGACACTTTACATGGCTTGTAATTAAGATATCATTAACTAGATCACCTTTCACGGGGACAACTACTAATTAATGAAAAGAACAAGGCCACTAAGAATGAAAGATCACTGGAAAAAGGCAGTTGTCACCAACTCTTAACAACCTGAGCTTGATCTCCCGGGTCCCTAATTGTGAATAGAAAAAGCTAACTCCCAAAAGTTGCCCTCTAACCTCAACATATAGGCCACGTCATATCCATATGTGCATGTGTGTGCAAACACACACACACAAGCAATAAATCATTGTGATAAAAAAAAGGAAAAAAAAGAAATGCACTTAGTAAAGTTACCCAGTGAAGTTGATTATAGAGTAAAGTCAAGAGGGCAAAGCCTAGCTTGTATTTTAAATATGTATGTGTGTTTGTGTGTGTGTGTGTATGTGCGTGTGTGTGTATGTGTGTGTTTGTGTAATATAAGACACTAAAGAAAATGTGAAAAATACTTCAGGGTTTCCAAGTGTCTTTGTGTGCCAAAGGTATCAAGATGTTAAGACTGAAGGTCATGGAGAACTAGAATCACTGAGTGCTAAAGGAAACATGATTGGTAGCCATCTTAGCACAGACCCTGGTCCCATGAGGCTCACAGCTGAGAGGCAATCTGATGTTAGCTATTTGTTCAGGTAAAGGCAGTTCCAGTGAAACTGTTGTTTCTGATTGGTTGGTCTTTGAGATGTCATACTAATTTTTTATTTTGCCAACTTTCAACTGAATTTGAGGTGATTTTGTTTTATTTTTATTATTATTTAACACAGAAGCAACTAATACACTGGAGAAAAAAAGTCCTCTTTACACACTCCAACCTGTCACCTGCTCGATTACCAATCAGACCTCCACCCCTGCTGGACCTTGCACACTCATGGCTAAAATACTGTTTTGAAAAGAAAACAATTTTGCACGTACTTCTTTACAAACCTTGAGCTAATATGTTCAGCTTCTTAGATGCTAGAGAAATATTACTTTTATTTCTTTCATTTTAACTGGGTGTGATCTCATATCCAAAAGAATACTTTGCTCAATCATAGAGTAGTCAGGTACCTCAGCACGCCTGCATTGCTCTCTACAGTCAGCTTTCGAGTGGTACCCTTTGTTGATCTGACTGATGCCATTGAGGCCTCTGGATGCTTGAGTTAGTTTTGTGAGGAAATGCGTAGCTTTTGTTGTGTGTGGGTACACAGCCCAATAAAGAGCTTTGATATAACAAAGCAGGTATTTTGAGAAAGGAAGATTATAAAGATGGGCATGTAAGCCTGCTTATACTTTTTTATTATTGATTACCTTTGAGTATCTGAAATTTCTCTATAGCCGTCTTACGAGGTAGGACTGAAATGTATAGGGAAAACTTGACTAATTTTTAAATAATGGATGCACTGCATTAAAGATGATTGATTTCCTCCTAAAAATAATACATTTTATTATTTACTTTTCAAAATACTGTGGACATTGAGTTTCTTGTCACTGAAAGGTCATTTTAATATGTATTTTGAAGAATGTATGTATGTGGCTGGCTCAAGTAAAGAAATGCCCTTAAATTTTCTTCATAATAACAACTGGAGTAAAAGGATAGAAGAGATCAATGTGATTGTCCTCCTGCCTGAGAAAACTGCTACCAAACTCCTGACTCCAGTGCTTTCAGAACTATGACCAGAAGTACCAAGCACATTTGGACATCTCCTAGAAATGCAGATTTCTGAGTCCCACATCTATAGGATCAGAAAACTCTGGAAGTAGGTCCCAAACCTATGCTGTAATAATCCTGTGTTTTTGGCACCTGCTCAAATCTGAGAACGAACACCCTAGCTTAATCTTACTTTAGAAAGCTGTATGAGCCATATAAATCAGAAGGCAGTATCAGGACAGTTATGAAATGTGGGTAGTCGTAAAGAGAAAGCACAAACCACACATGCTGTGTAAGTCTGATAATACTGTATTTTCCTTCTCCTCCCACTGATGTCACTAACACATGATCACATAACTATAAGTCCCTGCTGAGATTGTATCTCTAAACCAAGGATGTGATAACGCACAATCTCAAAGAAAGGGAGTAAACAGGAGAGCATTTCATCTCTCCATAAAACCTCCGAAGATGAAATCTCCACACTGCCCAAGTGAAACTACAGTTGTGATCTGTGATGACTGGCCCTCAGAGAGACCCATATCTTCTTTATGGATCCCCCTAAAGCTCATGACACAAACATGTATGAAGCACTGTGGTTTGGAGGTTCAGTTCACACTGAACCACAAAGGGATGGAAGTAAGCTCTGGCTTTGGCCCCAAAGCATCCTTCAGCTACTAAAGCAATGGGGAATCTCCCCAGGAACAGAGATGCAGATCACCACTCCACTTTGTTCATACTACAGGAGTCATCAGCTATTTGAAGAGTACATTTGTGTCTTCTTTTCAGTATACATTTGATCAAAGATGTGCTTCCCATCACAGGAGGAGATTCTTGTTAGGACTAGTTAACACTTAATCTGTGGAATGAATTCCCTTCTCCTCACAGAACAAAACAGCAGATTAGAGTTGCAAGCCTGGGTAACTTCAGGAATGTGCAAGGCTGCTGGCCTTTGATTTCTTTGTCCAGCAGAAAACCCCAATCTATATTCTCTGAAATCACAAAGTCCCCTTTTAAGGATTGCCTTTGCACTTGTTGAGTTACTGGCATGATGTGATTCTTTGAAACCAAAGAGTAAACAAAATTCATTCCAAATGTGTTTGATTTTGCATGAATGTACAAATAAGTTATTCATGCCACATCTGAAATCCATTAGCACACTGCTTTTTCCAGGAGGTAACTGCAAATTGTGCACTCGAAACCAAAACTGATCAAGAAAACTGCATGCAAACATTGGCAGAAGAAAACACTATCATTACAAGAAGTTAAAACAATTACAGGTTTGTAGTTCAGCCCCAATTGATATGTAAACATTTAGGGAAAGCAAAGTGAAGAATGGAAGGTTAAGCACCAAGAAGTTTGCAACAGCTTGGAATTCTTGTTTCATCTAAGCAGAGATTAAAAGGATAGAAAGACATCAGACCAACATTGCATAATTGGGTGTTAAATAAATGAGAGAGAGAGAGAGAGAGAGATTTTATTTAAAGTCTAAAGCATTAGCTACTTTTCAAATAGTTGTACATCCACATTAGTGTGCTAAGTAGGCAGTATTTTAATGAGATTGTTCAATTATAACACAAAACTATTCATCTAGTGTTTAACAAGCTCAATCAAGCCTAAGAAGCACCTTCTGTTGTAGTTTGGTACAGTCAAAGAAGATGAAAACAGTTTGACAGAGTTGAACAAGAAAAAGAAAGATCATAGTATAATACTTAGAGAACTCAACATAACTGACCCATGATTGGGTAAACAACAATAAAACAGACAACAGTTTAGACAAGCAATGCATGGAACATCACAAGTACCTGATAAACTGAAGTCAAACTAAAATGAGTATATGACAAAGGCATGTTCACAATTGACTAAAATACATATCAAACCAAAAAAGAAAATGTGCCCCAAAAAGTTTGGTCAAAGACACAAGTTCCTTCTTGGGATAGAGCATTTGATAGAGAATATCGGGGAGAAGTTGGAACTTAAGATCCAAAACTCAGAAGTGACCATCCTATAACCAAGCAGAATAGTGAAAAGCACTGTGTCTGGGTCCTTTTGCCTCAGAAACACTTCACAAGTAGTAGCTTCTGATAGGAATGGGGACACTGCAAAGAGGGACAAAGGCCAGATCAGAAAGAGCCCCTGTTACACAGCACACACCCTTGACTGGCTCCCTCCCAGTAACTGTCCCCAACAAACTGTTAATAACTCACTGAACACTGATAAAGACCTTCCTGGGCCATTTTATTTAATATCAGAAGAACACTAAAATTCTTTGTCTGATTACATTACATAGCAGTTTTTAGTCTAAGACCTCAATTATCCCTGAGGACAAGCCACTGAGTATTATGTGTATAAGGCATACGTCCCAGCCAGAAGTGCTACAAACTTTCAGAGTGTCCCCAAAGTAGTTATTTAAAGAGACCATTCCATGTTTAATGAAGGGCATCTTGGATACTCTGTCCTATTTAAACTTTTTACTAGAAAAAAGGAATCCGTAAAACTTATTCTTTGCAATCCTAAATTATTATGTTTTAATAAACACTGGTAACTAAACAGGTTGATTTTAGTCCTAGGGGAAAAAAAGTTGGAAATACTAAAATTATTTTCTGACAAGCCTTTTATAATAGAGTGATTTCAGCTCTATATTAGATAAATCCTTCTTCAAAAATCTGGTCATAATGAAAACTTAGATTGATAAAATTTTAATACTCATGGTATTTGAAATAAAATAATCAACTGGGCAGTGGTGGCGCACGCCTTTAATCCCAGCACTTGGGAGGCAGAGACAGGCGGATTTCTGAGTTTGAGGCCAGCCTGGTCTACTGGTCTACAGAGTGAGTTCCAGGACAACCAGGGTTACACAGAGAAACGCTGACTCGAAAAACCAAAAAAAAAAAAGAAAGAAAAAAAAAGAAATAAAATAATCATAAGGATGGAATTTTTATTTGATATCTTATTACATCTACTTAATTAATGTGTGGGTACATGTTTATGCCATAACACATGTGTGAAGTCTAAAGGCAGTTCTCAGGAGTCGGTTCTTTCCTCCTACCATGTGGGTCTTAGGGACTGAACTCGGGTTGTCAGGTTCGGAGGCAAGTGCCTTTATTCACTGAACCATTTCTCTGCACTATTATTTAATTTTTGATTTAAAAACTATGTAGAGCTAAATTCGAAGCCCCGGCCCGTGCATAAGTAAGACAGGTGTGCTACCAGTGAGGCATATCCCCAGATGTGCTTTCATGTTATTATTTTACTCACTCATTTAATGTGTATATGTGTTTTGTGTGCATGTACATCTGTGTACCACACACATGCCTGGTGCCCTTGGAGTCCAGAAGAGAGAATTGAATGCTCTGGAACGTGAGTTAAAGATGGTTGTAAGCCACAATGTGGTGCTGGGAAATGAACCTGTGTCCTTTAGAAGAGCAGCAAGTACTCTTCCAAACTGCTGAGCCATCTCTCCAGCCCCTGTGTTTTATATTTTAGTTGGCAAGTAAAAAATCTATATATTTTGAGGGTATTTTATGATTTTTAATAGGTGTGTTCATTATGGAATAATCAAGTCAAGCTAAGTAATGTATTCATTACTTCACAGACATTTTTTTTGGTATGAATAGCTAAAATCTTTTTCTTTCTTATATGTTTGAAATACATAGTAAATTACTAACCATAGTTATCAACATGTGGAAGAGATCACAAAAGCTCACTCTTCTGGTCCAGCTGAAACTACCTTTTACTAGCATTTTCTCATTCTGCCCCTTCCCCATCCCCAGCCTCTAATAACCACATTCTTTCTTTTCTAAGCTTGGATTTCTTCAGGCTCCACATTCATGAGATTTTGTAGTCTTTCTGTAAGGCTCACAGATATTCATAAATTCTCTGATATTCTGAAGAAACTCGAAAGTCTTGATGAATGATGAAGGGTGAAGGGTGAAGTGTTGTGAATGGTAAAATAAGAGAAAGGAAGAAAAGGTAACAGCAATTTGTCTCATGTCAGACATTTCCATGGACTGTAGGCCAGAGGTTGACCTCTGCTCTTAGAACCCAGGGAAATGACTTAGGCAAGTGTAGACGTGTTAGGAAGATCACTTCTGATCTGGAGGCAGAGGAGGAAGGACTTAATTGCTGGGGAGGCAAGGAAAATGTCAGTGTCTCAAGACCTACAGAAGAACCTTTCGTCTTTAGAGTCGAGACCTAACTTATACTTGCACAACTATCAAAGTAAAGGTGAAGTAAGGAGTGGAACTATGGGCTCCCATAAATAAAGAAAAAAAGCTTCACACATGTCCAGCTTACAGAAGAATCATAATGCAAGTTGGATCTGCCTTTGTACATATAATTAAGTCTAAAAGACTCCAAGGGCTATAATGAAGTAAGTTTTCACTCTTTACAGCTGAGTGTGCAGTCAATGATCCAACCCTGTTCCATGGAGGAAAGCCATGGAACACAATCCAAAATAAAAAAAAAAAAAAATGTCTCCAAGAATCCTAATTCGTGTCCTCTCTGGGGACCAAGTCTTTGCAAACTGGATTCAGGAAGAACTTTTACTGATGCATTTAAAGGTCACCATTTTTCATACTTTGAGACCTAAAGTGATACTTCTGCATAAAATAGGTTTCTATCCTTTTTCTATTTATTCTGGAGAACTTTATAATAATAGAATATTCCAGAAGTTGTTGAAGATGGTTAAGAAACTTCTCTATGTGGGATAAATATCAACTTTCTTGCTTGGAGTTGGTATATTCCAGGAATCTGTGCTTACACATATGCATCATGCAGACACCTACTCTGGCACATGTTTGTACACATGCATGCACAGAACATGTACTTAGCAATGCATTCAGATTAGACTAATCAGAGACAGGCTACAGTCACAGCTCTCATGATCCCTGTCAATGCCTCTCATGAGAGAACACAGCACCTTGGAGAGCTACTGCACTATTTGTTCAACAAATCATTTATTTAAACCTTTTATCTAGACAAGGTCAACAAAACAAAAATGAGGCCGATAAGATAGAACCCCTGACTTTGTCATCACAACACACTTCTGAAGCATTAAAATCTTTTATTACCTAGAAAAAAATTTGCATAGAAAAAAAAAGTTTTGAGAAACCATAGAGTAGATTAGAAAATAATATCTTGACTGGGAGTAGTATTAAATCTCCAAATCCTTATATTCTTCAGATACAGTCAGAAGGAAGCTCTGAAGGAAGCCCCACTCAACAAGCAAGGCATAAAATTCCAGTCATTCATGATGAATTAAACTTCACAGTATACACTGTGGGCCCTTTTGTTAAAATAGTTCATGACCTGTTGTATCATAATAGCCCTAATCCAGGGAAGAAGCCTGAGAAAGAGTCCTCCCACAGAGGCTGAACTTTGTTTTGAACTTCAGTTGTATAACTCCCCAGCCCCCACCCTCCTTCACCTACACCCCCAGCTTTGGTGATAGGGGAAGGGAGCTAATGATAAAAAGAAGCTAAATGAAAGCTGGGAATTTAATTGTGGTGCAATTTAGGATGCTACTGACAGTCCTGAAAAACAAACAAACAACAGAAACAAACAAGAAAGATTATTTGGTGATCAGCTCATTCAAAAATGGGAGCTTAGTAGAAAAACCTTTGTAAAGTAGAACTTAACTCTAAATCAACTAAAAACCTTTAAAAACCTTCTCATTATTTTTTAAATTAAAACATGCAGAGGAGTTGCATAAGCATAGCAAGGCAGTCATTTCCAATCGCCCAGCCTATCGTAGGTGGTTAATTCCTCAAAAGGATGGCTGGGATGGTGCTCTGTTAGAAAAACCCAGAATGTTTAGTTTATTACTACTGTTTACAAACTGCAGTAGAATTCTACGAGATGGCTTGGAAGAATTATTGGAAAATCTGGTTGTATATAAAATCAGAGATAAGCAGACACGCAGACTAACAAAAATGCTATAAATTTTGGAAATGCCCTCAAGAGCACACACCAGAAATAATAGTTCACCAATTATCTGGGCAACCCCTGATCCAGTCAAAATGATATATGAAATTAACCATCACACTTCTTAACTGCAACTATCACCCTAGGAAAGAGCAGTTGTCAAGAATATGACTTGGATAAAACAATTGCCACATAGAATTTGGATGAGAAGATAAAGCCAGTCATGAGAATTCTTGGGTTTCTCTTCTATATGACTCAGATACCTTAGTAAATCAGTTGTGAAATTTTTATTAAAGGCTACTTAAAATTGTATATACAAACAATTATATCCAAACTCCAGTTGAACATACTTTTTAAAATTCCTATATGCTATACATGCCAGGCCAGAGATTCTCAAACTTTAATGAATTTACAAATTACCTGAGGACCCTATTAAAATAAAAATTCTGACCCTACATCCAGACCAACACCCAGCATTACGCACCTCTGGGAAAACACTCCCATCTTAACTGTGTATGAAGAACACGTCTCCCTTAGCTGCCCATGGACTTTCCACCAGGAAGCTGATATGGCCCTTTATTCTGCCTGTTCAATTTTCTGCAGTAGCTAGTCTAAGATGGGAGTCATCAGATCTGCATGTGGTGCTTCTTCTTTGTTTAGATGTTCTGTTTCTCCATCAGGAGTCAGCACGTAACAAGTACAACTTGCCACACAGATATTTCCATTGCTTACTAATGAAGAGAATTTTCCTCTCTGGAATTCATGCTTGCATGCTCAGGAGAATTGCAGAAAGTAGCCCCTGGCAGCAAAGAGTGCTAAAAACCCCATGAAACTAAGCAAGACACAAAGATTTCCATTCTGGTCTTGCCTAAGAGATGTGATGACCTAGTAATCCAGTTCACATCTCAGAAGCTTTAGCTTTCTAGCTCCTAAAGTACATTGCCACATCCAGTTGTTGTCGCAAACAGCACAGAGAAGAGAGAGAGAGAGAGGCTTCTTCTAAGCCATACAAGACAAAGCTCCGGCTCTTGAATGATACTTTAAACTGTTTCTATTGATGGGAGTTCTTCTTTGCCTCAGATAGTATTTTTATAGGGAGGGGAATAAAGCATACCAGAGCAAGTGGGCAAGTTAAAATCTGCCCTGAGAAGAATGCAGGTGCATCCTGTGATTACAAATGTATTAATGACTCAGAAAGAGAAAACTACACATTTCTAATGACCTGAAGGTTTATTGACAAAACAATTCACACCTAGAACTAATTATCTACTGGGTGTCTGGACCAAATCACTGAAGCGGTAAAGCTGGATCACTGCTCACCTGTCCCAGGCCCCAGCATGAGTAATTACTGTGCTTCATGGCACAGCCCAGGACACCATTTCAATACTAGCTTGGAAAAGAACTGTTTGAATGTTGATGTGCATTAAATACCTGCTTGCATGTGTTAACAAAAAAGTCTTTATAGTATGGAAGTATCAACATTAAGCATGACTAGCCTTCTGTTGTTTATCTGATTTTGACTTGAGTTTTCCCAACTTCGTTGAGGATAATAATGTTTTCCAGTAAAGAACATTCACTTAAAAATCTACAAATTCCTTACATTTGGGGCTTGTTTTCCAGTAAAGAACATTCACTTAAAATCTACAAATTCCTTACATTTGGGGCCTTTTTCCCCTGCTTTGTTCTTAAACCAGGTTGGATATCACAGCATATCTTGCCTAGCTTCATGTGTGATTTAGCACACATAAACAGTAAAGGAAGGCTACATTTGAGTTATCTATTGCAATACGTAAAATTTTCCAAAACTTAGGAGCTTTAACAACAATCATTTATTATCACACAGGCTCTTAGCACCTTGTCTAGTTTTGGGTTTTCATAAAGCACCAGTCATCTCTAGGCTTGACTAGGAAAGATCCACTTCCTCCATTTCTTTGAGATTGTCAGCAGGACGCACTTCCTTCTGCCCCCTCATGAGTTCTTCCATTAGGATTCCTTGCGATGTAACATTTCTCAGGGAGGATCCCTTAGTGCAGCTTCTTTCATTAGAGCTCATAAAGAAGGGAGCCAGGCAGAATGGTGACTGAGCTAAAGTCACAGTCCTTTGTAACCTAATCAAAGAAATGGCACCCAGTCTGGTCCTTCACGATAAGCCAATAGATCCAACTACACTCAGGGAAGAATGCTGGGAAGCTGGCATCCCTGGGAGCTAGGTCAGAGGTACCCACAACTAATTAAAACTCCACCACAGACACTGACCAAACCTTTTAGTTAAATCTAGAATTTTAAGTGGTTTCATAAAACAAATAAAAATTAAAAGCAAAACACATGGCCCTTCTCAGACAGTGTAAGAGATAGGATGCCCGTTCAAACTCCCAGCCCAGGGGCAGGTAGTACAGGTGAGGTCCTGTCCAATAAAAAGGCTGCTTGTTTCTGTCTGTTCCTTTTGCATGGGTCATTGCTTTCTCCTTCTCTGACTTTAACTTTTCAAATACTATCCACTCCTCCAAATATTACCTAAATAATTCTATCCCCTTGGATTTTAAAACTTTCACTCTACCGTACATGTAAGCATAAACAATACTCATGAAGTAAAACTTAGAAAGTACAATTCCCTTTAGTTTTATAAAGTAGCACGCACTTGGTGCCTGTTATATTAAAATAAGTACAATATACACTATTTTTATGTTATGGCAACTTTGTTTTGTTTCTTTGAGAATTATAGAGAATTGTTCTCTCCCATTGAAATCTCTGTCCTATTTTAGTCACAATGTTCCTTTCACGGGTTGTTTATTCAATACCCAGCACATAGAATCATCATCTTTATGTTGAAGTGCATTCACATGTGTTCTTTTGCAACAAAGGTTTGCTGGGAGACATGCCCCACCCCCTGAACATAGCCTAAAGTTACAATAGATGTATAAGTTAAAAATTAAGAAGCAACAAAAGTCTACGTGAAATTTCTTGGGGTCCTGAGAAATAAGTGTGTTGATGAGAGACAAGATGGTGGCTATTTATTAACGAGAGATCATGAGTAAAGCTGATTCATATTCTAAGGAAGAGAGAAAAGATATGTGACCTAAGTAGAAATCAAGGAATTGAACAGTATGTAGGAAGACATACAAAAGCAGTTGCTGATGTGAAGTGAGGGTTACTAGCCACACTGTCTCTCCCAGCACAGTAGTCTGGAGCCAGCTTATGAATTAACCAGAGTAAAAGAAAAAAGTTAATTCTGCCATATTAACAATAACAAAATTCCAAAGGAAGTCAATTTTCTCTTTTAAAAGATGAAGATAGATCAAATGTCTTAAAATTGCTTTTTAAAGCGTGTATTGCAATTCTGATAAATACTGTGTTGCTCCTAAGCTCACTCTAGCACAGAGTATGCTCCAGAGTTGTCTAAATATCTCTTATGTCAATAATAAAAACACCTATGGCCCTGCTGAATGGGTTATTGGGGCCTCGCAGACAGATACAGGCTGGCCTGCAGCATCTCAAGGAGGCTTATCTGGTCCATAGAGCAGACAGGGAGTGCTTGCTACCTTGGCTCTCTTTGGGGATCTGGTTCCCTTTACCATGAAACCTAGGGAGGCAGGAGCTTATGCTCCTAAGATTTCCTTATATTCTGCTATCCATTTGCTAATACATCCTCTTGACATAAGCAGCCTCCCTGTATTCTTTCTTCATCACTAACTCCAAAATGACAGGTTAAGGATTATCTTTTCTGCCACTTACCATGAAACACATTTGTTGTAGGTTTCTGAGCTTAACCACATAGCTCATAACTGAGTGGATAATCAATCATTCTATGGCTAAATCCATCTGGAACAAATTTGAAGAAGTGGCCATGTAGGTTTCTTTTGGACAAGAAAAGAAAGAAAAGAAAACTAAACTGAAACCAGAGTTGAGTTTTTCAAAAGTTTTAGAAGAAAAAAAAATATAAAACATATCAATGACTTCCCCTCTCCTGTCCCAGAACTCTCAAACACACTGTGAGATTTGTGTAGACTTGTCCCCACTTCACAGTGTGTTTAATAGTTGAAAGATTATTGCAGGAGAGTCCACTCCCCAGAGAATGAGTTCTCAGTCTCTCCTGAGGTCAAAAAAAGGGATAGGGCATGGTATCTCCACGGTATCTCTATAAGCTCATGCTGCTCTTAAATCCCCCCACATGCAGGCTTAACTGGACTTATAAACACAAAGAGCTTGCTTCCAGGTCTTTCTTGGCTAAATCACTCCTTTTCGTTTTGTCTTTTCTTGTTTGTTTCACTCTAGACATTAAAGGATAATATCAAGGGTCAAGGGCCTTGATTTTTTTAAATATTTTATTAATTTTTGGGGAATGTTGTACAATACATTTTGATCATATTCAGCATTCCCACCTCTTCTCAGATCTGTTCCCCTTCCCTACATACCTAAATTTGTGTACTTTTTTGAAACACATTGAGACAATTTGTACTGTCTAAGTAGTTCTAAGTTTGTGGCTTTGCACTGACTGTGGTTGACTTACCAGAATCCTACATTCTTAGAGACTCCCTCTCCCAGTAGCTAACTATTGTCAACAGTTCCTCTGCTAAGGGCAAAACTTAATGCCCACCACTCTGCATGCTGGGACTAGTCTAACTTGTGCTTGTGCAGGTCTGATGCATGCTGTCTAACTGCTGAGTTCACATTTGAGATTGCCCTGCTGTGTCCAAAGAACAATGTTTCCTTATAGTCATCCACTGTCTGTGGTTCATATTCTTTTCACTCTGTCTTCTGCAGTGGCCCCAGAGGCTTGGGAGGAGGGGAGCACAGTATATCTGTTCTGTTTAGAGCTAAGCATTCTACAGTCTCTTACTCAGTTGTGCCATTTTGTTAGTCACCATCTGCTACAAATAAAAGCTTCTCTAATAAGGGCTGAGAGATTCATTAATCAATGGGTATGACAGTAAACCATTAGAAATTGGTGTAATACTATGGGACCCTGTTTATTAAGATCTCTATCTTTCTCTGCTATAGGATAAATTGGGGTGAAATTTTAAAATATATTTCTGATATGTGTCCCTAAGTCAGTACTATTTATGCATCCACTTATTCAGTGTATATATACACTATACACTAGACTCATTTGTATTAATAGACTCATACCCTGAAGCATCCAGTTAGCATGTGTTCAAACATTATCAGCTACCTAGTATCATGTCTTCCTTGAAGACTTTCCAACCTAACTGTAAAAGTAATCACCGTCTACTCTGTAGACCAACATCTGTCTCTGCCTCCCAAATGCTGGCATTAAAGGCATGTACCACCACCATCCTGCCAAAGTTTTAAACATTAAATGTTCCAAATGATTCAACTTAACAAGTCAAGTCAATAAACCTTCTTGAGAACCTCCTCCCCAGGTAGGCAATACCAAATGGTAGCAGCAGAGCAGCCCAGAGGGAGCCATAAAGGGCACTGGCTACTGCAATCTGGTGGCTTGTTTGGACTTTTTAGACAATGGGTGTCATGAATGATAGCCTCGATTCAACAAATGGGGAGTGAGGTGAGTGCAGGGCAGGTTTTGCTGAGAGAACACTCCAGCTGCCGTATATAGTCCTAATGCCACTGTTTTGGGTAAAAGATAAGGCAGCCTTTGTGAGCGCAGCAGAACACAAGACTAGAAAAGTGCCTAGATGATAGTTTAGGTAGGATCCTCAATGCTGGCCAAGCCATTTAGGTTTAATATGGTCATAAGAAAAATTTTGATCAAGTGACATAATGAGAATACTACTTCCATATAACTGTATAATGAAGAAGAAAAGCCCATATAAATGGTAAAACCTATTTAAAATGTTCTAGCTTTCACTATGGAATAGAGAAGGCATCAGTTTGACTGATGGGCAAGTGAGTTTCCCCAGAAAGAATTGCATGGCATTCAAGTACTATATATAGGGTAGCAACACTAGAAGGTAGTATGTTATAGATGGACTATTTTCAGCATCATAATAACTAGCTTGAAACTATTTCTAAATGCCATTTGCTATTTTGCATCTGAGTGCCTCTTTTGATCCAGTGATTCCAAACAAGTTACCTACAAGGAAGGTGAACAGTTTATAATATGCCTTAGCAATCTATTTATTTATATGCATTTAAAAGTTTGCAATTCATAAGATGGTATGATTTCTGTTTCTAAGCTTCATGAAATAATTAAAAGCTAACTAACTCTTAAATGATCCATTAGACAACCAAATGTTTTGCCTCATGCCCAAATCATTAAACTAGAAAGTGTTCATTAGCTGTAAAGTCTGAGTAAAGGACTACAGAGTTGGTCTACAGTTAAAAACTCTGCCTAAGCATAGGCTGTTCACAGACATACTATATTATTTGAACATTAAAGTTGACCTCTTCAAAATGCACTGAACTTAGGATAGCTCCAATGTAAAGGCTTTGTTATTGTACTAAGTTATAACAAAAGGAAATTATCCATCTCCTCATCTACGCGCCATTCCCTACCATTCTTTAGATAAGAATTGGTAAAGAATAATCTTCTTAAGAAAATAGAAAAGCAATAGGTTCCCTTGATATCTACAGGAAGTGCAACATTCAGCCAAGCATTGTCTTTCTTAACAATAATAAATTCTTAATTTCACAGGAAAAAGTATAGTTTAAGAGTAGGGGCAGGACTCAACAGCTGAGCTAATAAAACATAAATTTGAGTTCATAAGAATTTATGGTCTGTGGGATATTCCAAAGAAACTCTAGCTGAATTTGGATTCCATTTCACTAAACTGTTAGCCCTTGTTCTTTGAAAACTAGTACACAACCATTTTGCAAAGGTGACAGTAGCTGGCATGTCTGCTGCGTGGCCTGTGTAAGCTGAGGCAAGCTTGTGTTTCCCTCTGAGGATGGGGTCTGCTGAGCTGATGCAGTTGTCTGGGTTGCTTTTATATTTCATAATGGATTTGAGAAAGAGATAAGAGAGATGGATTTAACCTTGCTTTGTCACAGCTGGGGGAATGTCACCAACCACAGTTAAGCTATCCCTTTGCTAGATCCCTAAACATGTCTTTAAAATGCAACATCATCCACCAGGTCTGAATTGACCGTGGACAAAGCATAGTAGGTACTGAGAAAATAAAGATAAGAGCTTATAGGGCCTGCCCACAAGAGCTCTTATATGGGAGCAGTCAGTAATTTACTATGCTATTTAACTATTAAGTCTCATTTTAGGGACTTCTTGAGGAAAGTGACACTTGGGCCTTGATCTTAGAAAGTTGTAGGAGTCTGATTCAGAGAGTTGGGGAACTGAGGGAAGAGAAAGAAAAAGTGTTCCAGGCCTAGCGAGAAACGTTTGCTAAGATTGTAAATTTTTTGGTGTGATGTCAGTGTGGAGGGTGTGAATAAACAGGAGTCAAAGCAGAAAGAGCCCTACATGTCAAGTTAACAGTTTGGGTTTAATCCTGAAGTTGGACAAACATGACATAATGAGTTTCCTCAGTATAAACTGGGAAGTTCCCTGTATCCTCTTGTTTTATAGAAGGACTAAATGCACAAATGTAGTGTTAACTTTTAAACTAATTTCTGAATTATAATTTACTAACAAGGGTTTATAATTTATTCTAAATACTTAGAAGTGGTCTTATTTTCTATTTATAGTCATGCTATATAGACAATTCAGCACAAATTTCATTCCCCAAACAGCACAGGTCTATCTCTAACTCTAACTTTCCATCAAACAATGCAGCAGACACAAGGGCTCAGGGATACCTGCAGAAGTAAAGCCAGCTTTATGGATCCCCTTGGTAACCAGCAAGTCATTCTCACCACTGCTAGTTTTTTTTCCATGCAGACTCCAACTGTATTTCCTCAAGAAGTTTTTACTACTTGAAGTCTGCTCTGTTTTAGAGCTTGCAGTAAAACAAAAATGAAACACAGATTTTTGCAGAGGCCAGGAAGAGAGTCCATATACACATTTGGTTACAACATTATTTGATTATGCAAAATGGAACCATTTATCACAGAGACATGTTAACTGTAAAGTACAATGAAAACATTAAGCATTGTTTATCTTCATTTGTTTACATTCTAAAAATATTAGGATGAGTATATCAAATCCAGTGGAGAGCTCAAATTGCAAGTTTCAACTTGTGGAGGCAATAAAATTACACAGGTCACTGATAGATGCCTTGGGCTGCAGTTACCTAGTGGACATTGCCAGAATTGATTGGTCAAAATAAAACTGGTGTAGAGGCTTAGGCTAGATAAGGTGCCATGAGCCAAGTGCTTCTTCATTCTTCTGTGGCTTTAATTTAAAATGAGGTGGAGAACATTCAGCAAGAGCATCACCAAGGTAGTTCATGATTGCTGCTGCTCTATCTTAACAAGGAAGGTTATGGCTCCACCTGTCCAAAGGCCAGTTGAACAATGGGGATGTTATATTGGTCTGGGAAAAGAAGCATAAAGAAGGTTGACATGAGCTGACCCTGAAGTGGACTTCATCCTGGTGAGGTAGAGCTGGTGGAAGTCCTGCTGACAGAGACAGGCAAGTGTCAAGAGTGTCTTACCCATGGCTATACCATGGGTAGTATGGAGAGTTTTATAAGATGTACTGCTAAGCAGAAGCCAAATAAGGGCCGTTTTGCATATGGAACTACCTATAATGTCTCAGTGGAGGTTTGGAACAATTATGCAGAACTGTCTAAACCTTATTACCATTTAAATATATAGCCAAAGCCAGGCCTGGGGATCCCAGAAAGCCTGGCAGCATCAGCCTCACTAGGAAGGTGAAGATGCTAGGTGAGAGAAAGGCAACAGCTGTCCAAGAAAAGATGTCAAGGCCTGTGGCCCTTGCTGAAGAAGTGGCAGTCAGTCAGAGCCTTCTAATTAGAGCAATGATCGCAAAAGTAATGCAAAAAAATTAAATATTAAACTTAAGAAATTCAGAGCTAATCCAAGATGACAGAGGATGTCATCTTTCCTGCATCTTTTATATGGGGACAAGAAAGATATATTGAATACGAATGAATCTCCACAGAACATTTGGTGTCCAAAAGTAAACAAAAGTTAACTTTCCCAAAAAGGATTTTTTTGACTTCTTAGTATGCCATGATCTTTGTCTGTTACCTGTAAATATGTCAGAACCTGAAAGCAGCTGTCAATCAAACCACCCTGTGTGCTGGCCCAAATGCTGTATACTATGGTTGTTTTGAACCTCTTCGTTGGAGATTCAGATCGCCTGTGGATCTAGCCTGTTCATTTCAGTTTAACTCTGAGCATTTTCCTTAGGGGAATAAAAATCAAAAGCCTTGCCCTGCCTTTATATGTAGATATTTTAGTGTTATTGGAATGTGTTTTCTATTTCTTCTCTAGTTCTGAGTTGTAATTTTGTTACTGCCTTGGAAGACAGTGACTACAATGTCCTTAACATAATTAAATAAATACAAGTTACCACTCAAGTTTCTATTTTATTTCTTTTTAATAGCTAGAACTTACACATAGAACAGTACTGCCCTGGATTTATGTTTCAGTACTAATTGGAGTTCTGCTTGGTACTGTCTGCTAAGTAGCTCTTCATAAACACTAATACCACATTGTCCTAAATGGGTACTGTAGCTATGAACAGTCCTTTCCTATCTCAAAACATTTATTTTGCCAGACACCTTTTTGTTTGAAGGTTTCCAATTTCCTCAATGAGAAATAAATATGAGAGGAAGTCTAACTTTACTCGTCTTATACCCACTCATCTGTAATATGTCAAAAGGAGGGAAGGCCGTGGAGTGACCGATAGTTCTCCTGATCAGGCTTCAGCTATGGTGGGCCATATTCAAACCATGAATAAGCTGTAAGATGAAAGTAGGGTGTTTAATTACGTGCAAATCAATGTGGTAATTGTTAGAGATCATGATATTTGCAGTTTTCTTATTCCCTTCAATCTGTATCCTTGATCCACTGTCAACTCTTAGCCTTTTTATAGTAAGCAATTGAGTGAGTACTATTTTTAACTATTATTTCAATTAATTAGCAAAATAAGAGTATGAAATTGCTATTATCTCTATTTGATAGATGTGGTAATGAGACTTGGAAAGGTCAAATAAGCTCCCTAGGACACAAAATAAGACTGTAATTCCGTTTAGATTTCAGACCTGTGTGATGATTGTAAATCTCGTGATCCTGGTCTGGGGAGATGCCATGATGCAGTGAGTGCTGCTGCAGGAGTTTGGATCCCAAGCACTAAGATTACAGCCAAGAGCAGCACGTGTCTGCACCCCGGCACTCTGCACAAGGGAAACAGGTCACATGGGTTTCTTGGACAGCCAATCTAGCTGAAACGAGGAACTCTGGGTTCAGTGAGAAACTATGTCTCAGAAAATAAGAGAGAGGAGGGGAGGGGACATATAACATTGACCTCCAGCTTCTATGGGTACATGCATAAGTGAGCATACCTACACACATGGGTGTACACACCTATATGAACATGTGCACGTGCATACAACACACATACCACACGTACACACAAAAAGAAAAGAAAACCATAATCTTCTGTCTCAATCATACTTCTGACAATGAACTGTATTGGAAAAAAGTTATTCTGCAATTCTAAAAATTTAGACAGCTGCTTCTTTGAACTTTATTCATTGTATGAGTTATATATAAGCATTTTTGTTCTAAGAAACTGTGATAAAATGCCATCTCAAATAAGAGAATTTAGGACTTAAAATACTAGCACTGAGATAACAGCTTGACTACTCTACTTCAAACAATAAAGAGATCAGTGACTGACAGTCACTGACAGGGGACCTCTGTATACCTTTCTGGCAGCCTCACCATCGTTTACATTGAGCACATGTGTGCCTGAAGCCAACAGCTTTCATTTAACAGTTTCCATAAATAGAATATGACATTCCTGGGGGGGGAAATAATCCTAAGGTAATTTTTAAATTAACAATATGAATTGCTCAAATTTTCCATTTTCTTCCATATTTGTGTAATATGATATACTCCATATATGTGCCACATACAGCAACCATTAAAGTGAGAAAGCCAAAAATACACAGGCTCCTTTTCATCTGTGTTTACTCATGCCAAGAAATTCCCTTGAAGACTGGGTTATTTAGCATCTACCTTTAACATGTCTACCACGTGGCTGGCACAGTTCCATCTGTCTTTGTACTTTACCAACTGAGAAATTCTGCATAGTGCATGTCTCCTCAGGAGATTTTCTTCAGTTTACATTGTCAAACATGCATTCAGCTACTCTAAAGTCCTGGCAGATAGGTAACGTCTCAGGTATACAGTAGTGCATTTCAACATCAAGGGCTCACTACTTAACAACCCTTCCCTCTTCCCCAGAAAGAAGGGGTCCATGTTCAGACTCCCCTTTAATCCAACTCGTTAGAGAGAAGAGGGAGAAATTTGATGAGAAATGAAGGAGAGAAGAGGAAGAAGAGAGCTGAGACCCTGAGCCCGGTGAAGCAAGGACAAGTTTTTCAGATTTCTCCTGGAGCCAACATTGGCCTTTGAAGAGGGGAGATGAGCTTAGAGCTGGGAAATGGCATCCATTACTTCAGATGTGAAAGATAGCTCAGAGAGCAATACACACTGGAAAACTTACCACTCCCAACAAGGAGATAGAAGATGAAAGGCCTCAGGTTTTTTTTAAAAGTTCAAAGACCATTTTGTATGCTGGTTTGCAGAAATCTTTAGACTCAGAATTTCTGCATGATCAGAAGCTTTATTGTGCAGGATTTTCTCCTGTCCCACATCACCTTTACACTCTTCCCATGGATACTTATGAGTTGCTCAAATTTTCAGAACAGTCACAGCCTTTCAACACAAAGAGGGGAGGTATCCCACAGTCTGTGTCAGTACAATTTATTGGAAAATTAGATAAGTATATAGAATGGTAACTCAGGAAAATGGTAATATTTGAATTCTGCTTTGTGAAACACAAGTTGGCAGTTGATCAAATTCAATATTTTGATCACTAAATAGTCTCATGCCTTGACATCAAAAGGAATAAAATGTAAATAAAATATCCAATAAAAATGAATAAAAAATCCATAACACCCATTAAAATCAACAGCTACTTCTATACCAACAGAAACAACAGAAAACCCACCTACTCATGGAAACTGAGCAATGCTCTACTAAAAAAAAGGAAAGGAAAGAAAGGAAACGGAAAAGGAAAGGAAAGGAAAGGAAAGGAAAGGAAAGGAAAGGAAAGGAAAGGAAAGGAAAGGAAAGGAAAGGAAAGGAAAGGAAAAGAAAGGAAAGGCCTTAGTACTGGGCAGAAAGCAAAAAGTCCACAAACTGCTTTTCTGCTCAAGAAGGGAGGAAATAAACAGACCCTTGAGACAAGAATGTTCCTTAGTATGTTTTATTAAGTTTGTCAGATGTCACAAGATAAATGACAAAAGTTAACTTCTCAACTATACAGAGACACACATATATGTGCACATGATGTAATAAATGAGATGATATGTGGTGCTTTATCCTGTTGAATCCTTATACATTACTATTGGGACAAATGCAGTGTTCATTTTTTCCACATTTTTTTGTTAAGCTTGTTAATTCTACAAAACAAAGAGACCCACCAACAAGATTAAAAAGTCACTTCCACTGTCATATTTACATGTAGCACCTTATTGCTGTTTTCAAGCACAGGCAAGGAGACAGATCCTTGCCACTTGCCTAGATCCATAGTCTGCCATATGCATACTCCTAGACATGGGTGACTCATTACTTCCACATACATCAAGGCATCTAATAACTGTAACACCTTTTCTTCGATGATAAACTAAACTCTAGCTTCTTGAATTTCTTCTAACCACTTCTAGCTCAGCCTTTTGGAAATGATATGGTCCAAATAGTTTCCTCTTTCCTCTAAATGGCCTTTCAAATGCTAAAGTCTAAGAGTGAGCCAACTGTCACTCTTATGGATTGAGCACAGAGAAAAAACTGAAGAGCAGTGGGAGCTGGTGTGGAGGTGGACTGCTGGTTCTCGAGGCTTTGGACGGCACTGGCACTCAGCTTTCAGTAGTCTCCACTGTCACTCTTACTTCCTTCTCTAGGCCGTGAGAGCATTGGGAATGTCCCCCTCTTTCCCAAAACAAGAGCTGTTCTAGTTTTGCTGCTGTGGTTCTTGTCCTTTTTTTCGGCTTCCTCTTTAAGGTAGTTTGAGAATAGAGTGTGCAGTCAATGCTCACCACTTAGCTATTTTCACTGGGAAACATAGTCTCTATATTAAATCTCTTAGAAATTCATTTAGACTCATCAATGACCATTTTCTTTTAATGTTCTCAAAGTACATAAAAAGGCTTGTCTTCCATATAATGCTATTCACTTTTAAAAGTTTTTAGTCATGTTATTTTTATTTTTTCTTCATTTCTTGAAAAATTTTGTTGATTCTTTCATTTTCTGGGAGAAATGTATTAAAATCTTACCATGATTGTAATTTTGTTATTTTGTTATTTTTACCATGATTGTGTTTTGTTATTTTTTTTCACCCTTATCTTTTACTTTATTTATGATTAAATGCATTTAAACAGAGTTTCCATATTTCTCTAAAATTTTTGTTGTTAGTACTATTCCCAGTTAATTCCTTAATGAGTTTTCCCTTTAAGGTCAATTTTATCCAATATTAAAATTACAAAACTAAACTTTTTCTTGTTAAATATGGTATATTTTATGTCTTTTTCTTTAATACCCATAGACTTACAGTTAAATTGAGCTAATTGAACAGTATACTCATTTTCTTTTGTTAAGTGACAATTTTGAAATTATTTTATTATTACTATTACTATTATTTTATGTGTATAATATGAACAACATGACATAAACACTGTAAGCTGACTTTTCCTTCTGCCTCTACACAGTTCCAAAAATTGAATTCATCAGCTTTCAAATTAAGCATTTTTTTTCTTTTTTTAGTGAACCTTCCGCCTGCTGAGGTTTTGTTGTTTTAGAGACAGCATGTTGTCCACTTCTACTCACAGTAGTTACAACACATGTAAAACTTGAACAACCACCCTACTATCTGTCGTGGACAGCTCCTGCACATATCAACTTCTTTTTTCTCTTTTTTTGCCTTCTCTTTAGTTGGAAAAATATTTTCTATGATTCTGTGTTCCCATCAGACTTCTAGTTTCATGTTATTACTATGCCTTTATGTCTCCCCGAGAGATTATTTAAATATGCATCGTGGCATATCAAAATCCAAAGAAAATTGGGAGTTTTAACCTTTCCTAAGAGTAAATGTATCTTAAAATACAGCAAAAAAAAAAAAACATATTTAAGCTCCACCTACCCTACTGCCAACCCAGACACACTTAAAATATTTTAAATATATATGGTATGTGTGTTTATATGCATTTATGCTCATATGTGTTTGTGTTCATATGTATTTGTATTCATATGTGTGAGTTTTCACACATATGAACCCCTACTCCCAAGCATGAAGGCCCCAGGTGACATCAATTGTCTTCCATTGTGTTTTGAGGGTTTCAAGTTGCTTACCACTGGGAAAGTCAGACTAGCTGGCTCTTGAGCTTTGGAGATTTCTCCTGTCTCTGCATCTCAGCTCACCACAGTCCCACTGAAAGGACAAATATGACTACTACATCTGGCTTTTGTATGGTTTCCAAGGATCCAAATTCTGGTCCTCACATCTTCCGAGCACGAGATTTCTCCCCCAAGCCACCTCCCCATATTTTCCATCCATCTATTTTAAATACTTTATAAATCAATACATTCCTTTATGTTTTAATTTTAAGCATCTTATGCCTCTGTAAAACTAATCTTTGTTTTCTACAACCATTATCCACTTCAATTTACCCACATATCTCTCCTCTATTACTCTTTATTCTGAAGAATTCTGAATCTAAAACAGAAATACAGAGAAGCAGTTGCAATATTTTTGAGTCTAGCACCCCTAACCCTTTACCTCAACACTTTGCTACATTTGGAAGTCAGAAAAATATATAAGGAACATTGTGTGTAAATATGTAATGAAGTGGGCAGGTAAATAAACTCAATAAGGTATCATGTTCTGAAAGCAGGAGTCATAAATGAGTACTTTTAAAAAGCTGTTAGGCCTTAATGAATTGGAGAAATAATGTCAAGTTACATTCACCATTTGGTAGTGTGCTTAGCAGGAACAAAATCTACTTAATGTTGAATGAACAACAGGAATGCAACTGGTCTCATGTAATTAGGAGGTCACAAGGTCATGCTTGTTATTATTGGCATTACCGTAACCAGAAGCTTGTGTGACTTCAAGTGATGGTTTGCCTGAAGGAATAAGTAAGGAATGTGTGTGCTTTTGGTTGAGGGTACTAAGTAATCCAACTGTAAGGCCTTCAGGAAGGAGACCAAAAGTCAAGTCACATTGCTCATGGCAGATTCAGTAGGCTCAGGAAGTGGAGTTGATCTCCTTTCAGCTTCTCACTCTCCAGAGTTGGACTTGGGGGGCCAAGAAATGGCCAACTGGAGACACCAGCAAAACACAACTGGATATAAACATCATAGGCAGGATCATAATCACTCCCAAGAACATCAATTTTTAAATAGATAACCAACCTATGTAGAATAAACTTGAATTGTCACACCAAAGGCTTTTCATTCCCAGTACTGAGCTACCCCGAAGCAAAGACTGGTAGCATTGCTTATTTCAAAATAGTTTTGCTCCCCAAGGTTACAGTTAGATCAATGGAGACAGAACCCCCTATTCTAGAGCATCTTTCCCCAAATGTATTTGGTGAGTAATTATGTTTGGGGAAAAAAAGAGCTCATCTGAGTATGATACAGTCACACAGATGCCTGAAAATGCCCCAATACTACAACACTTACCTGTAGAAACTGTTGCTTTAATGCTCTGGGTGTGGTCAGCCTCATTTTGCCAGTGCAGAGAGAGCACTAAAGAATGAGCACTTGAGCCTTTGTTTCCTTGCTACGCTTCCATTTCAGCCAGCGACTTAATGAGTACATTTGCTTTGTGAGTAGTACGGATTAAACAGATGCAACATTCAAGTGAACCAGTTGGTTTTCTTCCCACGTTTATTAATGATATCATGAACTCCATCTAATCAGCTTGTACGTGAAATCTCTCATTCTGTGGGGATGTCTGAGAGCAAGGGTCCATCTTCAGTGAAAATCCATCCTCACTGTTGAAGAATCAGCTCCGGTACACGTGGCATGTTCTTTTCTACATGGGAACAACATATCACAAAATTCTACAAAATTTGGTCACCTTCTAAAACAAAGAGGGTAAAAGGCTGATTTTGACGATGTTTTTGTTTATCACTTAAGGCACAACAAATCGTTACCTATGTTTTTCCAGAATTGATAAAAATCTAGAACTATAAATCTACTCTGGCCATGATGATGACAGTTCTCCTCTGTTAGTAAATATCTCTTTTCTCCACTAGAACTGCTTAGCTCTGGTAAATTCTTGCTGAGATTTCCAGGAGGGTGAAAAGCTAACTGGAACTGGGCTTTTTGCCCAGATAAATCTGATCCCAGCTCTATAAACGAAGCAAAAGGGAACCAGAAAATCTTTGACAAAAATTGTTGATAACTGACTAAAAACTGGGAAGAGAAACAGAAAACACAGAGAGCTAGAAATCTAACTCTAAGCAAAAAAAAGGAAAAAAGAAAAAAAAACTCACAGGGAAGATCCCAGGTATGACACAATTAACAATCCTCTCTCATTCTGAGAAACCCTTTGCTATCCACAACTCCTAGGAGAGAAGTCTCTGACAAACTAGATTACAGACAGAACCAAGGGAAACCTTGGCTGGAGCTGAACCTCAGTTTTGAGTAACACCAGGAAGCTGACTCTACGTAGATCTCTGTAGATCTAAGTGGCATGCTCCCTTCTCACCTGTTAACTGCAGATCACAGAATCATCTGTTTCATGAGGCACCTTGGAGTAAATCAGAGCTTTGGAAATCCAACTTCTTCAATAATATCTTTCCATATTGCAAAATGTGTATTTACTTTATGCCAATTTGTTTGAGAATTTTAAGAAGTGTCTACAGAACAGCATTCCTCTAGGTAGATTTCAATCATCAACTTTAATGGCTTACCAAGATTCTAACTACAAGTAGCCACTACTAAATAAAGCAGAGATGGAACGCAATGTCCTCAAGTCTTGTTGTGACTTTCCTATCTTCTAGAATAATTTTGAAAATAAAACCAATTCCCCAAATCCTTAAAGCCAACCCCTCTTACTGAAAGTTTACTGATGCCAGAGCTTGACCCCCTTCCTCCTTTCTGTGTGTTTACTGACAGTCTATAGTGCCGTCTTCAAAAGTAGTTGGGAATCATTTCTTAAACTAAAGCAGCAAAAAGCCAATGAGCTGAAGTGCTACTACTGAGCACTGAAACCGCAGGTTCCCCTTGCCTATAAAGCACAGTGAAGTGACTCCGTGTCGTGGTAAGTTATCAAATTATGGAAAGAACATTGCAGAGATTAAAATGTTGCATAAGAGAGATGAAACAGCATGAGTCAGGGATTTGGAAAGTATGAGTCAGAATACAGGGAAGGAGCCAAACTCAGAGAACAAAGGCCCAAGCAGGAGCCTAAGGGATACCAGTGCATGGACACTATCCCTATATTAGCTGTGTGACAATGTCAGATTTTCGGTGCCACTGACTGGGGGCCAGCCTGATAGAGAGGACACCAAAGATATTATACTGGATTATTTAAAGCACCAAGAAGAGTGTGTGTGTGTGTGTGTGTGTGTGTGTGTGTGTGTGTATGAAAATCACTAAATAATGCCCTTAGCTATTCTCAATATATCAGAATGATTAAAAGTGTTGTAGGATTGTAGGAAGCACATTCCATTGTTTGCCCCCACTTTGGTAATGTTAGCATTAGTCCATGGCTGATTCTTTAAGAGTTATTTGCTATGGTGTTCAATACAAACCCTCAGAATCTCATATTGAAGTCTCTGGATTTTGCTAATGACTTGAACAAACATTTTATGAGCACAGTTTGCCAGACACAACACCAGGTTTCTCACATACATCCCCTGTAGCCATGCTGGCTTCAGAACTCTGCCGTTCTCTACAGTATCTGGGTCTCTTTCCGTGGGGTCTACCTTCTAAGAGATAGCTTCCTCCCGGGACCAGCTCATCACTTTTGAATTGCTCTTCAGAGCCTGCCTCCTCCTCAAAGCTTCTGCTCATGCTTAGTGATGCAGTCAGTCTATGAGACTCCTGTGACTCAGTTAACTGCTCTACCTTGTTCTCAGTCAGAGGCGAATGCTGCACACTCTGAGTAATGGAGTCTTAGCCATTCTTCTTCATGCAAGGATCCTACCTTGTTCTCAGTCAGAGGCAAATTGGTGATTCTTCTGTGCTCCTTGGGCCTTACCTGTTCTTCTTCTGCCTTACGAATGTTACTTCCATAATCTAAAACATTGTTCCTACTTTCTGTGAACTCTGAACACCAATTCCCAGGAAACAGTAATGATTCATTCATCCATTAATTGGGTAAACATTTACTGAAAACCCATCACATTCCATGCATTATAGTAAGCAGGAAAAAATGAGCTTAACTGTCAAGGACAAATGATAGATAATTAAAAACAAAAACAAAAAGTCCTTTCCCCAGAGTACTTGTTTCTAAATTCTCAGGAAAACATGGCTGACCTGAGTCATTTTCCTGTCAAATAAAGCAGGGCATTGCCCATGTAGATGTAGGAAGTTAATTTTGCCTACAAACAACAGAGGCAAAAAGCAATGACTGGGCTGCAGTGGCTTAGTGAGCAACAGCTCATTCTGTACCTTCTGGTAATCGAAAGAGAGACACATGTAAGTAGAAAAGGAGCACAAGAGAGTTTAGAGATGTATAATGGTTTAACATGACTTTGTGTGGGTGTATAAATAAGCAACAATGGGTCTTCAAAGTAATAGCATTATGCCATTTAAATAGATAATAGTCCACAGCCATTCAGTCTGTTAATATTCTTCAGCGTTAAGTAACCTGATAAATGTGGGGGCTCAGGAGAATGAATATTCTACACTGTAGTCAGAGTGGCTATAAACAAAAAAGTAGATGAAGCTGCTTTTAGCATTTATAAGTCCTGGTGAATGGAAAGTGTCATTCGCCAGTTAATGGTCACTTGTGCTGGAGGTGAGTCCCATCTCGCCTTCCCTTTGTTTGTGGTAAAGAAAGAAAAACAATGTAGTTGGGGTGGTAGTAGTAGTAGTATTTGGGGCTTTGCTTTTATTAAATTACTGTAACTCACCAAATATTTTTGTTAAATAATTCTTTTCAGAAGCTAAATAAAGCAGACTCTTAGGAAGGAGTTGTGCAGGTTTGAATGCTCAAAACCTATTTAATGATACATTGATCCCTGTGGAAATGTTAGTCTATTTATCAAGAACACTCCAAACAAATGATGGGAAAATAGGAAGAAAATTGCAGGATATCAGGAACATGATTGGGTGGAGGCAGTTTTCATAGTGTGGTTGCAAAAAGAAAAAGCCTCTGTCACTGGCCAGGCCTCCCTTAGCAGTGCCAATCGGCCTAAGTCCTTGATCTCTGGCCAGCATGGACAGAGGGAACTTGCTGCAGCTGAATCTAGCAGGGCTGTATCTCTCAGGGCTGTTATCACGGCAAATGTTGGCAAATGTTCCTGACATAAAACAATAGGAATTCTGCTGTCATTTCTGCATTAGTGAGTTATAAAGCTCCAAAGAATCCCCAGTAGAAAGGTTTTCATCAAGTGCATTTGAGAAAATAATGAGGCATGAAAGGCAGCAGTAACTTCCCAGCAGGGTTGCTGCTCCAGGGCCTGCACCTAGAAAGGTCACTTTGTGGTGGATTGGAAAATACCATTGCAGTAATAGTGTTAATACATTTCAGAACAACAGCAAAATCCTTAGTTAAAAGTTTAAAATCAGGTTCAAAGAATTACGCGTCAAAGAAAGTCTTACTAGGTTATTGTCCAATGAGTAGCTGCACTATATTTGAGTATCCTTATCCTCTACCCCTCTTCCTTTGAAAAGAATCGATCTTCTTATTACTTCTACACCCAGCTAAGTGGAGTGGTTATCTCAGAATAGCCTTACTATAAAATCAACTGCTTACCTATAGCATTGCTTAGCATAAGCACAACAATTCAATGCTCCTTAAAATCACAGAAAAATTAAAAGGAGAATTATACAAAGAGCATTCTCTGCTTTAGACAGGGACAGAGGACATAGCTGAGTCTTGTTACTGGAGGCTCTTGTTTTAATTGGTTATTGGCCCACTGCTTTAAGGCACTTCCCTGGTCTCCCACAGTAATGATTTAACATACCTCTTCTCTGTCCTCAGCAACTCTGTCTTAGTTACATAATTCATTGGTCATCTAGAAATTACACATTTTGTGATACTTTTAACCCCCTTTTCTAGAACTGTGATTTGCCTCCAACAGGAGACACATGTAGCAATTACTCCTAACAGTAAACTGTCTTAGGGAAATATGTATTTTAACCTACACAAATGTATCTCTCCTAGAAGAATATGATCAAATTGATGCTTTTCATTTTGAGTTTCATAATAAAAAAGCTATGCATGCATGTTGCTATCCTCATTTTACTTCTGCTTTTGAGACAGTGCAAAGAATAGGCTTGAATTTCCTCTGTAGCCCAGGTAAAACTTAAATTGGAGATCCTCCTGCCTCAGCCCTGCAAGTAGCTGTTGTTTATTATCATAGGCATGTTCCTGTCTAGTGAATGCACAAAACTCTCTTGGGGAAGGTCCCATGCCTACTCATAAAGTGGTGGGTGACAGATATAAGGATAAAGACAGAATAAGGCTTTTGCTGTAGCTGAAAGCAGCAAAAGGTGCTAGATAAGTGTGAGAATGGTTAGCATTAATCTCAGGTATACACTCTGGAACCTCTGAAATTATTTTATAAGCATTTAAATATTTTTTTCATTTTAAATATCTCCAATATAGCATATGATAATACTTTTTAAGGATAAAGTAAACTTCCATTTAAGAAAACAAAAGTGCAAATGAAGTGCACCTCCATATTTCACTAGCAACTGGAATTCTTTCTGTATTGCATGTCTTTCCCAGACATTGATGAGTGCACCTCGGGGACCCACAATTGTAGAGCGGACCAAGTATGCATCAATTTACGTGGTTCCTTCACATGTCAGTGTCTTCCTGGGTATCAGAAGCGAGGCGAACAGTGTGTGGGTAAGTCTTTCAGTGCAATATTAAGAATTTTGTCTTGAGAATCTTTTGGCATCAAAGCAAAGCTCTCTTACTTGATTTAAGAATGATATAACATGTCTTCCTCTTCCAAAGAATATCAACATAGTTTCCAACTAGCAAGAGAAACTTTGTAAAGGTTGAACCTGTCCTGAATATAGATATTATATATAAAATATAGACTATATTAATCTATAGACTAAATTAAAGAAAAACTCTGGTCTGAATGGAACTGTAAAGACAACTAAGAACTACATTTTAACTTAGGAGTTGTGTCACTATCATACTGGTGATGGGTGCTTCATTTTCTACTGCACAGCAGAACACGGTGCATGAGGTCATATGTCCCCTCTATCACTAAGTCATCTGAGTCCATGATTACTTAAGTGCTCTGAGTATTGCCTTGTTCATTTGTCCTGTCGAGATGACACTAGTCCCAACTCAGGTGTTAGCTCAAGGATGGCAATGTTCAGCACATATATGGTTTTGTGCCATTCAGCTGGCTGGGATCATCAGGCAGTAAGTCAACAAAGTCTAAGGCAGAGATTCTCAAGTTTCCTAATGCTGCGACCCTTTAATGTAGTTCCTCATACTGAGGTAACCCCCAGTCACAAAATTACTTTTACTACTTCATAACTGTAATTTTGCTATTGTTACAAATCATAATGTAAATATCTGATATGCAAGATATTTGATATGCAAACCCCAAATGGGTTGCGACCCACAGTTTGGGAACTACTAGTCTAAAGCCTCTTTACACTGCAAGTTTTTGCTGGTGTTTAAAGACCTGAATGAAACACTGTGCCTGAGGGATCTGAGAAGATCCTGAGTTCTGGGGCCATGTCAGCTTCTGTCACTGTTGCTGCCATAGTCCCCATACAGTGTCCAGTACATGTGACGGCTCACCTGCCTGCATTCTGAATGAATGGAAGAATACAGTTTAGGAGGCCACCTGGCATGCACTGAAGTAAAACAGCAGTCTGGCTCAATCAAGAGGCCCAGCAGAAGACATGGAACTGATTGGCTCCCTTTGCCCATCTGTTTACACACCTCACCTCTTACCACAGACCAGTGGAAAGGCCAGATTTTTCTCTTAGGAAAAAGTGAGGGTTTGGGGACAGGCAGCCAGCATCAACTTCCACCTAAGAAAGTGAGCTGTTGACACAAATATGTCAGCACTTAACTCCTCGTGGACCCCGGCTGGCTCTACCTGCCACAGGTTGTGTCTAGGTGCTGGGATGGGTGCCCAGACTCAAGGAAGGACATGGTTTGTAATTCTGGAAGCTATGATGCAGAAGAAGACTGGAAAACTTCACAGATGCCAAAGCTCTTTGGGTTAGCTAGGAAAATAAACACTGAAGGCCTAAAAGTACAGTAGCAACACATCCCATGGCAGGGTGAACTGAAGACAAAGGAACACAGAGTGACAGCCTGTATCAGAAAGTGGAAAAATGAATTCATATCTGATCGTGTGTGTGCCGACATTGCCCTTGCCTACAAAGGTAATTCCACTTTCTTCAGTAGAACATAAAGGGGCTTTCTCATCAATTATATTGCATCAATACCATCCTTCCCAAAGACAGCTACACCACAGATTCTTCTCAGTGGTTATAATTCTGTGCATATGTCTACCCAGATGCTTACCAGAACAATGAGACACTCCTTCTCCAAAGCCCTATTCTACTGTCCCATCCCACTTCAGACTCACCTCCCCTAGAAGCCATGTTGTATCCAAATCTAATTAGTCTTTCCTTCCTGATCAAGTTAAGATGAAATAGAACTCTTTTAGAAATTTCCAATCAGTTGTAGTCTGATACTTCTGTAAAATATAATAAAAATGTTGTGTTGGCTTCAATTGCCATGGCTAAACATGCACTCTGAATTTCTATATGCATTATGGACTGATCCAATACTCCATGGACCACTGCAATCAACAAGCCATTTTAAGCAGCTCTGTGCTCTCTCTGTCTCTTGTACACCTTTCTATCTTTTCACTCTGAAGAATAACATAATTATGCCTATATTCCATGCTAGATAGATGCTGAATATATATATGCAGTTATGATTATATAACCTCATTGCCAAGGACAATGCTATAAAATGAATAGCTACTAGTTAAATAGACAGGCATCATTGAGTCATCTATACTTATTGAGAGTTGGCTGTGTGCCAAGAACAGTTCTGGATGCTGAGTTATTAGATTAGGCAAACAAACTTAACAGAATCATCACTCATACATACCGACTAATAATAGCAGCACCTGGCTATCACATACAGTACCTAGAAGCACTATAAACAATAGCTCTTAATTAATCTAAGGTTTCTATGGATCAGCTAGTCATGTTCTGAGCATTAAGCATATGGCAGTGAGCAGACAAACATCCTTCATCTCTACCTCAAGAGAAAGGGGCGGTTCTTGCTTGCCACAGATAATAGTGAGAGACAGAGAAACGATAAACATATTTTGATATCAAGCAACAAAGGGAGCTATAAGAAAGTCTACGGTAGCATAAGCTATCATATATGCATGAAAGAGGTAGCCTCCCCAAGGAAGGGCCATGAAGCAGTACAAAAGGTAATGTAAAAGTCTCTCACTAGTTGCTTCTATTAACACTGCATTGCCTGTTATGCCCCAGATACATTGCCTACACTGTCCATGTAAACTTCCAGCCATTCTACCATATGGCAGAAGAAATGAAAGCTTCAGAAGCTAAGACAGCAAATAGCCAGATCAGAGATTCAAACTCAGCTTAGCTTAAGGCCATTTAAGCACACTATGGCTAAAACACCAGCACAATTTCATCCTTTTTTTCTAATCATGAAGTAATATCACTCTATAGCACTGAAATGTAAAAAATTGTCCTATTATACTATAGATGCAATGCTGGAGATGCTACAAAGTGTAGTCGTGAAGGAATGACATTTTATTACGCTTCTAAGAGAGTACATCCCTGCAAGTTCTCAGCTGAGCATTTTATAGTTGGAAATATTTATGAGAGGACACAGGATGGAACACTTCACCCAAACGTCAGGACATTCTCAAAAGGTCATTTGTGCAGCATCCTTCCCTTTCATGATGTTCTTTCATTTGATGCTCACAAAACTTCCTAAGATACACATGGCAAGCCTTCCTATCATACTCTGGACATCAAGATACAAATGTTTAAACAGCAAAGCAACAGTCACCAGCTGATTCCACCCACATTTCTTCTCTCTCAATTATGTGCTCCACCCCTTCATTCATGTCCTCATTTTAATTAAGCTTTTCATGCAGCAAGCTGACATCCTCGTGTGTGTGTGGAATGCTCTTAGCTGTTCTTCTCTCTTTACATCCCAGCTCATTTATTTACTGGCTGTGACATTGGTGTTTGTTCTTAATGTCTTACTTTACTAATAAACAAAGGATATTTAAAACATATATGTCCTAATCTTAAGAGAAAGGATAAACAAAAGAGACTGAGAGTGGAGGATCACTTTCAACTCAAGGTCTTCCTGAAATGCGGTTTCTGTATTATCTCCACTGAGAATTTGCTAAGACACCAACTTGGTTCTGGTTTTGTTGTTGTTGTTTGTTTGTTCGTTTGGTTTTGCTGGTTTGGTGTTGGTTTTTTCAAGACAAATTTTCAATATTTAGCTCTCTGGTTAACATGGAACTTACTTTGTAGACCAGGTTAGCCTCAAATTTACAGATACCCACCCATCACTGCCTTCCATGTGCTGGAATTAAAGACATGCACCACTATGCCCAGCTAACAACTTGGTTCTGTGTCTGTGTCATCTACTTAGATATAGATGAATGCACAGTGCCTCCATATTGCCACCAAAGATGTGTGAACACACCGGGTTCCTTCTACTGCCAGTGCAGTCCCGGGTTTCAGCTGGCAGCAAACAACTACACTTGTGTGGGTAAGTGCTGAGAACTGCTATCCTGACTGACCAGCTTCTGTATCCAGGAAAAGAAAGCCTCATGGTATGCTGGACTGTTTCTGGTGTTCTGTGATCCTGCATGAACTGGTTTCCATCAGCTTCCCTCAGGGTCATAAAGCTGAAAAGACAATAGCTAATCTGTTTCTTAAAACACATCATATAGGGATGGAAAATATTTTTTAACCTGAGTTCTAGTCCTCTGTGTGTGGAATAAAAAAAAAATGTGACCGCAATTAGTCAACAGTGTGATAGAGTGCTGAAGAGGCCAAAGGGTTGCTGGAAGTTCAAATGTATAAACTTTCCGCTAACAGTGCACATGACACTTACATGGCTCTTCGCTTTCAGAGTGCACAGTCATAGGTGACACATGGTTGGAAGACTGGCACAGCCTGAAAGGAATCTAGTGCAGAAAGGAAAGATGCCTTTTCAAAGTATTTTCTGTGTGTTGGAACATAGCAAGACTCTGTATGGGTCTCAGAGGCTTATGCTATAATTGTCAAGGAATTTAACAGAAACCATTTAAAAAGTAATAAATAACCCAGATAACTCTTTACAACCATATGCTGAGAGACCATATCAGTCCAAATGTCTAATAACAATTATTTATGGACTTGGCATTTTGAATCTAAGCAATATAAGAAAATAGATGCTGGAATGTATGTTTATTGGAAACATTAAATTCTTTGTGGTTAGATGTATCAAACATCAAACTGTCATGCCTAGAAAATATATATTATGGTACTTCTAAAAGATGTGTCTGATGGACCTTTGAAGTTGTTCCAGCAACCGTGAAACTGAATGTATGTTCTCCAGTGTGTTGGTGCAGAGAGGGAACTACTTATCACCAGTTGGTTTAGGCACAAAAGAGAAAGACTGAGCTTAAAAATGTCCAGCTACACATACACAGAGACACATGTGTATCTAAAACCTTTCCTTGCAGATATAAATGAATGTGATGCCAGTAACCAGTGTGCTCAGCAATGCTACAACATTCTTGGCTCATTCATCTGTCAGTGTAACCAAGGATATGAACTGAGCAGTGACAGGCTCAACTGTGAAGGTAATGTGTCTTCCAAGTATGTTATAGCAAAGGGCAACCTTATCAGCATCATCTTGCCTGATTATTGTCTTCTTACCTGATTGTTTTGCTGATGAAAACAAAATCCTGTTCTTGAAATCTTATAATGGCAGTTCAGTGAAAAGCTTGACTTTTGAGTCTGTTACTAGAAGAGATAAGATGCATCAAGTCGCTGGAATACAAGGTGCAGCCTAAGAGTGTCTTTATTCTCAAAGTGCATCTCTGATTGGAGCTTGTGAGAAACTGAGAATCTCAGACCCCAGTCTACATTTCCCAAGGTAGAATCTGCACATTTTTGTTTACAAAGAGCTGAGGATGTAGTAATGACAAAGAGACCGGTCCCCTAGCTTTGCTTTATCCCTATACTGTGTGTCTTGAACACATGTTTTAAAAACTCTGAGTTGCGGTTTCCAATGGGTAGAAAGACAGACATTCAGTGGAATGGGTGACCTTCACAATCCAATATATATGCTCATTCTGGGTAATTCTAGATGCATAAGGCACCACAAAGAGGATGCTATCCACATTTGATGTTCATACCTCCTTCCTGAGTCTGTCCATGATTATTTGAAACCACATAGGCCATAATCCATTCAAAGAAATCTCAAACCATGCAATTGTTTTTAAAACCATAAGAACCCAACTCAGGACCGCTGCCTCTCCCATGCTTGACAAACTATAGGATGGTCACTAATTCTGAAACGCAAGTGAATCTTCCCCAGGAGGCCATATCATGGCAAGATGTCACCTCTACAAAACTGCACAGGGGCAGAATTTGAAGTTCAAGGTTCAGGAGAGCTCAGCAACAAAGTTCCACCATTATTGAACAGACAAACACAAACTTGTTACCTGAGCAGGTCTGTAGAACCCAAAGTGAAGTGTGTCTGTCACAATCCTACTTACTTGTCTGCATAGCTTCAGTGAACATTGCTGTAAGAAAACTTGTGCAAGCTTAGAGGCAGAGAGAGAAGCAGATGCTGCTGCTGCAGCTAGCCCCAGCGTTTCAGACAGAGCCTTGCATTTCTTCTATTTTAGAACTTTTACTGTTTTGATACTCTTTAGTTTATCTAAAAATATGTATTACAAGTCAGTGGCAGAAAAGTTTCTCAGCTCTATGTCCATGCTTTTGTCTGGCTCTACAGACATCGATGAATGCAGAACCTCAAGCTACCTGTGCCAATATCAGTGTGTCAATGAACCTGGGAAATTCTCGTGTATGTGCCCGCAGGGTTACCAAGTGGTGAGAAGCAGAACCTGTCAGGGTAAGCTCACTGTTCTCATTAGGTGAAGTGTTTGCTACTAGCCAGAAGGAATGTAAGGAGAGTTACAGGATTCAGACTTTCATTTTCTCACCTTGACTGCACAGTTTGAGGTCCTGATTTGCAAGGTAACAGATCACATTTTGTGAAAGACTCAATGGTAACCCTGACTTTCTTCAAGCTTTAAAGTAACTTCCTTTCTAAAAATGTGATTCAAACAAATTTTATATCTTGTAATATCTTCAAATCTATGCAACTATACCTTCCAATAATCTACCAAAAAAAAAAAATCAGTCATTAAATATTTTACTGAGGTTGAGTTTAGAACCCAATTTTAGACATACCTTCAACAACCTTCAAAGCCTCTGAAACATCAAACTTCCGAATTTTGTACACTTGGAGGGGCATAGAGGGTCTTACTATATAACTCAGGCTGGCCTCAAATTTGTAGTGCTCCAGCCTGTGCCTCCTAAGTGCTGAAATCATAGGCATATGTCATCACTCCCACCCAAATAAGGCAGGATTTTAGGTGTCAAGAAAAACAAAACTCGCCAGGCAGTGGTGGCGCATGCCTTTAATCCCAGCACTTGGGAGGCAGAGACAGGTGGATTTCTGAGTTCATGACCAGCCTGGTCTACAGAGTGAGTTCCAGGACAGCCAGGACTACACAGAGAAACCCTGTCTTGAAAAAAAAATAGAAAGAAAAACAAAACTCTTTATGATGAATATTAAAATATGTTTGAATGACTCAAGAAAAGCAAGTATTGATCTGACAATGTCTAATGACATGGCCCCAATTTCCAAATAAATGCTCAGATGGTCCTTGTATCTACATGTAGGTAGAAGAGAGAGCTCTCTACAAAATATGATTCATAGTCTGTCAAGAAGATGGCAAAAATATAGATAATCCCGGAAGATCTAATATAAACCCATTTACATAAAGCAGTGGAAAAAAGAAAACTATGACTGAATCCAGTGACAGAAAAACTACTTGAATCTAACTCTACTGCATTCTCTATGCACAGTCTGAACAAATAATCAAACTTCTCTAAACCTTGGCTTTCCCTTTTGAAAAGGAAAAGTGTGGAAATGAACCAAAAGAACACATGAAATGATTTACACAGTGTTTTGATGAAACTTACTTAGCAATGTAAATGAGCAATAGTAAATCTCTAGAGTCCTTTTTACTTGGAATTAGAAAGACTATACGTGAGGACAGGAAAGATCTTATTTTTAAAAGAACAAGACCAAGGATATGTGGATTCTTAGACTAACATCACTGTTGCATGGAGGAAGTTATGAACTTAACGGACATCCAAGACTTGGGATTTTGTAGTAAATAAACAGACTCCAACCAGTTGGTGTAAGCATAACAGAATGTCATCAGTAGCACAATGGACATCTTTATAACCCTTTCCAGGTTACTAGAAACTCTGCAAATGTTAATTGTGGGAAAACACTGCATTCCAATGATCTCACTGAACCCTGTTTGAGAAGTGAATATTACACGCAGGAAAATATTAGCTAGTCAAATAGTTTAACCAATTCCCCTGAAATCATTCAAGTAAATATCTGTGTTTCTAATCACAAGTGGATTTGATAGTCAGCAAATACGGATTTAAGTTAATGCATAAAAGGATCTTATTTGCCTGGACTACATCTTCAGAAATATTTCCTTTATAACTTAGGGTAAAAAATGTATTGAAATTATAAGCGGAATTTCATGAGTTAAATTTCATGTTGAAGACACACAGAAACAAAATGTCTTTTTTATCAAAAAGACTTACATTCTTTTAACATTTAAAACAATTGCTTTCCTTTACAGAAACCCTGCCCCAGCATCATTTGTAAGAATAAAGTAAAACCAAACATATTTGGATTCTTATCTTCTTCTGAGAGATTCAAATGTTCTCACGACCACTCGCTTACAAACATGAGAGCGCCGTGCACGTGCATGTCTACCTAGAGAGGAGCAAAAGAGGATATACTGACTCACACATACATACTGAATATATCTTTAAAGGTTTATTTATTTTATGTATGTGAGTACACTGTAGCTGACTTCAGACACACCAGAAGAGGGCATCGGATCCCATTACAGATGGTTGTGAGCCACCATGTGGTTGCTGGGAATTGAACTCAGGACCTCTGGAAGAGCAGTCAGTGCTCTTAACCTCTGAGCCATCTCTCCAGCCCCCCTATTGAATATTTTAATATTGTTTCTTCTTGAAAAATTTTCCAGAATGATATAGCTGTTGGAGATCTTAAGTTACTAGAAATAAGAGTAAGGTCATAGCCTCAGATTTCCTTTTGCCATTGTCTGTCTCCATATTACACACCAGCCTTAGTATTCCTCCTAGCAGAACGTCACCTTCACTTTACAAAAAAGTGAAAATATTTAATGAATATGTCAGTTGTGACTTTCATGGAATCTCTATATTTTTTCTTTAACCATAGTCAGGCCAAGAAGATATTTCCTATAACTTATTCTGAGAAACTATGTAGCTTTTCCAGTGTCCTCCTGGATTCTAGAAAAATTTAGCAAGCTGAAAGTTAATAGAATTGCTTTCCTTTAAAAACAAGGCCTAAAACTATCCTCACTGTAAGCCACAACCAAAGAGCACACAGTGGCTGCTCTGAGACCTCCAACACATATGTAGCAGAGGGGCAGAAGGTTGCCACATCTGGCCTTAGTGGGAGAGAATGCACCTAACCCTGTAGATGCCCCAGGGTGGAGGGGTACCGGGGGGGCACCTTCTCAGAGGTAAAGGGGAGAGGGATAGCTATGGTAGCCCTCCCATCGGGTGTTTATAAGCTAAGGGAGTACAAACCACACAAGGAAAACAAAACAGATTTTAGCAATCTAATTATGGAAAAGCAAGAGTAAAATAGAAAGCAACAAAGACCCTAAACAGACAATATCAGGTATAAATATTCAAAAGAGTTCATATCCCAGCACCTAGCCCATAGCTGAGTTGAAGCAGGACTAGGCAAATCACTTAAAGAAAGATAAATTAAGGACTGAAAGTAATCATTTATAGGAAGGCATGATTCAGACCAGGCTTCTATGAGACAAAATATAAACTACTATTTATATGGAAAGGAGGCTGTAATTGTAAAAGAATATGGACATTAAGTATTGCTGCTATTAACATATAATATTTCTTGCTAGTTAAAAACCTTTTCTTCAAATGTCATCTGGAGATCCAATCTAGAATCAATTTCTGTCTAGCCTGGTCTAACCACCATTGGTCTCATCCCCAAGACTTTCCTCATCTGGCTGCTCAGTAGATTCTTGACTTTTCCTTATTTGCCTCCCACTGTTGCCAGTGTCTTCTCCTTCCACACAGTCATAAAATGCCTCTGCTTTATGAGGTGGAACACTGCACAGTTCACATTTTCCTTGCATCCTATGGAGAATGTCCTCCCAGAGCACCGCCTGGCCCTTGTATGCTGTTACTAAAACTAACTCTCTCTCCTGCCCTCCCTCCTTCTTTCTTCCTGTCACTCTCCCTCCCTACCTACTTTTTTTCCAGACTCCCAAAACAGCTGCTCTTCCCTGGGAAGCTTTCCCCTCTTTATGCATGAGAAACCATCTAAACACAACTCTAAGGCCCACGTGAGACGCCCACCTTCTGTTCTGGCCCCTAATCCTCCACACACAATCAGCTGTACATCTGATCTATAGACTTACCTACCTCTTAATTGCAGTTTACTCTGGAAGAAACTATTGCTGTATCTATATTCTCAGCTAGTTTATCAGCTCCTTGGGACAGGAGATGAACTTTTCTTGGTGTTTTGTTTACTTTCATGTAAGTAAAGTCAGTAGTTCGTGTTTGACTTTGAATTCAACAGTCAGACAACTATTGAGAGATGATATACCATAAAATGTCATGTCTTAGTTCATGACTCAGTGGTACCTATAGATGTAAATCCGGTAAACTTAGGTTGCATCCAGTCTTGTGTCTAAGAACAAACTGAACAAGCCAGGCGTGGTGGTATGCACATGTAATCTTAGATCTTAGGAGGCTAAGGCAGGAGAATTTTTACCTCAAGGCTAACTTTGGTTACATAGTGACTTCCATGCCATCCTGCTCTACATGGCAAGACCCTAACCCCCACCTCAAACAAATAAAAATAAATAAAAGTAAACCGACCACACTCCAGATTTCCCCCAATGAATTTCCTTACCAACCTGAATCTGCTATTCATACAATTTGCTCATGTCAGTAAACGCTTTAATGCACGACTGCAGATATAAATGAATGTGAGACCACCAATGAATGCCGAGAAGATGAGATGTGCTGGAATTACCATGGTGGCTTCCGCTGTTACCCACGAAATCCATGTCAAGATCCCTATGTTCTAACATCAGAAAAGTAAGATCCATTAGAACCTCTAAACACAAGTATTCTCTGGTCCCCCTGAGCCAAGCTTGTGACTGCTTCTGTGTTTGTCCCTGCAGCCGATGTGTTTGCCCAGTCTCAAACACTATGTGCCGAGAGTTGCCCCAGTCTATAGTCTACAAATACATGAGCATCCGGTCTGACAGGTCTGTGCCATCAGATATCTTCCAGATACAGGCCACAACGATTTATGCAAACACCATTAATACTTTTCGGATTAAGTCTGGAAATGAAAATGGAGAGTTCTACCTACGAGTAAGTATGTTTAGGCAGCATGAGCAGCTATAAAGATGGCCATTTTCTGTGTGTGTTCACGTGGAGATTAAGCTAAAACCTACAGTTTCCTGTATAAGCACTGTGTCCAGCTGTCTGGAATATATGTGATAATACTGTCAGATAATGAAAAGAATAGTGAGATTCTGAAAGATTGAGTAGTCTCCTAAAAGCCATCTAGATTCCGGGACCTAGCACCTAGCAAAACTGTATGCGACTCCCAAACACAAGCAGACCCCAAACAGGAACTGCAAATGCATGCTGTGTAACTGTGCAGATAAAAACACTCTGAGAGCTTTCCTTGTGACAACATTTATAGATTGTTTTCTGTTCACACATTTATCCTGTCCCTTGATAGATTAACTACCTTCATGCTCCACAGCCGTTTCTTTGCCAGAAAATTAGAAGAGATTAACTTCTGGAGAGAAAAACTCAAAATCTATTGCTTTTATTTTTCCTAATAGAAAAGAATGTGTTTCATTAACATATGGTGTTTTAAACTTGAGCCATTCTAGGTAGAAGTCGTCTCTTCGTGAGTTCTGCACAATCCAGTAACTGCATGAGAACATAACAGCCTCATTTCAAAAGCTTCTTTAGAACTGACTTTCTGATTGAACTTTTACCCATCATTTAAGAGAATAAAAACTTCCCAGCCTAACCATCATGCAATTAGATAAAGTCCCAACATGGTTTTTTCACTACAGAAAACATGACATTTTGAAATTTATTTTTATTTATATCTGCTTTAATTGGCTTGATTTTTAAATTGATAATATTTTTCTCCAGATACCCATTATTCTTCATGAATAATATGAACCATTACCAATTTTGGTATAGTCTTAGGTAGTTTTAAATTGTTTGCAATCAAACTAATTTGGTTGCAATCAAAACAAAAACATTTAAAGCTAGGCATGGATACACACGCCTGAAATCACAGCATTCACGAGACAGGACTGTAAGATTAAGGCCAGCCTGGGCTATCCAGTAAGTCTGAGGCTAGTCTTAAGTTTTTGAGAAAAAGCTCATCACAAATTAAGAATAAGAATAATAAAAATAACTTAAAATAATAAAAATAGATGCTCTGAGAGTATTTGTCACACAATCAAAGTCAAATCCTACAAGATCTCTATACTGAAGTTCCACCAGAAGACAGCGTTCCATGCTTACGGGCCAGCAAGCAGGCACCAGCTGATAACCTACTGTGTCCTCAGCCTTATTCTGGCTGCTTTGAGAAACTAAGAAGCTATTCGGTGCACAGTTCCTTCTTTCAAAGAACTTTTTACTGTGCCATTTTACCCTGGGTCAATGTACTGTTTAGTTCTCTGGCCTAAATAGAGGCCACTGTTGTGGATAAGATGACTCAGGAAGAGTATAGATGGCTCAAATTGCTCAGAAGAGGACCTAAAATAAAGAGGGACTAAGTCACGAAGATTCTTCACTTGTAGTCTGATCTGAGGCCTGCCAGTCATCTCATTCACCATTACTCGGCTTTTCCACTCTGCCACCAACTCCCAAACCCCAGCCATGCCCTGAAGTTTGTTGTCATTCAAAAGGGCAGCACATGAGACCTTGGCTTCAGCGATCCTCCTTTCTGAATGCTCTCAGCCCCATTCTGAACTGTCACCAGCACCTCACTTCCCCAGCCAGCAACCCCAGATAGATTCTATAATGCACATATATTTCATACCAAGCTTGTAAGCACAGGCTGATGATACTGTAAAAGTTTAGTGTCCTCTTTCAGATAGGTCCTTAGCATGCCCAGCGATGCTGTTACACTTCTTGTGTGTTTTTATTCCATTCTCTTCAGCCTGTGTTTTCAAATGTCACCAGATTTAGTAAGCCCTCATAGCCTACATTTTTAGTAGGTAAGTCACTTCCTGCTTTGAAATCACTGACATCAGCACTGACATTAGCCAGCATAAATTTCCCATTGTACCCCTGAGAATGTATCTCTCTATATTCTCCATCTGGTTTGTTTCCAGTGATATTTTATAACTGTAAGTCTCGACCAACCCAGCACCATGTACTTCTCATTCTGTTTCCTCTAGAACCCTGTTGGATTTCACGCCCCTCTACCTCTTCCTGAACATATTTCTCCCTATAGATGTTATATCATCTCTCTTCTTCCTTGGAAGACTAGGCTATTCTGTGTTTCCTCAACTTTTGGCCATTTCTTTGTCTTTCGGTCTGAATACTTTCCTGACGTTTCTGTAGGAGACAAGCCACCGTGACATCCATACTGTTAAATCCAAGGACACTTTTCAATTTCAGTATTTCATTTTCCTTTGCTCTGCTGAACACTGCTGTCCACTTTCATGTTTTTCACTTAAGCATCTATTTCTTCTCTGCTTCGTTCTTTTCCTAGTTTTTAAATTATTTATGTTTATGCATATATTTTTATGAATATGTGGACACATGGTGTCTAGGTGCCTGCAGAGGCCGGTGAGGGTGTCAGATCTCCTAGAGTTGGAATTACAGGCAGTTGTGAGTAGGTTCTTGCATATGAACCCCATTCTTCATGCTAGAGTGATGATCTAATTACTTTAATAAATCTTGGTGTGAGGTTCCTTTCTGTCTTTAACCATTTATGTTCCCTGGATGAACGTTGCCCACACAGCCTTATATTTTTAAGATGCCTTAAGCAGCACAATAGCTGGGCAACTGCCTAACCTCCATGCTGCTAGAATCCACTTTCCTACAGACAACTCCAAGTTACTACTTATTAATTTCTATATTCAATCTTGACTGCTCTTAACCTCAACTAGTCATCTCTCTGGGCCACATTCTTGTGTGCCTTCACATGGTCGGCTCCCCATCTCCCTCTTGCATGTTCTTCTTCTGCCATGGCAGGTCTCGTTCCTGTACCCTTCCATCACAGCTTCTCTCTCTCTCTCTCTCTCTCTCTCTCTCTCTCTCTCTCTATCTCTCTCTCCTTCATCCTCCTTATGGTCCCAAGCCTGGGAAACTTAAACCCTGCCTATGTCTCTTCTCTCTAGCTATTGGCTGCTGGAATCTTTATTTCCCACTCATAATTAACTGGGGCCAGAGACCCTTGGTATCTTATCTGCAACTCTCTCATGGAGTTTGGGGTATCTAAATTAACAGTAGAACACAAGCAACATTAAATCAACCTACTACATTATAGCAACACCAAACGTAACCACCAGGGCATCTCTCTAGCCCTAGCTTCATGTTTTCATTTCTCTCCTCTATCCATTCCTTCCATGCCATCTTCTAGGCTCTGTAATCTGTCTTAGTTTAATGTGTATCCCTTTAATGATAGCTAAATTTTAATCTATGTTTCTATCCTCCATGTCCAGATTCATTCATTCACTTACTCACCCTTCCAAAACATCTCCCTCCACCTTCCAATGCCCACTCCATGTCTAGTTTTGAACATGTTAATTTGCAGAATTTCTCTTGCTCCCTGATGATTCCAAGGCAGAGGTTCTCAACCTTCCTAATGCTGCAACCCTTTAATCCAGGTCTTCATGTTGTAGTGACACCCCAACCATAAAATTATTTTCATTACTACTTCAATACTATAATTTTCCTAGTGTTATGAATCATTATGTAAGTATCTGTGTTTTCCAATGGTTATAGATGATCTCCATGAAAGGGTTGTTCATCCCCAAAGGGATTGGAACCCACAGGTTGAGAACCTCTGCTCTAAGGTATTTGTACATGTTACCTCAATGTTTCTGGCATATGTATGTACGTAAGTATGTATTCCTTTGTGCTCACATTATGATATCCAGGTAACCTAAAAATTGTCATGTTCTCTTTAAATAGACTACTTACCTGTTTGTTTGCTTGTTTTTTTGTTTGTTTGTTTGTAGTTTGTAACAGGGTCTCTCTGTGTAGCCCTGGATGTTCTAGTGTGGGGAAAAAATTACAGGCCACAGCGGTGGAGTCCGGGGAGGCTTCCACGCTGAGGCAGGTCCCACATGCAAGAGGAACGTCTATGGTTCCAGAGGCCAGGGGCTTTGTGGCAGTAGGTCCCAATGACACGAGGAAGTCCTTGGTTCTAAAAGGTCTATTGTCATGACGGGTGGTGGATGAATCTGGAAGTATGCCCCCCCCGAAAAACTCAGGGCAGTCCCGAGTTATATAGGGAGGAAGAAAGGGGGAGGATCTGGGGAGGATCTGGGGAGGATCAGGGGAGGCATGCTTAATTTGCTCTGCCCTCCGGCCTTCATTAGTATATAAATCCCTAGGCCCTGAGGCCTCTAGTCACACCCTCTACCTGTGTACTTTGGGAGGCATTGTAATGGCCTGCCTACGTGACTGAGTTTTATGGAAGCTAGACTGTTTTTCAAGACCCTGGGTTCTTGGGGCATGCCGAACTCCTGCAGGTTCTCACGCAGAATCTTTTTAAAAAGGGGGGTCACTGTGTCATCTGTGGTGAAAATTTTGGATGAGGAAACCAAAATAAAGCACTATGTAGGCCAGAGAGGTTAGCACAATTAAGTCACAGGATAAGGGGAGTTCGGGGGGAGGGGGAGGGAAGGCAAGGGATCATTGAATCAATTGATTACAGTTTGAGGTGGTACAGTTTGAGGGCAATAACATCTGACTAATCTAAATAGACATTATATTTTCCTCACTAACATGTAACTTTAGCTATTTGACTTTGGCAAAAGAGTTCATTTATAGCTGGAAGGTCTGAATCTGTCTGTAGGACTCAGTGAGCGTCTCTGGATCTTGGCATTCGTCTCTGGGTCTCAGTGTGTCTCTGGAATCTGTAGTCAGGCGGTGTGGCTGGAAAAAGACAGTATGGCATCCTAGGCAGGTTCCAGGAGGTGGCATTGTCTCTGCTGGACTTGTGGGAGCACCTGTAGAATAATCACAACAGGGAAGCAGCACCCAGGCAAGGAGATGTCTGCAAAGAGTGTGTAGAAAGCATTAGGCTACTTGGGATCAGGCACGTCATGGTGTGCCATTGAGATCCTAGAAAGGCAAAGGTGTTTGAGGAAATTTTAGTCTTAGAAGTCACCTTTGAGTCTGTTTTGGATGGCTGAGGAAGAAAAACATCATATTAATTATGTAGGCAGCAACAGTTTGTCTGTAAAAGGAAACTAGTTGTTAATTAAGAGATGAGAGATGGTGATCAGCATGTTGATTTAACCTGTGGAAGTAGATCTAGATGACCTTTGAATCTTGAAGAAGTCTTAAAAATTGAAAAAAAAATGTTGGGAATATATCACGAGTGTCAGAGAGAAAAGGAAACATTTAAACAAAAAGGGCGAAAAATTTTAGGTTGGAAAGCATGAACACTGTTGTTTTAGGCGTTCCTGTTGGGGGAAAAGGCATTAATGGTGGGAAAGCACAAACATTTTTGCGGGTATTCCTGTTGGGGAGAAAAGGTTAATGGCGGATTTAGAAGTAGTGGAGGAGGGGCCTGCTCTGCCATGTGGTGACCAGGCTACCACGTGGTAGCTGGGTGCTCTAGCAGAGAGACCAAGCAATTCCCCATTCTTTTTCCTTAGGCATCTTAAATATAGAGGAGAAAAGCTAACCTTGAAGAAAAGCTCAAAGCAAGAAACATAGGTGTTTGATAGGAGAGTCAGAAGGAGTAAAAGGCTGTGTAAAACTGAGCCATGGCGGGGAGACACATGGAGGCTGGCTTGTAGCTGGCAGTTCCTGGGAGCTGGCAGGCAGCCTGCAATTTACACAGGGGCGAAGGGAGCAGACTGAGTCTCAGACCCTCTGCTATCAGGAAAGCCAGCTGGGCTATAGCTGGCCGCAAATGACCTAGAAGGTGAAGTGGGGAAGGGGGCAAGCAGGGAGTTGGCCTTGTTGCTTCAGGCAAGTTGGCTAGGCTGTAACCAGCCGGCTGCAAATAGTGGAGGAGTGGGGGAAGTCTACACTAGGCTAGCAGGCAGCCTGTGAAAGACTGATCCCCTGAGGGAAGGGGTAGAGAGCAGAGATTAGGGAATCATCGCCATCTTGTTAAGTTGGAGAACATGTGGGGAGAAAGAAAGCTACAATAGCAGGCAGCTCCTGAGAGACTAAAGTAGGCACTCCTGAGAGCTCAAAAGAAAGGGGAATCTCTCAACCAAGGGAAAGAGTCTTAGAACGAGAGTCATGGCAGGTGCTATGGCCTGAAAGATAGTTGTTAGCTGTGAAGGAGCCCTCTCTGTGGAGCTGAGGGATGGGCAGAGTAGAGGCTAGGGAGCCATCGCCATCTTGCCCTTGAGAACATGTGGAGGAGAGGGAGAGACAGAGAGAGAGAGACCTAGTCTTTTGAGCCAGGCAGGAGCTAGTGGTAGCTAAGAGTCAGAGAGAAAAATGCTGGCCTGAAACACATGGAGAGAGAAAGAGAGAGAAAGGGAGACAGAGAGAGGCCTGCCTAGTCTATGAACTAGGCTGGAGTTACTCACAGTTCCATGGAGAGGTTCTTGGTGGGTGCCAGCAGGGGGTACTCTTGGAGCTGGCTTTGTCCCGATCCTCTACCACCTGTAGGGAAAGATGTAGGCCCATGTGTGGGCACCTGCGGGCATGAGTCTCTCTTGTGTTGTGGGTCCGTGTGTCTGCCACGATGTGGTAGGCTGGGATTGTAGCTCATGTAGCTCCATGGCAGGAGCACATGGGATCATGGCTGAGTTTATTCCCTGCAACACTGGGCGAGCTGGCGGGGTCCCACCCGGCATGGGGAATTCTCACTCTGGTTTCACGGGGGTGTAGAACTCTTGGATTGGGGATCCCCAGGCCAGAAGGTGGCTGGAGACTGACTGGTCTCAAGCCCTTGGTTCTCAGGACCGAGATGGAGGCATGTGGGTGCATGATCAGACAACCCACAGCCGAGAAAAATGAGAGGGATTGGGGATCCCTGTGCTCTGAGGCGGCCAGGGACCAACTGGTCTCAAGCCCTTGGCTCTCAGGACTGAGTCGGGGGCATGTGGGCACACGCTGGACAACCCACAGCCAAGAGAAACAAGGGGGAGGGGAAGAAGAAAGAGGCCCTAGCAGCACCCATGGGAGAGACTGTACTTGCTTAGCAGACTCAGTGGCCTGGCTAGCTTGCTTGAAGATGTGGGTCCTCGTGTCTGGAATGCAGAGATCCTCCAGGTGAGAGATTAAGCAGCTGCAGCTTCAGTCAGCATGGGAGAAGCACAGAATCTTCACTGAGTCGATTCCTCACAGCACTGGACAAGCAGGGTGGGAAGCTCAGCTGCATTCTGTAGCAGACTGGGGCAGCCCAGTTCTTGAAGTCTGTGGGTGTCTGTGCTCCAAGTTGGATGTACCAAATGTGGGGAAAAATTACAGGCTGCAGCAGTGGAGTCCGGGGAGGCTTCCATGCTGAGGTGAGTCCCACATGCAGGAGGAACGTCTATGGTTCCAGAGGCCAGGGGCTTTGCAGCAGTAGGCCCCAATGACACAAGGAAGTCCTTGGTTCCAAAAGGTTTATTGTCATGATGGATGGTGGATGAATCTGGAAGTACGCCCCCCAAAACTCAGGGCAGTCCCGAGTTATATAGGGAGGGAGAAAGGGGGAGGATCTGGGGAGGATCTGGGGAGGATCTGGGGAGGCATGCTTAATTTGCTCTGCCCTCCGGCCTTCATTAGTATATAAATGCCTAGGCCCTGAGGCCTCTAGTCACACCCTCTACCTGTGTACTTTGGGAGGCATTGTAATGGCCGACTTACGTGACTGAGTTTTATGGAGGCTAGACTGCTTTTCAGGACCCTGGGTTCTTGGGGCGTGCCGAACTCCTGCAGGTTCTCACACAGAGTCTCGGGGTTCTAGGCAACTGCCCAGCCATGACCCAGAATAACCTTATGCAGTCCCACATTCTAGAACTCATCTATGTAGACCAGTCTTGTCTTGAACTCTGCCTGCCTCTGCCTCTGGGACTCAAGGCATGTGCCACCATGCCTGGCTATGTACTAACTCCTTACTCACTTACAATGTAAACAAATGCTCAATGTTAAGAAAATGACAAATGACTACTTTCTTTACCAGTTTCAAGATTATCAGATTCTCTTGTGACCACTTTAGAGAGACTGGAATTATTCAATTCATGAGTAGAGAAATACTAATAACAAAGAAAAATATTTGAGATGTTACCACATGGTAACAAGAAATATGGGAAAATCAGAATTTTAAAAGCAAGCCCTCACCTTGGAGCTAGTGCAGATGAGTAGGCTAGGGTAAGAATGAAAGTTAGAGGCGGGCAGGGACTGAGCAGTGCTTCTTTATCCTATATTTCCCCCTGATTATCACAGGAAGTATGGTGACAACCGCAACAAAAATAGAAACTCTAGCCCAGAAAAATCATTGTGACCACCCTTCTTTTCTTGTTATTTTAGCAAACGAGCCCTGTGAGTGCAATGCTGGTGCTTGTGAAGTCACTATCAGGACCAAGAGAATACATCGTGGACCTGGAGATGCTGACAGTCAGTAGTATAGGGACCTTTCGCACAAGCTCTGTGTTGAGATTGACAATAATAGTGGGGCCGTTTTCATTTTAGCCTTTTATTCGTATAAAGCCTACCACAGGCATTTAAATCAGCCAAAGAATATCATTACCTTAAAACTCTATTTTATTTATAGCTATATCTAGTACATTCAAACAGCTAGACTATGGTAGGAAGTGGGCATTTAATCTGTAAGAGTCAACATTTATCTTTATCACTGTGTGTAAATTAGACATTAATCCAACATTCTTCTTGAAGAGAGCTAAGCATATATTATCTAGTGAAACTTGGATTCTTTCCTACAAAAACGGGACCAAGCAATGAGACTGTTCTGTGGTGTATAGAGAAATATACACCTCCACAGACCATCTTAACATGAAAAGCAAGAAGGAGGGTTTTTTTAACTGCTTTGTAAGAAAATGGAAAAACATCAATAAAGATATATTTCTTTAGAAAATGAGAATCTACCATGTTTGTGTTGGTCTGTATTTTAATTATCAGTTTAAAGGTTCTTGCTTGGCAGGAAATTATTATTGTGCAATATGCTAGTTTCTATATGGCATCTTAAAGCTTGTCAGAAATTTCATTCACAATCCAAAAAAACCAAATATCTACTCAAAAATTATCCCATTGAGAAGTCTCTGAGGAATAGAGAAAATAGCTGTTTTCAAAACCATTTTAGAATTCTCCAAAGAAGCAAGTTAAGTGCATATAATAGAATCCTTGAAGCAAGAAATGCACTTACAGTTCAGAGCAAAATGGAGAAGAGGTGTTTCCCTGGAGACACTCCCATTTCTGAGCTTAGTTTCTAACCAGCCTCTAGTTTGCCAGCAAGACTCTCACCCTTGTACTTGCACTCAGAGAGGGAGAAAAAGTGGCCCTTTACTCTTAGAATTCACATTATTCTTCCTGCTCAGTTCTATGAAAAATGATTCATGTCTTGTTTGTTTAAAATAACTGCTTCTCTTTGATGTATCATATTTTTAAACACACAACATGCACAACCAATGTTTTCTTACATCTCATTTAAAAACACAAATAAATGAGCCTGTCACAAATAACCTTGCGGCTGAAAACAAATGTCTTTTGGAGTTTATTAAATGTGCAAGAATTATTAGAAAGAAACCTCACTGAGGAACAAAATACAAATTCCTTAACTGTAGGGTTGGCCTGAGCTTTGTGAGTTTCAGGACCAAAGGAGAGGGGAGAGAGCCTGGTGAGCAGCCACACCTGCCCGGCTGCACCAGAGTCTACAGTCCACATGACTTAATCACTGGCCTCCACTGTTACATTTAATCTATCTAGATCTCCCTGCCTGTAGACAAAGCCTTTGAGTCAGAGCTTAATACAAGAACACGTAAGAAAATGGGGCTGTATCATATTTGTGTTGGTCTTTGTTGCAATGGTCAGTTTTAAGGCAAATGTTTATTGCAGAACATTAATCACCTTTGTGCAGCACACTGGTTTCTATAGGCATTTTAAACTGTGCAAAAATCTCACCCAAAGCCTAAGACATTTTCCAAGATTATTCCATCTTAAAAAGACAGTTTTGTCTCTAGCTTGCCAGAGACTATAGAAGTAACAAGAATCTACAGAATCTTCTTGCTTAAACACTGGCCCTCCACCCTTGTCTTCAAACACTGCGTATATTATCTGGATTAACAGAAAACATTGGCTGCCAAATAGGTAAGTGACTTCTCTTTTAGTCCAAGTCTGGTTCAACTCACAAATCAGACACACTGGAAGACTGACATATTGCATTCCTATTGAGAAAATCTTTTCTTTAAATTCTGCACACACTGTTTTAGTGTGTGCAGCACACACTGTTTTAGTGTGTGCAGCTCTGGAGTGCATACTTCAGTGCACACAACACACTCACCAAGCTGTACAAGCATTTGTGCTCTAGATCCATAACATTTTATTCTCTAGAAACGTGAGCTCGCTGACATCATCCCCAGCACCACTTGTTGCAAGCTTTTGTAAAAGATCCCACTGAGCTACTTCTGTCTTAATTTGTCAATTCTGACATTTTCTATGATTAGGAACATACATGTGGCCTGTTATACCTGGCTTCTTTCGTTCTGCATGTTTCAGAATACACTGACAACCATGCATTTGTAATTCTCAGTTTATGTCTGTAATAGATTCTTTTTGTACCCATTGCATAGATAAACATTGTGCTCATTTATTCATCAGCTATTAGATGTCTCTTGATAAATTGTTTCTGCCTATAGTTTTTCTTCTAATATGTTTTAACAAGAAGCTGATTATTTATCACCCATTTCAGAATTGAAATTAAGCCATTTTCAGCTAAATAGCAAGTAAATTCGTTTTTTTCCCTAATTCTTAGGATCAGTGGCTTACAAAGAACTTGGGGAAACTAACACATGAGTTCCTTTATGGGTGCAGCAATCCTCAGTACACATAAAAATTGTATGCTCTCTTTGACTGTAGTTTGAAATTCAGAATCAGTGATGACCCAGAGCAGTAAGACAAAGACCTGCTTTGTTCTCCTGCTCTACAGTTCTCTCCCTCTGTCCTTGAAAATCATTGATCTGAAGCAGTTCCCATGGCTGGGAACTACAGCAGTGATTCATTATCCAAGTTATAATTAGACGTTTTCTACTGGCATACATTCATTGAAGCTTTCTACTGCAACCCCATCCAACACTGGTGAGTATGACGCAAAAGAACCAGGAATCTAGCCTTAGTTCTAATCATACATGTCTAAGAGAGCTGATCAACTTGCTTAGCTTCTCAGTGCCTTTGTTACTTTATCAACAAAGTGGGAAGGTTGAAATAAGCTGTTTTTCCAATTTTAAAAGTGTTTTAATCCCCACCCTTTGGATGCATTGAGAGCTCCCTCAAAGTACCTGGGTGCTCTGTGAATGTGGCCATTGTTGGGAAGTACTATATACCTACGGAAGAAAATAATCCCCATGAAAAAAATAGATTCTCACAGTACGAGTTCATCTTCTGAGAAACAAATCCAGTTTAAATATAAACCTTTAAAAATTACACTTTAAAATGCATTTATATATATTCAGTCTTAAATAATGTCTTTTTAAAATTTTGGAGGGACAATGTATATAGAAGTCAGAGGATGACATATGGCAAACTGTTTCTCCTTCCACCTTGTGGGTTCTGGAGATTGAAATCAAGTCATCAGGCTTGGAAGCAAGCAAGTACCAACTGAACTGCTGTGTTCCTTTCTTTCCACTGCTACTAACTGAAAGAGGATTCTCAGTGAAAGTCATTTTGCCTTGCTTTTATGCACAGAGAAGGAGGCAGCCACATGTACCTGTGGTGTAGTGTTTTTCCAGTGAAGTGTCTGTTTTTCCTCAGTGAGAGAGTGAGGATTGATCTAGATCCAGTTAATACTCAGAACCTGATTCAGACTTTCATGCTTTCTGCATGGATGGATGGTCTGACAATGGTCAGGAAAGACCTGGTGATTAAGTCCTCTCAAAAGAAAAGTTTTTTCCCTCCATTGCCAAATCGCCACCCCAAGCAGCTTGACAACATGGAATTTCCATTCTCTTAAAATAAAAATCTCTGCTGTCACACATCCTCGTTTTTAAGTAACCAAAGGACTCATAAACTTACATTTGATCTGTTTGGTTCCTCAGGCTTTCAACACTTTTTCAAGGCTTCAGTGTATTGATGAAGGTCCCTGTACCCAGAGTGAAATCATAAGAATTTAGCGATACCCCAGATCTCAACAAAACAAGGCAATCCCTTTCCTCCCAAGCTCCTTAAGACAGCCTTTCTACTCTACATTACGGGCACTCATGTGACCTGCTCTCACAGCCACCATTGGCCACTCACTGTCAAGTTGAAACCATACATACTCAAAACTGAGAGTTGTTTAGTTTCTTAAGCTGTAACAAATCTGTCTTCCTTAACTCCAAAAGATAGAAGTGCTTTGCACAAAATATCCCTCAATTTTTTGAAATGCAAAGAATAATCATAGGGAGATGATTCTACATTAACTCTACAGCAATTCCTAAAGAAACAAAAGTTTGTTTGTAAACGTCAGAATAGAGCACTCTGCATGTAGGAACTCTTAGAGGCAGAGTGGAGAAGGTGCTGGATCTAACACTCTGCTGCCCAAGGAACTGGATGAAAAGCTTACAAAGCCCTTGTTGCCACATAAATCAGAGTAGAGGAAAAGTTAATACAAAGAATAAGTCACACATTACTACTTATGTACAGAGAGGGAAAGAATATGTACAGTAAGCATCACAGAAAGGTATGTTCCTATAGAATCCTGGAGAAGGAAATTATGGTAAATACTCCAGTTGTCAGCAGTGTCCTTAACTCCTTTCATGATGTATTTGAATAAAAGAGAGAGAAAAGATCTCAGGTAAAGATGTGTGCTACCAAGTGTGATAATTGGAGTTCAATCCCCATCTCACAGGATGAAAACAGAGAATTGACTCCAACAAATTTTCCTCTAGTCACACACACATACACACACACACACACACACTACAAATAAGTAGATGTAATTTTTTAATTTAAAGAAAATATTTAAAATAACTATTTTAAAATACAATACTAAGAGGTAGGACACCACTAGAAAGCACCTCCAAAGGTCACCTCTCTCTATGAGAGAGATGATTTCATGAATCCAAATAATGGCCTAGAAAGACTGCTTAATTAGCTCTACAACACTGGACATTATAAGTGGGGTTCTTCCTCTGGAAGGTACCTCACAAGTCAGCTCAGCATTGATTCATGACTCCTTGAGTTCAAGCAGTTCTGTATGTCTCAAAGAACTCTGCGTGCTTCTAACTTTCTAACACTTTTTAAAATACAGAACAGCTGCTCACATGTGGTGCATAAGCAGCCCACAAGAGGCAAAACCTTCCATTAACATGTTGAATTATTTTTAATGCACATATTTCTATCCTAAGTCATCATCCCTGAACTATGGCAAGTGTCCACGCCCCCAGCTAGGGGGCACACCTGTGAACTACAAACCCAAACTGTTATACATCTGCTCACAAAATGGCGAATCCTGTTTCATCTGGACTGCAGACTAAAATAGCACGATTGCTGAGCAAAAAAAGAAAAGCCCCAAACTGAGCGGCCTCTTGTATGCAGTCAACGCAGAGGTCTGGTTAAGCTGTTTATATTGTGAGCACATGTGTATGTTAACGCAGCACAGACTCCTTTAATAAGGCAGAATTGGAACATAAATGCAAGAGAATTTTAAAGACCCAAATGTAATACCCATCTTGTTAAAAAAAAAAAAAAGTTTCTGAAAGATCAGCATTATCTTTTAAATATATGCATACATGAATAAGTGATTTAATGAGTATGTAGTTGTCTCCAAATTGTTTATTTTCCTTAAAAACTGTACTCAATGGGTTTATTGTTTTAGTATTTAGACTATGTTTCATGTTGCAAATTACTTGCCAGGTGTCTGAGTTTGTACTTTCCACATGCTTACCCTGCCTGACAGGAGCACTCCACTGTGCGCTGTGGCAGTTAGAGAGGCTGTCTCAGAGAGTGTGTGTGAGGAAGGAGGGAAGTGAACAAAAGAAAGGAGGTGTCTTGAGCCAGTAAGGGACCACTCTGTAGACTACTGGAGTTCATATCTAGAATCCACCCCCAACCCACAAACAATCCTGGAAAACTCACCTTGGAAGTGTCCCGTAAGAGGCCAATCAGACTGGAGCATCACATACCACGTGTACAGGCAAGCGCCTGCCTGCAAGTGACTGAGTGCTCTGGCACCGAAAACATCCCTTCGGCAGAGGTGAAAGACTCCTTCATATGGCATGCTATCAGAACGCTACACACTGCTAGCATAGTCCCCGGGAAAGATGTTACAGGATACGGGGTGGAGCATCGGCATCTGCTGAAGGCCACTGTAAGCCCAGAAGACTCTGGGAACTAAAGTCTGTGTCACTCCCTGACATGCTGGACTCGTGTCGCATGAGCCCTTTCTCCCATCTTCTTTTCTGGTCTTCCACTCTCTTTCTCTTCTGTGACTAAAATTTTCTCCTCCTCTAAGTGTCAAGTAGCAAATTAGGCACCGTCATGTTCGATGATGCCTGGAATTAGGCAGAAAGGCACCTAAGCAGAAAGTGTAATGTCATGTAGTTAACGTGGCATGTAGCTTACCTTGAATTCATCCCTAATCAGTATGTGGAGTGCCATATAAAAAGGATGCCCTTGGATGTCAGCTTCAGGGGAACTAACAACACTGAAGTATTAATAACCCTTGTACCATCAACCCTTTCCGGGACACTGGAAACGACCCTATCTCTATGTTCACCTGGTCACATGCTCATGGAAAATTTGTAGAAGTAACATACTTCAGCTGATTTGTGGCATAGCACCTTCTTTTTTTAGACTCTGCATTACGTTTCTCTCATGTTACATGGCCCTGGGGTAGGTCACAAGCATTTGCGGCACAGTTGAGGCAGTTAGGAACAGTCGGTATTGTAACAGGGAGTATTTATATAGTCAACAGTCATGACAATATACACTACATGGAGCACAAATTTGGGTACACATAGTTCCTAGAATATTTATATCTCCTCCTGTGGAGGAGGAGAGGGCAAAAGAGGAGAGGAGATGGGAAGAAAGGAAGGGAGGAGCGGAGAGGGAGTAGGGAGAGGAGGAGGGGGAATGGAGCAGAAATGGGAGGAGAGGGAACAGAGAGAGGAGGAGAGGAGAGGGAGCAGAAAGGGGAGGAGATGGGAGGGACCAGGGAGGGGAGGGGAGGGCGGGGAGGGGAGGGGAGGGGAGGGGAGGGGAGGGAAAAGAATTTGTCAGAGCCAAAAGCTAATCCATGGGAAATTCTTCCAGTCACTAGAGATGTACAGTGCTAAGCAGGGCACTTGATTCTTAATGCAACCCATGATATTCTTTACATCGTACATACAGTTATAAATGTACCTCACAATGAAAATACTGTTCATATTCTTATAAGATCCCCAGAAACTACTCTGAATGAACTGCAGCTAAAGAAAGAAAAGACAGACAGACAGACAGACAGTTTCAGATAATACCAAATATTAAGAGCTGAAGTTTACTGAAATAGGAAATCAATTTTTAAAAAGAAGTAATGACGAGATTCTTGAGTTGCCCAACAGTAAAAATTGGTGGAGTGGCAAAGGAGAATGGAGCATTGGGGACAGCGCCTGCTATGCAAGCATTATAATACAAGCATTAGGACCGAAGCTCAATCTCCAGCGCCCATGTAAAAAAGAATGCCAGGAATGGTAAATGGTATCCACTGTGGACAGAGACGGGAGGCTAGCTGGGATTTGCTGGCTAGGCAGCCCAGTCAAATTGGTAAGCTCCAAGCTGCCACAAAAGACCCCGACTCTTGAAGAATAACATCCAAGGTTGGTTTTGGCCTCCAGATACAGATACACACACACAGAGAGAGAGAGAGAGAGAGAGAGAGAGAGAGAGAGAGAGAGAGAGAGAGAGAGAGAGAGAGAGAGAATTAGTAGACAGCAATGAATTATGCAAACAAAATGGTAGACAATTTTAAAAATATTTTCTGGGTGTCATGCATACAGCATAAGGTATATCGTGACTGCATGTTAGGAACCAGATGCTGCTCCAATGTTGACATTAACAAAACTGAATAGTGACATAAAATAAAGAACCGGCAGCACTCACCACTAACAAGCCTCACCATTTCAAATGTGTTCATAGGAATTCCTGTGCAAATAAGTTTATTGAGATCCAAACTCACAGTTCATACAAGATAGAAATTTGACAGAGGCATCTCAAATTAGGCAGTATGAAAAAATGCATGACCTGGTAATAACTATTAATGAAGATGAAGAAACATCTATAAGTATCAATTTAAGAAAATCCCAGCCATATGAGAAGCAACACTTGAGTATCTTGCTATTCTCCCTATACAAAATGACACAAAACTGTGCAGACAAAAGTGCTGAGAAACATGTTACAAGAACGTGGTCAGCAGCTATCTAGGGGAGAGGAGATATTTTTGCAGACTGTGTGATTTTTGCTATATTTGTCAGTTTTCTAAATTTGTAATTTCTTTTGTCGTTTTAAATAAAAATTTGTGCTCCTTTTACCTTCATGCCCTCATAATGAGGCCCAGATATGTGTACACTTTGCTCAAAACTTGAACGCATCCCTGGTAATGAGAGTACAAATCTGCCCTCTTGTTACAGACATGGGACTTTTGTGGGAACTATAAAATATTTCCTTAGTTCATTTTGTTGTTGCTGAAACAAAATTCCTAAGGTTGGACACTTCACAATGAAAAGAGATCTTTTTTTTTCTGTTTTCTGTTTCAGTGGTTCTCAACCTTCCTAATGTTGCTACAACCTTTTAATACAATTCTTCATGTTGTGCTGACCCCCCCAACTATAAAATTATTTTCATTGCTACTTCACAACTGTAATTTGCTGCTGTTATGAATCATAACGCAAATATCTGATTGTTTTGAGTCACTCCTGTGAAAGGGTCATTTGACCACTCCCCCAAAAGGGGTCACCACCCACAGGTTAAGAACTACTGTCTTAAAATTATAATTTTAAAGGCTGGAAATCTACGATTAGGTAGGTCCATCTTTTCAGTATCTGGTGATAGCATTCTGGCTCTGTCCTAGCATGGCTCATGTACCGTATGACATATATGAATGCAAGTGTAAATATGGAAGAGGTCATACCCGGGATTATAGGATCAAGCTGGAACCATGCTTTGCTCTCCTATAACAACCTCTCCCTCAAGAACTAACTGACTTCTTCAAGATTCCATGAGGCCAGATTGATCTCTTTACGAGGACTGTTTTGATCCAATACACCTCCTCTGGTGTTAACAACTCAGTGTCTTCCAATATCCACTATTACCTTCAGTAAACTTCCTCTGGTGTTAACTTAATGTCTCAGTACCATTCAATACCCACTATTACTTTTGAAAACATTGTTGTGAGGACCTTTCAATATTATTATTTTGAGAACCAAGCTTCCATGTGAGTTTTGGAGAAGAAGAACTACTTCTAAAACACAGAAGACACTTAATCTGGGTCTTAGAACACTTGGATAAGCAAAGAAGGGCACGAGATAAGACCTTTGAGTTCATCCATGCCGACTCCACCCATCAGAGTGATTTAATCTTCTTGGTAACAATTGAAGATTTAAATGTTTGAAGCTTTAACTCAAATTCAGAAGTTTAAGATGTATTTCAGGGGCCTGAGAGATGGCTCAGCAAGTAAGAGCACTGGCTGTTCTTCCAAAGGACTTAGGTTTGATTCTCAGCACCCACATGGCAGCTCACAGCTGTCTGGAACTTGAGTCCTGAGTCTCTCTTCTGGCCTCCATAGGCACCAGGCATGAACATTGTGCACAGACATTCATCCAGGCAGATATGAGTATGTAAGTAATGTATGCATCTCTGTGTGTATGTGTGTAAGTGCAGTGTGTGATATGTGTGCGTGTGTGTGTGTTTGTATGTGTGTATATGTGCGTGCATGTGTGTATGTGTTTGTGCATATGTATGTGTTTTATGTGTGTATATGTGTGTGCATGTGTATATGTGTGTATGTGTGTGTTTCTATGTGTGTATATGTGTATGCATGTGTGTTTCTATCTGTGTGTATGTATGTGCATATGTTTGTATGTGTGTATGTGTCTGTGTATATGTTTTTATGTTTGTGTGTGTATGTGTTTATATGTGTGTATATGTGTTGTGGATCTAGTTTAATGCTTGTACTATGTTAATTGGGTTCTCAAAATTGCATGAGAATCCCACATGTAAAACACTGAGGGTCCCTGCCCCAGTTGCTTTTGCTTGGTAAATAAAGTTTCCTGCAGCCAATGGATGGGCAGGGAGTCAGAGGTGGGACTTTAGGATTTGCCAGCAAGGAGACCAAGAGAGGAAGGAGGATTTAGAACTGGCATGCCGGGAAAGCAGAAAGATCAGGCCAGAGAAGTGCAGGAAAAGAGAACATACCAAACATGTAAGAGCCAGGAAGGAGCAGCCCCCAGGAAGCCCCTTGATTGGGTCCAGGTGACCAGAATGGAATATATAGGTTTTAGTAAGTAATAATTCAGGAATAACGGAGAGGAGAGTGTGCTAGCCATGTGGATGTTTTGGAGTGGCCCAGCCATTGACCTGATTAAGGCTCTGTGTGTGTGTGTGTGTGTGTGTGTGTGTGTGTGTGTGTGTGTGTCTTTAATTCAGGAATCAAAAATATTGGGGCAGGTAGTGAGGAACTCACAACCCCGCCAGGAGGATTTGAGTAGCATTAATCGCCTACTGCAACATATATGTGTGTGCATGTGTGTGTATCTGTTTGTGTGTGTGTGAGTGTGTGTTTGTATGTGTGTATATGTGTGTGCATATGTGTGTATGTGTTTTTGTTCTGTATGTATGTGTTTGTGTGTATGTGTGTGTTTGTATGTGTGTATATGTGTGAATTTCTATGTGTGTATGTGTATAAATGTATGTTTGTATGTGTTTGTGTGTGTGTTTTTCTGTAGGTAGTTTCCTTAGAGTGTCAACATTCTGTTCACTTGTGTTTTTCCGATGATTATCTGTCTTTCTTTCTTAAATTTACAAATCAGTTGTTAATGAGAAAGAAAAGACTTCCAAGCTTCATATACTCTGATTATATTTCACCTTTGGATCTTACCTTATGGCGCTAGCATATTTTGCTGGACAAACACCATATATCTCAAATAGGGCTAAGTACTAAGGAAGCAGATAAAAATGACATATAAACAGTGGACACAATAAATACAAAATATGCTTACACAATTGAAGACAATATTTTGAGTCTAACATTTTAAAGTGGTCATCATTCCCTGCACACTCATTACTAACAAGAACTTTCAACTTGCTATTTCAGGCCTTGGGAAGTAATTCACCATTGGAGGAGGGTAGGGTGCTTGATTTCACTAATAAAAAGGCAGCTCCAATGATTTGGTTACGGCCAAATATCAGGCATGATAGAACTGGAAACAAGAACCATCTTTCTCTAGAACCTGAATATTAGCCAAGGCAACACAGCTGAGGGCAGCTAATCCAGGGCACAGAGAAAGCCCTTCTGTGCTTTTGAAGATGTTAGAATTGGGTTTCTACAGGAAAAGGCTCTTTTAGTACAAGGAAGCTTACACAAGACAGCAGAACACAAACACAGGGTGAGAAGCCTCAAAAACCTTGTGGTTCATAACTCTCAACCAAGGTTCTGACTCCTGCTGCTGACTCATGTGACAGATCTCTCTCCAAACAGCTGTTTATTCCCCTCTTTCCTTATTATTTTCTTATTGTTGTCCCCTGTTTCATTGATTGCATAAGCAGACATTATTCTTATTTTTTTAAAATGTATCATTTGTGTGGTTTGGAGAAACATACTAATCAAATAATTTCAAAAATGAATATAATTGCAAATTGAAGCTGTGGCAATTCCTAAAAAAAAAATGCTATGAGATATTACACAAGTCTATAATTGGGAAACATCTAACAATCTACTCAGGCCTCCCTAGCAAAATGTCTCTTCTTAAAGATTAGTAAGAATTAAGTGAATTTTTAAGGATAATATTCAGAACAGGATATACAAATACAAATCCCTTTGGAAGGAAAGAATATTTTCTGGAACAAAATAAATGAAACTAGAACCCTGAGGTGGCTGGATCTAAGGGACGAAGCTTAAGAGACGTGTAGAACCCACTGAAGTTCTAGCTTTGTGCTTAAAGAAATGTGAAACTAGTCGAATATTTTAAAGAGATAAGTAATGTCATCAAGATTTTACTGAACAATGTTGCAAAGAGGTAGGAGGGGGTGCAGAAAGGACACCCACTGAGAGAGCATGGAGACTCTGGCAAGAGAATTGGTAAAGAACATGAAGAGAAGGCAACAGAGTCCACATATTCATGAGACAAAATCAAGGACACGATGATGGATCAGTCATGGAGAATGTAGGAAGATGGGCAGGTCAATAATAAATGTGAGTTTCTGGCTTTTGTAATACAACAAGCAGGCCACTGTTACCAAGCCAAGATTAAGGAGGGCCATCTCTGTGATCACATGGGTGGAATGGTTCATTGGAGCCTAGTGGACTCACCCATGAGTATACAACTGAAGAGAATTTCTTCTCCTCCCCCAAATCTATCCATTCATCGGAGACTGGGAAGATTTGTGAACCTATCTCAAATCCATGATTGACTGACAACAGGCCCAGTCTTGAACAGACTCAGCAAATCACCTTCTTAATGCTATCTCTTCCAACAGACATCCAAGTGTCTACTGTTGTCACAGACTACGTATAGACACCATACACAGGGAGGATAGAAGCAAAAATAGTCATACTTCTAATGTTTATTAAGTTCATTTTAGCTAATAAGTAAAAATATAAAAATTATGCATATCAATGGCATGCCCAACTAGGCCTGTGAAGTCAGTACTCACAAAGCTAAGGCAAGCGGATAGCTGCCTCCATGCCTGCCTGGCCTACAGCATTCAAAACCAGCCTGAGTGACTTAGTAATGTTTAGGAACTATACTTTATGATTTATAATTAA
>NW_021604569.1:1878453-1907305 GCF_004785775.1 Grammomys surdaster | reverse complement strand
CAATACACTTTAAATACAAAATGATTATGATTTATAATTAAATACAAAATTATTATGATTTATAATTAAATAGAAAACACAATGTGTGCCTGTTACTTCCTTGGATTACTGACATGTACTCTTTAGACCAGTCAAAGATTTTATTAACATAAATATATGATTTGAAAATTCCTGAGCAGGCACACTTTTGTAAGCCCAGCACTAAGGTGGCAAGAGTAGGATGACCATAAGTTTGAGGCTAGCCTGGGCTACATAGACCTCTCATAAATCAAACAAAACATAAAGTAGAATATCCTTTACTGGCCAAAAGTTAGCAATGAATAAAAACAGTGAATATTCTTTTGCTAGGGGATTAATGTAGAACTGTTAAATATCAGTTGCCACTGTGTGTGTGTGTGTGTGTGTGTGTGTGTGTGTTAATTGCTCAACAAGTGTGTGTTTTAATTGCTCAAGGTTTGGCGCATTTCTTCTGCTGAATAAGAATACGTGGAATTAACTGTGAGGAGAGCTACAGACATACTAGAGCCATTTTACCCTACCAGAAGTAACTGTTCATATATTACCAGTTGCTTATTTTCCCTAGTTCTAAACAAAAGCCACTGTAAAACATAGGATACTGATGTATAGCATTCACTCATGGTTCCAAGAAACTAAACAATAAAGAAAACAGATCTTGAAATTTATTCCCATAAGCAGTAGTTCACATAGATATTTCAAGAACTCTATGATAAAATTAAAGAAAGGGAACAAGCTGAGAGATGCCATGGCTGTCAACAAAACAGCAGTGAGAAGTCTCAAAGTGGCCCATAACCACTTTGGAGGAAGGTAAAAATAGACTTCTGCTCCTGGGCATCACCAAAACTTTTGCCTTTCAGTTAGGTCTGAGTGCCAGTCAAAAGATCTGGTTTCCAAGTCATTGAAGTCATATGCATATCCTATTCTTATTCAGTGTGAGTGTTCAGAGGTAGGTAGCACAAGTTTCCATGGCAAATTAATTAAAGTAGATGATACATAAGAAGTAAGAAGCAGAAAATAAAGTGACACAAAGCTAATTAGCTTTGTAGTATGCTTCTATAGCAAAGTAATCCCAGCAAATCAGACACATGGCCTGCTATTGTCCCAGTAATTTCAGAAACAAGTTATTTTGTGTTGAAACAGTTCAGGTCTCAGCTCTTGACAGTTTTATAGACCGTGGTCAAGGTTTTCGCCAATGTTTAGGGCAGGCGTGACTAGCAGCTAGATTATACAAACTGACTTCCCATTTGATATTTACTTTTTACAGCAGGCCTGTGAGCTGTCTCACCAATTAGGCTATGGTTCAGCAAAAAGCTGGGTTTCAGCAAAAACTAAGCAAAGATTAGATGTAAAAGACTCAGAACACATTTAGGCTAAGTTTTCCTCTAATGTGTCTTCATACAATCTCCATGAAAGAATGCCAATGACCAGCAGTCTACTTCACCACAAACAGTTACGTGAGAAAGCACAGAGTGTCTCTAAGTGGAGAGTTCAACTGTGTGGGTTTATGGAGAACCACACACAGGCAATCAATGGGACATCCTTTAGAAGCAGAGGCAGAATTGAACCAAAGCCTCCTAAATTCCTGTACCCTCCTCGTCGCTTAGCCTGTCTTTCAAGTTCATCCACGATCAATATTTCAGCTTCTTAAAGCAGGATTTCCTTAAATGAACCTCTAATCTAGCTAACTGATCTTTTCTCATGGTATCTTAATATGTATCCCTACCTCTCAGCTTTCACTCAACTCACTGCCCAATGTCATCATTCTGTCCTCTGTCTCTCCTTCCCCATCATGAAACCAGACCTCCATCTAATGCCCACTGAACACCTCCTCTCTGTGAACAACTCTGGGCTACTATCATGTTTCATTTCTCTAACTCCCTAGGATTAAGTGTGTTTATATTCAGAAGATGCTTATGATGATATGTAACTACTTTTAAATCGTCACCTAAATTGTACATGTGCCTTCCCTCACTCATAGTTGATCAGCCACCAATTAACCAGTTCTGTTTCAGTGGCTACCAGGCTGCAAATTGAACAGATCTATCCATGTTCATGTATTGTCCTTCAGTTCCCAGTACCAGAGCCGTCATCCTCACATTTCATCTGGGCTGCTAGCTATGGCCTCTCCTTTCACATGTCTCACCTTCGGTCACCAGAGCTTGTGAATCTAGCATTATTATATCTCTTGCCACCACCCACCTTTTCCATTTCCACTGCCAGCATCCTTGCTTAGGCCTTTATTTCCAAGCCTGCACTGTTTCAAAAGTCTCCCACTGGCCTTTCTGACTCTAGTTTCCCCTCCTCCAATCCAATCCAAACACCCCAGCTAGATTAATCTTCCCAATACACTCTGACTCACATTACTTCTCAAAGTAAACACCCCCGTGGTATTCCATAGCCTATCAAATAAAGTATAAATTGCTCGTTCTGGCATAAACTAGGCCCAAGGTAGTGAATGCTGCGGTATTATCCTCCTCCCCCTCACACAAGGATATTTATTCTCCTGGATGTCAGCAATTCTGGATACTGACAGGTCACAGTTGAATCCCTTTCCAGAAATTTCCTTTGGCAATAGGAGCTGTTTGTCTCAAGTTCTATCTTTTCCCAGGAGGCAGCCCACATGCAATCCTGGCTGTGAGGAACACAAAGGCTAAGCTCCCTTGCCTCAATCTCAAACAACTTTGTAGTGCTTTGCCAACTTCACACAGGACCAGCTGAAGCTCCTTTTCCAACTGCGTCTAGCTCAACGTTTCCTCTGCCCTATCCTGCTTCCTTCATTCCTTCACAGTTATTAATCTCAAGGGAATTCCCCAATAAAAATCCTACATTGGTCTTTTCCTCTCAGAACTCGTGTTCAGAAGTTACAACTTAGGAACCTCAAATCCTTTCTTTCATAGGACTTGTTTTTATTGTTTCCATAGCCTATGCTCCAGTCACACTGGCTGAACTACCATTCCAGAAGGATGCTTCATGCACTCGACTGACTTGTTCATCAAAAAGAGACTGTTACTTGTTGTCTAACATGCTACAGAATTTTAAAAAGATTGGTCTAAAGGGATATAAGAGAGCAAGCAGCCAGTAGAATACAATATGAGCAGTTACTGTGGTTCAAATGTGGTTTCAGTATCTGCTAAAGGCTTTTTGCATTGGAAGCACGGTTCTTAATGAGGTAGCATGAAGTAATGAACCATGTAGGATGTGGGGCTTACTTCAGGGTGAGTGGATCACTAGAAACAGAGATGACTAAGCTTCGTATGGGGTTCCAGTAAGTGCACAATGAGTGGGTCATTGTTGTTCCAGTCTCTGTACTATTGTGTTTCTGTGTGACATGTTGCTCTCAGTCCAGTGCTCAGCATATTGTGTCAAAGATGAAGCCTTTACCATAACCTGACATGACACAGCTACACGGTCTTGAATTTTCAGCCTCAAGACATTAAATAAGATAAATAAATTTAGTCTTTATAAGTGTCTAGCTGCAGGTGTTTTCTTACAGCAACAGAAAATGAGTTACTAAAGCAGTAATTCTCCAGCCCAGATTATAGAAAGAACGTAGAGAACACGCTAAGTAGAAAAGAACATGACCAGAGTTCCAGAAATACGAAAACTCATCACAAAATAATTCCAGAACGAGTGAAGCTCAAGGGCCTTAAGAACCGGTAGCAGGAGAAGAGACAAGAGAAATCATCTGAGCCAGAACAAGAAGAAAACAAGTCTCGTAGAGGGATGGAGACACGATCCTTAGAACAAGGGGAATGCCACATGACATGAAGGAAGAAACAACCTGAAAATAATATTTGAACTTTTGGGAAGACCTTCTAGGTGCAAGTGAAAAACAAAATAACTGACATTTGGGGGGAGAAGAAAAAGTGACTACTGCTTCCATCCAAGCAAAATATATGTGAACTGGCGCAAAGAGACCACTTTCTCTGTGGAGCTAATGAGAAAGAAGGAGTCAGCATCTCTTCATGTGGCTGATGCCTTTCTGGAATAATTCACTGCATTGTATGCACAGAGGTACAAAACTGAAAAAGACGGAGCTCTAGAAAGATACTGATTTCAATTTTAGTTGAACATTCCAAACTAGGGAAGAGTCAGCTACAGGAGAGTAGACAGCCGACAGGCACGGAGAGCAGCCTAGCTGGAGACAGTCCTGCAGCATCAGCACGTAGAGAACTGGAGGTGGGACTGCAAAATGCCATCAAGAAAGCAGAAGGGAGAAATCTCAGATGGAAATGGGGCCCCAGAAGCCAAGACAGTGCTTTAAGGTGAAGGAAGAAGTCAACAGACTCAAATATTCTTCAGGCCAAATTAAGGAACACCCAAAAATGTATCCACTGCTTAGAAAGAGTTCTGTGCTACTGACCCAACTTCCCCCTTTTCCCTACCCAATCTGGAATATTCTTTCCCACAGTCAGGAACAATCTCATCTCTCACGGCAGAGTTCTAGTTTTCTCATGTTTGTCTGCTGATGTGCAACATCATCACAGCTTACCTCACCAACTGAGATTTTAAGAACTAAAGCTGTCTATACATCTTAGCGCCCCTTTAGCTCATTAAAAAGTGGAAACTGTAGGTTCAGAGAAGAAACCAAATTTGTGTGTGGTTGTGGGGGCGACATGTTAAGAAGGAAGAGAGCCAGAGAGTGGAAGTGCTGAGAAGAGCTATCCACAAGATAGACAAATTGCTGGCCTTGTCAGCCCAAGCAGAGACAAGCCTATGTGAGGTGGTCTTCTCCTTACATGTAAATGTGACATGAAATCCCTGTCTGATTTTTCAGTGTTGTGACTTTAGCGGCCCAGATTCATGTGAGGAGCAAAACATCTCCCTCTTCCAAAGCCTGGCTGACCTCACTAACTCTAAAAGGGCGGCACTGAATAGCCAGTGATAAGCAGATATTTGTCTTTTGCTTTTTATTTTCCCAGAGTGTAAACATCTAAAGAAGAAAGCCTATTTGAATAGGCACAACTGCCAGCTTCATTTACCCTCTTATATTTAATGAGCTTGTTTTGTTTTATGGGTGCTTCAAACAAGCTGACAGAGCAGAGGCGGCTGCACACTGCCAACATGAAACAACTTGCTGAGCCCTCATTGTGAGGTCGGAGGCTTTGCTTCACACATCCCTCCCCCCCAGACCTACTTTTCCATGATGTCTTTTTCAAACACAGATCAAAACCCAAACCAGTAGAAGAGAATTCTTGCTCTTTCAAAGCATCAACAGAAGTGTTCTAAGACAGCTTGAAGGAGATGCAGTTGCCAACACAAAAACAATGAACATGATGGTCACGTGGTAGCTTTTTGGAGGCAGTCAACTCAGAGCTTCAAAATCTGGCTTTACAGCTGTGTGAACAGGAGTTATTCCACCCTTCCCCCACTCTTGCCTAAGCAACATTCCTCTTAAGGCTTCAAAACTTCTTGGCATTCTTCTCGAATACTGGCAAATATTTACTCAGTGCCCAGCAGAGCATTTTGAATATGACTCCTCCTTAACAGTGGCACTGCTCAACACTGGTAACAAATATATGCCTTCAAGCTATAGCTTTTTCTCAATTTGAGGGGACAGGGTCATGAAAACCAGACCTAAACAAGATAGAAATTCCAAGCAGCTTGAATCCAGAATTCATTGCCTGAAGAAACTTGAGGTCAGTAAGAAGTAAGTAAATAGCTGTTAGCATTAAGCCATTCTTTGGTGGCCTGTCAACTCAGCACCTTGTTTTGTCATTTCGTCACTGCTTCTATAATTAACAATTTTTGTACCACTACATATTTCTCTCCTGGGTGGCTTTACAGCCCCCAGTGGGCAAAATAGGTAATTACCTTCATGCCAGTCTGACAACAGACTAAGATTATGTGGCACCGTAAAAGTAGAACCAACTGTCAAAGGAAAACTTCAAACAGGACAAAGTGCCACATACATCTGGAGCCCTGAAAAAAAAAAACAAGAGATTTAGTCAAACATCAGCATTCACTTGATTGAAACAAGGGGAGACATTGGAAAGGGTTACCAAGATGGTATCCTTACAAGTACCTTCTCAGAATGTTTCCTTTCTGTGTGTTGCTTCAGTTTTTAATACCTACAATCTATAACTTGTCACCTTCTCACAGTATAATAGCATGTTATAGTTAATTATATTAATCGTCACAAACTGCAGTGCTCAGAGCTGAGGAGCCTTCAAGGTGGAAATGGGTAGAAGTTAAACAACTGATGTAGAAAAGAACATTTACTAAACACTATACATATACATAAACTATACATAAAAATTAAGAAAGTATTTTTTATTAAGCCAAAAAAAAATCTTCTCTCTTATACCTAGCCATACTGGTGATAGGTGAAATTTTTCAGATACTTGGTTTACACTGAGTCCTCACAACCTTGTATAAATTAAAACTACTTATCCAATTTGAGAAACGAGGAAACCAGAGCTTAAAGAGGTTAAGTAATTTCCCAAGGTCCTGGAAGTCCTACAGTTAAATAAATGGAGAAGCAAGGATTTGAGTCCAAGCTGCCTAGCTCCAAAGGCTCTAATCTCCTTGACATGGCACTGCCTATGTGTAGGTTTAATGTACACAGATTAAAAATTATAAAAAAGATTGCTTTACAAACTGACTAGAAATACTAAAAATAAAGGAACTTTTTATATATAAAATTTGGGGCATTTTTTCTTATAATCTGTCATAAAACTGCTTACTTAAACAAAAACAAACCAGTATTTCAGTTTTCAAGAGCCTCCTCAACCAATATGCTACATTTTAATTCACTAGTTAATTTTTATCTAATTTACATAGTTGTTTCCAGCTTAAGAACTCTAACTATACAATGATGATATTTTTTCAAGAATTTGGTGGATTTTTTTCCTAGATGATTTGTAGGAGTACCCAATTATTTACTTAATTGATTTCAGCAGTGGTGGTGTTCCGTGCTACCTGCCCCAATGTTCCAGGTTCCCAAATAAAAGACACACACACACACACACACACACACACACACTTTATATTTCGATATGCCTAAAACAGCTCAATGGCTAGACCACTTCCTAAACTCTGCGTGGCTAATCCGCCTCCCTCTGATATTCCTGAGTTATTATTTACTAAAGCCTATATTCCATCTTTGCTGCCTTGGACACAAGTGGGCAGCCCTCTTGGGGCCACTATTCCCCAACTCCTACGTGGTGGATATGCAAACAATTTTGGGGATCCAAGTTAACATAACATAAGCAGCCACAGTGATTATTTCTTTTTAAAGATTTATTTTTAATAATAGGTACATGTGTATGAGTATATGCCCACAGAAGCTGAAAGAGGGTGTCAGACTCCCTGGAGCTGGTGCTATGGGCAGCTGAGAACTGCTCTACACTGGTGCCAACAAACTCAGGTTTGAGTAGAGGAGTAGCGTGTACTTTAACCATAATGCCATTTCTCCCAATCCCTGAAGACCTCCTTTTCAGAATATTAACCCTAGCACTTGGATCTTTAGAACATCACTCATAATTTATTTTTCCCAATAAATTATTAGTGGAAATTATGCTTGGTTGGAATAAACCAAGTAGGTAAGAAACCAAGTAGGTAAGAAACCAAGTAGGTAAGAAACCAAGATCACTTTCCAATAGTGGCCTCTTAATTAACCAGTGGAAAAGAAACTGTAATGTCATGTGAGCCCTTCTGAAACAGAATCCATTTTTTACATTGATACTGTTTCTTTGTCAAATATTTGTCCTTTTTAGCTGCTTCCAGGTAAGATGGTGGAACTAAATTCTTTCCACCTTATGATCAAGTGAAGAAAGTCAAAGACAGAAAAGAGCTACACTGTTTTAAGGAGAGGAACACCATAGGAAATTAAAAGTTAGATGGAAGAGAGAAAAGAAAGAGAAAAATCAACACAGAGAAATCAACCAGAGAAAGCCTCAGCAGCTCCACGGTAAAAACTTTTTCCAAAAGAATTTGGTTTTTTTCTTTGCTGAATTTCTCTTGGATTCAGCCAAGAGTGGGTCGTCCAATAAGAAGATACTCTCGCTCCTCAAGAAAACAAAGGTATTCCAATCAACAGATACACAAATAGTACCATAGTACGGTAGAAACACACATCATAGAAAACACACAACATGGAAAGCCAAGGCAACATGACTCCTGAAAGAGATAGTAACTCCTTATTGATCTCAATAAGTTAAATAGGTTACATGCCAGATAAAGGTTTCAAAGGTTTTCTGTTACAGAAAATAAATGACATAAACAAGGATACAAAAAAGCAGGTTAATTCAATTTAGGATCTGGAGAGGAATGTCTGAAAGGTCAACAGAATACATGGCAAAAGCGGGATCAGGAATGAACAGATCAGCAAAGTGGGAAAAGTTCAGCAAGGAAACAGATTGGGGAGAGAAAGACAAAAGCATTAAAAGTGAGAAACCCAATGAATCATATACAAATACACAACAGAGAAAACTGTTCATAGACTTAATATCAAGGATAGAATACAAGGTTAAAAACATTACACCCAGAGGCCAATAAGGGAAATGGTAACAAGTGGATGTAACTAAATCATGCAGAAACTCAGGTGACTAAGAGATCACATCGAAGACCCTGTGGACCAGAAGTATCTGAAGTAAATACTAAACATGTAGAGGAACCGTTTAAACAAACATAGCATTTCATTTTTACAATTGTAGAGAAAGAAATGACATCCAAATAGAAAGGGGTTTAAAAACAAATGACCAGAGAAGAAGTTCTCTGTGACACACTATAGTTTTTTTTTCTTAAAGTAAGAAATATTAAAATGCTGTGAGGGAAATCCACCAGCTCACCTTCAAAGGTAGAAACAATCGAATAACATACAATCTTTCATCACCAAATATAAAATTCAAGGAGGTATGGTATGGTATGGTATGGTATGGTATGGTATGGTATGGTATGGTATGGTATGGTATATTAATTATATTTCCTAAGCCCTGAAAGTAACTACAAACCAAGATTCTTGTATAAGGCAAAGATGTCTTTTAAAATTGACAAAGAATTAAGGATATTTCAAGTATAAACCAAGGTCATTATTGACTATGCAACCAGCACTGCAAACAATACTTAAAAGATTATTATACTCCTAGGATGAAGAAAGACAGTATCAAACACAAGAGTACAGTAAAAAATAAATTTTTGTCAGAGGAACAGATTAACTGAGGGGCACTTAGAAGGAGTGCTTCATATACAACAAAATAAGCCAGCAAAACTCTAATAGTAGAGTAGGGGAAAACAAAGAATGAACAATTCAACCCAACAAAATGATACAAATTAGTAAGGATCTCTCAGTTGTATAGTTAAACATAAATGACCTCAAGTCACCACTAAAGATAATCTGATTGATTCAATTAAAAACTACATCCAACTCTCAGTTGTCTTCAAGAAACACATCTCACCAGTGCTAAAATTCAAAGGATAGAAAGCAATTTGTCAAATGAACTGAAGCTGAAAATAAGCTACCTCATGTTTTCTGATATCTGACAGACTACAAACAAAAAAATAAAGAAGACTCTTACACTAAGGACATCTATGTCACTACCTCAGGGAATATCACGAAAGAAGAGGCAAAAGGAAAGTAAGAGCCCAAGGATGGAGAGATGTACAACAAAGAGATGTCTCTGGCCATGGCATAGCCGGTGCACTCACAAAGTTACTACAGTTGTGATCATCTGCACAGAACCTGCACAAGCTTGGGTCTGTTAACACTTTATCATGAATGAGGAAAGAGCCATGAGGTCCTCCCTGAAGATCTATCAGTAGTTAATGGTTCCTGGAAGAAAGGGAGTCATTTTCTTCAGTAATGTAGCCACTGTTAATTGCTAATGTTCCAGTAAATAATCACACACCCATGTTCATTCAAGCAACCTTAATTAAATTCAATGAGTCACAAATTAAAAGACACAAAAGTAGTAGAGAAATTTGTTGTGAAGAAAAGGGGTTTCAGAAGGAGTGGGAAGAAGATTTTAAAAAAACATAGAGGGGTGAACGTGATTTAAAAAATTACATATATATAAGAGATTGTCAAGTAATAAAGAGTAATAATGAAAAGAAGGCTACTATCTAATAATTGCAACACCCACGTTTATCCCTAGATAAGCCACCTAGGCTAAAAATCAGCAAACATCAGTATTTAACAACAACATAACTGTAAAGGACTTAGTGGTATATACAAAATATTCCATTTAACAAATACAGAATACACATTACCCTCAGAAACTTATCTTCTCTAAAATAGATCAAACTTTGGGCCACAAATCAAGTCTTATCAAATAAAAAATCCAAATAATTATTGTATCATAGTACAATAAAACTTGAAATAAATAACAGGAAACATTAAAGAAGCTAAGAAATACTTAGAGTCTGAAAAGATACTTTTGAATAAATTGTGGAAGAAATTATTCTTACCTAAATTGAAAATAAAAGTACAACTTATCAGAATCTTTGAGGTACAGCTAAGACAGCTTTAAGAGAAAATTTTATATACATGAGCTCCTACATTAAAAAATGGGGTGAAAGCAAAAGTATTTACTGTACAAGCAAGAAGACATGACTTTGAGTCCCCAAAACCAACAGAAAAATGCAGATACATAGCACAAAATCTGTATTCTAATGCAGAATATCCAGAAGTTCACTGGCCAGCTAAGTTCCCAGTCTTGCTGGCATACAAAGCAGAAGTCAACAGAAAGCCCACTTCAAACAGAATGAAAAGTGAGGACTACAATTCAAAGCCACACTTTGACCTCCAAACTTGTGAAACAGCACACACACACACACCATTGATGCACAAAAATAGCAAATAGCTGGGGGCTAAGGGAACCCTTTATGTCTCGGTGGGTAAACTACTTGCTGCTTAAATATGAGGACTTGAATTTGGATCCCCAGAACCCACAAAAAAATTGTAGTGTGGTGTAGTGATCTGTGCCTGTAAGCCCAGCACTTGAAGAGCAAGACCTGATACTCACTGGCCAGCTAGTCTAGCTGAAATGATGAATTTCAGGTTCAGGGAAGAACTCTGTCTCAAAAGACACCAGATGTGCATACACATGATCACACACACACACACACAATCTCAAATAAATAATCTAATGATGTACCTCCAGGTCCTAAAGAAATAAGAACAATCCAAACCCCAAACCAGAAGACAGAGAGATTCTAAGGATCCTGCCAGAAATTAGTTGGATGGAGATTTAAAAAAAAAAAAAAAACAAACATAAAATCAATCAGTCAGTTGTCTCTCTGAAAATAGATAGATGGTAGATAGATAGATAGATAGATAGATAGATAGATAGATAGATAGATAGATAAGATATACAAACCTATAACTAACCCAGAAAGAGACAAAGGCAGAGAGAAAAGTAGTAAAAATTGGAGATAAAAGGGGGAGTTACCCCAGATTCCAATGAAATCCTGAAAACTGTTAGGTAATACTTAGAAAACATATTTAAAATAATGGAAAATCTAAAATAAATTGATAGTTTCCTAGACACCAATGACCTACAAAAATTAAATCTAGAGGATGTATTTAAATAATAACAATCATTCAGATTGAAGTGGTCATTATACTGTGAGGGTTTTGTTGTTGTGTTTGTCCTGTTTTGTTTCTTTTCAGAAAATACAGGGCTAACACCTTTAAAATTTCGTCTATAGTAATGTTTGAATACTTACTGCTCACATCATTGAATTGCTTTGATAGGGTTGATTAGTCATACCATTTCATTGTCGCTTCATTTTCTCATATATAAAAACAGGAGACTATAATAGTGCATCTATCAAACCACTGAGTTATAAGATATATACATGCAAACACCTAGAAGAGAGCTTAGTACCTGCAATCACTCAATAAATACTAGCTGTTCTGGTTCTTTTCCATTCCTGTGACTAACATCACTACCAAATGCAATATCAGAGGAAACGGCTCATTAGCCTTTTCAGTTCAGAATCCATCCCTGATGGAATTCCAAGCAGTAACTCAAGGTGGGAACCATGGAAGAATGCTACTTGCTAGTTTTCTTTTGTTCATTCTCAGCCAGCTTGTTTCTACAATCCAAGACCTCTAGTCCAAGAAACAATACTACCTGTAATGCACTGAGCCCTCCTTTATGAATTAACAATCAAGACAATTTCCCACAGACATGCCTCACACCAACCTAATAGACACAATACACAGCTGAGACCGTTTTTAGGTGATTCAAGGCTCAGTCAAGTTAATAGTTCATGCTATCTAGGACACTAGTGATCATAATTTTTATTATTTCTATTAAAATAAATTTTAATTTATTTTATTATTTTTATTAAAATACCAAAAAAGACATAAGGTGAAAGAGTTCTTAATGTAAAACTGTTATGAAGTCACAATGACTAAATCAAGAATCGTAGGGTGGGGCGTGCCAGCTCATGCTGCCTGTCTCTAGACTTCCGCAGCTACTCTCCACCTACCCCAACCAACTCCACTCATTCCGACTACATTCACCTGGTCGCTTCTCTAGGCAGGCACCAGAGTATATGCATCCCTGCTACCCTAGAACACCTCTCATGAAGGAGGGACACTATACTACAACACCTTGACACACCCAAGAGACTCATCTGAAGCTCAGGAATCCTGCACCTGCATTCTGCCAACCTCCTACTTAGTCCTTTCTTGGTATGGATTCTAGACTTGCATCACCAATTCTGTCAGCATCCATTCCTGAGGAAAGTCCTGAACACCCCCGGACTTCTGAAGATTGACATGGAGAACCTATAACTCTAAAGAAGATCTGTTCCTGAGATGCAAAACCTCACTTAATCTAAGCTGAACTGGCACTATGCTTGAAACCCCAATTGGACAACATTAAATTTCCCAAAGACAGAACCATAAGCCTAACCTCCCAACAGGTTCAAACACCCATTCAACAAAAAAGATAAAATATAGACATACAAAGAAATACTTCCAATGATCTAACTCTACATGCCTAGGTCTCACCACAAATACACAAACACAAAGAACCTAAACAGTAAGTCTCCACCAAAACTTAGTACTTCCATAGTAACATTTCATAAGAAAAAGTAACTTAGATGACATATAAAATAACAGTAATAAACATGTTTCAAGACACACAGAAATTGAAATCACATCTATCTAACCACTGCAGATTAAAGGTGGATATCAAACAAAAGAAAAAGCAGACAAAACAGAAATTCATCGAAATTAGATAACACAATTCCAGACAAAGACTGAGTGAAGAAAGAGATCAAGAAGTAATATTTTAAAATCCTGGATTGAATGAAAATATAACACACCAAAATCTCTGGTACATGGTGAACATACACATAAAGGGGAAGTTTGCAACCCTGTGAGCCTACATCAAAAAAAATGGAGAGATCTCAAATTCATAATCTAACTATGCACCTGACGGCCATGGAAAAACAAGAATAATCACCACCCTAAAGGAGTAAATGGAAAGAAATAATCAAAGTCAGGCTGAAATCAATAAAATAAAAACAAAAACAATATTAAAATATTAATGAAGCAAAGAGTTGGTGCTTTGAAATTATAAGCAAAATTGGCAAACTTTTTGCCAAACTAACCAAAGAAAGAGATGATTTAAATTAATAATATTAGAAAAGAAAGAGGAAATAGTACAACAGACACTGAGGAAATTTCAGAGAATCAAAATCTACAGTAAGTGGAATGTGGTAGCATATGCATTTAATTCTAACAGTTCTGAGGCAGGTGGATTTCTACGAGCTGAGGGTAAACCTAGTTTACATAGTGAGTTTCAGGTCATTCAGGTCTACATAGTGGAACCCTGTCTTAGAATAAACAAAAACCAAAAATCCTGTATTCTGGAAATTTGAAAAATCTAAAAGCAAAGGATAAAATTTTTTCAGATATATACAACATACCTAAGTTAAAGCAAGATAAAGTAAGTAGTTTAAACAGACCTATGTCACCCAGTAAAATAAAAAAACAGTAATAAATTTAAAATATCCCAACTAATGCCAGACATGGTGACTTAACCTTTTAGTTACAGCATTCAGAGGCAGAGAAAGGCATATCTCAAGTTCAAGGCCAGCCTGTTTCCAGTCAGACTTCTAGGACAGCCAGGGATATGTAGAGAAACCCTGTCTCAGATACACACACATACACACACACACACACACACACACACACACACATTTCCTCTATAATCAGGAACATGACAAGGTTGTCTGTTCTTCTAACTCCTATTCAACATAGTACTTGAAGTCTTAGCTAGAGCAGTATGATACATGTAGGAGATAGAACTGAAAAAGAAGACGTCTAAGCATCTTTATTTGCAGATTATGTTGTTGTATATACAAAAGACCCTAAAAACTTCATGAGAAAACCCATAGAGCTGATAAATACATGAGATATGTGTGTTAAGGGTCCAGCAGTGGTTCTGAGTCCTCTGCTTCCTCCTACTCAAGGTGTCCAGACACTGCTGTACACCTAGACCAGGCTAGGATGAAACAGAGTCTGGAATGGGTGAGCCCTGCAGGCTCCTGGTCCAGCTGGGAGTTGTAGCTGCTTGTATTACAAATGCTTATCACGTTCCTCAAAAGCCAATTATAAGAGAATGCATGCGCATAGACTCTGGGAACCTGCCCCCGAGTTGGTTCTGATTGGTAAATGAAGATACAGGCAGTTAATGGCTGGGCAAAGCAGACAGAGGCAGAACTTGAGAATTTCCAGGGCTTGGGAGCAAGTGAGATAAGGAAGGAGGAGAATTGCACGCCAGGAGAAAGAGAAGGAGAAGGAGAAAAGACTGTTCTGTTCAGGAAATTATCTCTTTTGCCAAATCATTCAAGGTTATTTCCAACTTTCTCTTCTATCAGGTTTAGTGTATCTGGTTTGATGCTAAGGTCTTTGATCCTGTTGAACTTGAGTTTTATGCAGGGTGATAGATAAGGATCTACTTGCATTCTCCTACACGAAGACATAAGGTTAGACTGGAATCATTTGTTGAAGGTGCTTTTTTTTTTCCATTGTATGTCTCTGGCTTCTTTATCAGAAATCAGGTGTCCATAGGCATGTGGATTTATATCTGGGTCTTTAATTTAATTCCATTCTGTCTGTTTTTTGCCAATATCATGAAGTTTTTATTATTAAATCTCTGTGGTAGAGCTTGAAATCAGGGATGGTGATACCACCAGAAGTTCTTTTATTTGTACAGGATTATTTTAGCTATCCTGAGATTTTTATTTCCACATGATGTTGAGTATTGTCATAGTCAGGGTTTTACTGCTGTGAACAGACACTATGACCAAGGCAACTCTTATAAGGACATCTAATTGGCTTAAAGGTTCAGAGGTTCAATCTATTATAAACAAAACTGGAACATGGCAACATCCAGGCACGCATGGTGCAGAAGGAGCTGAGAGTTCTACATCTTCTTCTGAAGGCTGCTAGGAGAATACTGACTGCCAGGCAGCTACAATGAGGGTCTTAAAGCCACAGTGACACACCTACTCCAACAAGGCTACACCTACTTTAACAGGCCATACCCTTTAATAGTGCCACTCCCTGAGCCAAGCAGATACAAACCATCACATTCCACTCCCTAGGCCCCATAGACTTGGTCAAACATATGTGTCTATGGGGCCCATACCTTAACATAGCATAATGCAAAATACATTTATGGGGACTTTAAAACTCCCCATAGTATGTAGCAGTCTCAACAATGTTAAAAGTCCAAAGTTCAAAGTCTCTTCTGAGATTCATTCAATCACTTAACAGGAAACCAGCTGGGCAAACTCCAAACTCTGCATCTCCATCTGATGTCAAAGTGGTCCTCAGATCTCCAACTCCTTTTTTTTTTTTTTTTTTTTTGAGTTGTACTTCATGTTTGCTTAGAGTAGGTTTTTTCTTTTTTTTTATTGGATGTTTTATTTATATTTCATATGTTGTCCCCTTACCTCATCCCCCACCCACCCAGGAACCCCCTATCCCCTCACCCCTCCTCCTTCTTCTCTGCGGATGTAACCCCTACCTACCCCCCCCACTCCCACCTCCCCACCCTCAAATTCCCACCCCCTGGGGTGTCCAGCCTACATGAGGTCAAGGATCTCTTCTTCCACCTATGCCCAGCAGGGCCCTCCACTCTTACATATTCAGCTGAAGCCCTGGATCCCTCCCTAAGTGTTCCCAGGCTGGTGGTTTAGACCCTGGGAGCTGTGGTTGGTTGGTATTGTTGCTCTCTTCATGGGGCCACAAACCCTTTCAGCTCCAATGGCCTTCACTCTAACTCCTCCATTGGGAACCCCATTATCAGTTCAATGGCTAATTGTGAGCATCTGCCTCTGAATATGTCAGACTCTTGAAGACCTCTGAGGAGACATCTATATCAGGCTCTTATCAGCGTGCACTTTCTGACTTCCACATCAGCATCTACCTTTGGTGACTGCACATGGGATGGATACTCAGGTGGAATGGTCTTCAGATGGCCCCTCCTTCAGTTTCTGTCCCTCACTTTGTCTCCATATTTGCTCCCTTGAGTATTTTGTTGCTCCTTCTAAGAAAGACGAATCACCCCCAACTTGGTCTTCCTTCTTCATGAGCTTCATGTGGCCTGTGAGTTGCATCTTGGGCATTTCAAGGTTCTGGGCTACTATCCAATAATCAGTGAGTGAATACCATGTGTGTTCTTTTGTGATTGGCTTACCTCACTCAGGATGATAATTTCTAGTTCCATCCATTTACCTAGGAAACTCTCAAATTCATTGTTTTTAATAGCTGAGTAATACTCCATTGTGTAAATATACCACATTTTTTTAATCCATTCCTCAGTTGAAGGACATCTGGGTTCTTTCCAGCTCCTGGCTATTATAAATAAGGCTGCTATGAACATAGTTGAGCATATGTCCTTGTTATATATTTGAGCATCTTCTGGGTATATGCCTAGGAGTGGTATAGCTGGATCCTCAGGTAATGCTCTGTCCAATTTTCTGAGGAACCACCACACTGATTTCCAAAGTGGTTGCACCATCTTGCAGTCCCACCAACAATGGAGGAGTATTCCTCTTTCTCCACACCCTCTCCAGCATCTACTATCACCTGAATTTTTAATCTTAGCCATTCTGACTGGTGTGAGATGGAATCTCAGGGTTGTTTTGATTTGGATTTCCCTGACGACTAAGCATACTGAACATTTCTTTAGATGCTTCTCGGCCATTTGAGTTTCCTCCCTTGAAAATTCTTTGTTAAGCTCTATACCCCATTTTTTAATAGGGTTATTTGGTTGTCTGGAGTCTAATTTCTTGAGTTCTTTGTATATATTGGATATTAGCTCTCTATCAGATGTAGGATTGGTAAAGATCTTTTCCCAATTTGTTGGTTGTCGTTTTGTCCTATTGACAGTGTCCTTTGCCTTACAGAAACTTTGCAATTTTATGAAGTCTCATTTGTCAATTCTTGATCTTAGAGCATATGCCGTTGGTGTTCTGTTCAGGAACTTTTCCCCTGTGCCCAAGTATTCGAGGCTCTTCCCCACCTTCTCTTCTATTAGTTTCAGTGTATCTGGTTTTATGTGGAGGTCCTTTATCCACTTAGACTTGAGCTTTGTACAAGGAGATAAGAATGGATCAATTTTCATTCTTCTACATGTTGTCCTCCAGTTGAACCAGCACCATTGACTGCAACTACTTCTTTCTCCTGAGCTGATTTGACTCCTTATTAGCAGCTTTCCTCAGCAGATAGCCCATGCTCTGGCATTCTCGAACATATTGGGGTCTCCAAGGCAACTTCAATGTTACAGCTGGGATCCTCCTAAGGACTGGCATCACTTCTCCAGCTCTGCCCTCTGTAACATTCTAAGCTTATGTTGATCCTCTCCACTTTTGCTGCTGTTTATGGTGATCCTCTTATGGTACTGGCATTTTGCATTCACTGGGGTCTTCTGCTGCAACTAGGCTTTACCAATAGCTTCTCATAGGCCTTCTTTATGGTGCCAAGCCTCAACTCATTTGCGTGACCCCTTCAGTCCTGGACCATCAACAGTAACTGAGGCTATACCTTCACCAATGGCCTTCCATGGCCTCTCAGAAGCCAAGGCTCAGCTGCTTTTCATGATCCCTTCATGCGTTCAAAACCTGTACCACCAGGGTGACCCTTACACATTACCAAGTATAGTTCCAGCATGAGGTACAACCTTGGCTATCTCTGGAACACAGCTACTTTGTGCTCTCAAAAAACACTTGCCATAAGATTTCATCTCAGTGTTGCTGGTCTCTTCCTAATCACCGATAATTTCTTAACTCTAGCTAACCAGCATGAATTATCCCAGTAGTCCCTTCTATTTTTCACTCTAAAGCCAGAGCACATGGCTGAAGCTGCTGAGTTTTACTGTTTGCAGGAGCTGGAACACGCCCCCATTGTTCTTTTTACATTGTCACCAAGCTTTCTGTTTCCCAACTCCTTCACTGCCTGAGCTTGGCTGTCCTGGAACTTGCTCTGTACACTGACTTTGAACTCGGAGATCTGCATGCCTGTCTCCTAAGCACTGGGATTAAAGGTGTGGTCCACCAATCGTGGATTTAAATTTTTCTTCACTTAGAACTTGCTCTGTTCTAGGCTGGCCTTGAACTCAGAGATCTGTTTACCATTGCCTCCTGGTATTAAAGGCTTGTACTACCATGCCTGGATCTAAACTTAGCTGGGTGAGATCTTTCCCCAAAGTCACTACTCCCTTAATTCAATTTACTATCCTTGAACACAGGATTCAGCTCCATTTCACTTCCTGGTGCCCCTTTAATACTTGAACTATATATTTTATATTTTTCCTTCCTCAGCTTGCTAGGCTTGTTTAAAATGTTTTCCATGAGACTTAACCAGAGAATAAAGTCTATGATGGTCATTTCTGAGACTTCCTTTGTCAGTGCAATTAATCTGAGTCTCTTCACCTCAGCCTCAGGCAGACTCTTCAGAGAAGAGCAAAAAGTAACCACATTCTTCACCAAAATACCACAAAAACAGTCTCTAGGCCATATATTCAAATTCTCCTTTGAAACCTCTAGGGCCAGGTCCACACAACTGAAATCATCTCAATAATAAACTATTATTATTATCCTACTAGGATAGCCCATTGATCCCCATTTAAAGCATTCCACTGCTTTCCAAATCCAAAGTCCCAAAATTCACATTCTTCCAAACAAAGGCATGGTCAGGCCTATCATAGCAATACCCCACTCCTGGCACTAACTTCTCTCTTAGGACTTTACTGCTGTACACAGACACCATGACCAAGGCAATTTTTATAAGGACATTTAATTGGGTCTGGCTTACAGGTTCAGTCCATTTGTTATTCCATGTTTGGTTGCTACTCCTATGAGAACTGCTCTTTTCTGAAGGGGAATGGAGGAATGGATCTGGGGAAAAAGGGAAGTGGGAGAGAGGAACTAGAAAAAGTGGAAAGAGGGAATACTTGTGGTTAGAATGTAATATATGAGAGAATTTTTATTTTTAAAAAGGCCAAAATGTGGGATCAAAATTTCCTGTTAAAAGTGGAGAATATGTATCAGTAGTTGAGTTCTTGCTTAGGATGAGCAAAGACCTGAGTTTTTTCCCCATCACTAACAATAAAAAGGGCAAAAATCATGTTTGATTTACACATAATATGTCATTCACATTTTTTTCTTGCTGAAAGAAATAAGAAGACCTTGCTGCTGTATCTTCTATCATGATTTAGCAATCATTTACTGGTTTTAAAAATAACTTTATACTAAATTCATTATGTTAAAAATATAGCATAATGCTACAAAATTCCCATCAAAGAGTATCTCTTCATGCTTTGCTTCTTTTTCTGTAATAATTCATTGTGTGCCTAAAATTTATAATCTTAAAGTCTGTTTATTTTGCAGCCTATTCTCAATGTGTTTTCATAGCCATTTTTTTTCTACTGAGCCTCAAAACCATCTAGAAAATTTGACTAGGGTATTCTATATGTGGCAATGTGTATTAGCTTGGGAAGAAAATGAAATATTCTTTTTCAAGGTATGAAGTCACCTAGAAAGTAAGATACAACAATAAATATATTAGCTTTAAGTATTTGAGGTCATTTAATACTTTATTTAATTCTTATTGTATCAAAATCAAATATTTCTAACATCTGGTCTGATCTCTTCCCAAACATGTCGAATGTTTCCTCTTAAAGGAATTTAAAAGTGAAATTGTTAATGTCCTGACTTTTGTGCCTCTGGGTAGCCCATTTGCTGCTCATGCCTTCTACAACAGCCTCCTTTTATCCCACATCTCTGTCCAAACCATCTAATATGTGTTCTAATAGTTCCATATACTTTTACTTTGGGTACTTTTATTAATGTAACTTTAATGTTTGGGGTGATTATGTCATAGCTGCCTCTCTTTCTCACTTGCTTTACTCCACATGCCCCATCAAGGACCATCTGTGATGAACAATGGACCTGGAGTAGAGTAGTTACTATGAAATGAATGAATAGATCAGTGGCATCTGTAAAATAATAGGAGCTGAATTTAGCCACGTATTGCTTGTTACAAAAAACTCTGCAAGCTCCCTTGCTAGAGCTCTCCCTGGGCACGATTTCACAGGGGCAGTAACTTCTTCACTAGGAATAAAGTTCTCACCTAGAAAGAAGTCTCAGGTTTGCTGTTGCTGACAGTGAACTCTTGCTCCTGGGAAAAGTTTAAAGTTACCATACTGTCAAGAAGAGCCAAGATGTCCTAAAGAGTAGTCAGTTAAATGCATTAAGAGTTAACCTCTCCAAAGTTATTCTGTCTCTTTGAGAGCTAATCTACTCTGAGATAGTAGATGGGTTTTAGTCATGTGACAGTAGTGACCTTTCAGCCTCTCTGAACAAGAGCTAAATATTTTTATGACTTGAAAATTTCTTGTCTGTTATTCAGCTCAGTATAATTTATTAAGTTCAATGATAATATTTGAGTTGGAGAACCTAAATGTATACAAAGCACTTACTTGATCCACCAGCCTCAGGGGCTTCCATCTCACCATGGAATCACCACAGCCTCAGAGCATAACATAAACCATCATGCATCTTTTCATACTCAAGGCTTAAAATCATTCCATATTTCTCATTGGAGTGCCCGTGAGCTCCCCTGAGCTAAGACAAACTAGTCTTATAGGGATTTAAGGGAAAAAAAAAACAAACAGAAAAAATGATTGTACCTCCCCATGAAAATCTAGAGAAATAAGAAGAAAATGGTGGGTAAATGTGTGAGATAAAATAAAGAAAATAAAACAAAACAAAAAAATTAAACTCAAGAAGCAAATGCAGATTGAGATAGACCAGGATATTAGTCAGAAGAAGCTTAGTCAAAAATAAATAAATAAATAATACAACCAAAGAAAACTAGGAGAAATGAGAAGCCATAGAATTTGTTGTTGCTATCTTATAAATATAATCTTATAGCTACTAAACAAACAAAAACTAGAGTTACCACAATGTACTAGATATGAAAGAAGAAAACATTTAGATAAAAACATACCTTGTATTTAAAAGAACTCACATTAAGACACTTGGAAGAGCCTTCTCAAGATGTTTTATTTTCCTTCTCTATACTGGCTTTCACACAATGTGTTCACCCACACGCCCTGATGTTACTGGCACATAAATCAAATCTTTGATAAAAATAAGGAATAAAAATATATGAGTACAAGAGGTTCCTGATACTGGCAAGACCCCAATCTACATACACCCTGGGCGGGCCTGACCTGCTAAACATCCCTGAAGAAGTCTGTCCTACTGCCAGCCTTAATTTTGTATATATTAGTGTGCTTTCTATAAAGAGCAAAACTTTGCCAACAAATTGTCACAGATGATGCTTCATAGCACATAAACTTCCTCACTTCTCATTTTCACCAAGGCAGTTACTGAGCATAGATCATTCAGAAAATCTGGTTCAGTGTATTTGTGACTAGCAGTAGTAAAAGCCTATAAATGGGTGTGCCTATGGGTTCATGATACCCAAGGGAGGAACCATCTCATAGAAAAATTTGCATGCACAATTAACTATTCTGTACCCCAGGAAGAGCTAATAAAGTCAACAATAAAAGAAAAAAAAGGTTCCAATCCCCCCAAAAAAAAACCTATTTGAAATAGACTACTACAGGCTATTTAGAGTAATCCTAGCTGAATAAATATCCAAAAGGAGGCACAGTAACTCCCTTCGGGCCAGAGGCCTAGTCCCAGGGAGGGGCTCCCAGAGCAGCCCGCATGTCTGTTGACTTGTTTTTTCAAGCTGTTAGTGTAACTCACAGCTATGTTGGTTTGTTTTGGTGTTGTGACATCGTCTCCATAGATGTGCATTGAAATTGTGCCCAGCTGCACTAAAGCCAAGAACCATGCAATCTGGAGGTTGTGTAAGCAAGATTACAAGGCTCCAAGGTATCCAGGGCCGATCCTGCTCATCCCTCTGCTTACCTCCAGCCTCTGCTAAGACTGCATGGGCAATTAAATGCTGTGTTAGGACCAGATCCAAACGCTGTAGTAAAATGTGGCAGAAAAGACACAGCTTCATCTTCACTTCAGTACTTTATTTACAGGCTCAGGAAACAGTCACTGATAACTAGAACCAATCTGGGGCTTGATTTTTCTGCTTGCCCTTCCCTTTCGATGCAAAACTCAACTCACTAATCTTTATTCATTTCAGGAGAAACTCTTCAAATTTTCTTAAACCCTCTGTCCCTTTCAAGAAATAGATTCTCAAGAAGTAAATTTATCAGCTCTTTCACACCAGACTACCAAATACAAATACAGGCCATCCAGTTAATTTTTTTTAAGAATAAATAAAAACATAACATTTGGAAAATTTTTATACTATGTCAAATAGATAAGAATTACATCAAAATTAGTCATTGTTTATTTGAAACTCAAATTGAACTTGCCCTGTATTTTATGTGGATGCCCTGCACTGAAGAATATGTGACTTGCATTTTACCTCTTCTAAAGATATTGGCTAAGTCAAAGTCTCCATACTCTAAGCCAAATTAATAATTAGCATATTTTAGCAACATAGTAAAAGAACAAATATATCAAGTAAGCAAGCTTTTCTTGTTCCTTATCTAACTGGAGTCACAACTTTTTAAATCTGAAGGCCTTAACCCCAAAGTAAAAAAGGATAGTTTGATTTTTACCTGCTTGTAACAAAACCTACTTATCAATATCTACTTCAAATCAGATCATGTAATTATATTAATTGACACTCTGTTAGATTAAAAAAAAAATATTGTTCAAGATCAAACTTTAGCCCCAAATTCTCAAAATGCACCAGAGACACCAGTGGTGACACTCATTTGTTCTAGGACCTCAGTTCACATCTCCCCAACAGAGAGACGGCCACAGGCCATAGCCTTAACAGAGCCAAGTATGAAGTATATGTTTTTTAAATCTAAGAAGATCTGTATGTAGGACCAGGAAGAGAAGGAGTGTGAAAAGAACAGTAATGAAAAGAAAGTAGGCAATCAAGGCACAAAAGGAAAATTAGCCCTATTCAATGTTTTTAAAGATGGGGAAAGAAGACACTTTGTCCACAACAGTTACCCAGAATAGGTTCTAACTATTGTAAGAAACTTGTGGAAGATGTTCAAAATGGATTCATTTAAAATCCACTCTAGCCTTCTTCCTCTTGTCTTTTCTTTCTTCTCTCTCTCTCTCTCCTCCCTCCCTCCCTCCCTTCCTCCCTTCCTCCCTTTCTTTCTTTGGTTTTGGTTGATTGGTTGGTTGGATGGTTTTGATTTCGGGTTGGTTGGTTGGTTGGTTGGTTGGTTGGTTGGTTGGTTGTTCGGTTTCTGACAAAATATTATATGCTGTGCTGACCTCAATTCATGACCCACTGCCTTTGCAGCAGAGCACTTAGACTGCAGGCATTTGTCGCTGTGCTTGGCTGGATTTTTATACACAGAAAGTAGTAAACTAAAGCCTACTTTTCTCCAGACTCTCCTCAAACTCTGACAATGGTCAGGCTCTATCATCAAATGTTCTTTTATAGCTTGAATTCAGAACAGTGAAGTGAGTAAAGAGGCTGGTCTAGGGAAATCTTTCTACTCCTGCAGGTGATGTATCAAATCTCATTCATCAGAAGTGGCATCTAGTTCCCAAAGGCACTGGAAATAGTTCTTTGGTCCAGCCCTAAGGATGATTCAGGAACCATTTGTGGACACTCATCCCTAAAGTTTATTGACTTAGCCCACAGACCGAACCACTAATCCATCTCAGATTAAGCCAGCTACAGTGAAGCCTGCTCCGTGTAACTGGACCTGAAGTGATACAAGTGGATCCCCTAGACATCTGTCCCACCAGGTGACTGGCCCTAAGCCGGAGATGATCATGAATAATTTTATCATCTCCCAGGACACATTCGACAGGGTATGGCAATATTGTTGTTTGTCATTGTTTGAGTAGAAGGTGAGGGTGATAAATATTGCCTGCTTCTAGTTCAATGTGTTTGTATCTTGAGTAGAGTCCTAGGAATCTGTTGGAAATCATATCACTACCACCACCCCTAAACACACATACACACAGGTACTCACACCAAGGAACTATCCCACCACAAACACCATTGGTGCCAGGATACAGAATCCTTCCCTAATACAATACCTAGTTTGAATTTTTTTTGCAGTATTTTGAACTTTAAAGACATATTTGCACATATCCCTGCATGTGTGCTTGCTTGCTTGCTTGAGTTTGTGTGTGTGTGTGTGTGTGTGTGTGTGTGTGTGTGTATTTTACAGGCAGTTGTAATTCATCCAGTATGGAAACTGGGAGCAGAACTCAGGTTCTCTACCTGATCAGAAAGCTGTCTTAATCATTTAGCAATCTCTAGAGCCCTAGGACTTTGATTTAAAAATCATCATCTGCTGCAATGCAAATTGCTTTATGAAATATGTATATATATATACATACATACATGTATATATATGTTTATTTACATGATTTTCACATTTTAATGCTTCAGAAACCATGTTCTAACCTAAAATAAGCATGTACTTTAATGTGATAATTTTTCTAATTTTTTTTATTATAAATGCTATGGTTAATCCTGTAATTTATCTTTTAAAGCTAGTGGCATCTTACAATCAAGGAACTAGGGTCATCTAAGCAGGTCCTTTTAACATGCTCATTTGCATATAGAAAAGGAGTCCTGAAGGTAACCACACAGTATCTTGGCTTCAGTCTCAGGTATAGCATACAGACATCCAGTCACTTTTCACTGATTTTGGTATGTAGTTCAGGTATCAATGGTGTTTTAAAGCCATAATCAGTGGGGTCAGGTCAAGAACAGTTACTTCAGGGTCCTCTGAAGTTGAGCTGGAGAACAGGAAGTAAATCTGTGAATAGTAGGTGTCACTGTACAGAAACACAAGTTAAAACGTAACAGCAAAGAATGAGATTCCAAAACTTCATCCATCTGCCCAGGCCAGGCCTCCTTTACTATCATGAAGCAATTTACTGACACATTGGCCTCACAGATCTTGAATAGTTATCCCAAGTTTTCAAGGCCTCAAAGAACATCACCACTGGAGAAGTTAACAAACAGTAGATCCTGACAGAAAAAAAAAAAAAAAAAATATGCTTCCACCTCCTCCAAATTCAGCTCAAATATCTTGTTCACAAGCAAAATCTGTGGTTTTTTTTTTTTAACCTTTATTTCCTTCACCTTAAGCCAATCATTAAATTTCATAGTGATTTCTGGAGTGAGGCAGAAGGAAGGCGTCATTCAGAATGATGGAGACTGTGCCCCACTTGGCCTCACTGGGAAAGCTAGAGGAGCACAGACTGCCCCGCCGGCAGGTAGGTGATGTTCCGAGAGCGGGAAAGCTGTTACACAGTGTCCCCAGCAGCTTCCAGCTTCCGCAGCTCAATGAGGCCATCACCTGCTGCGGCCAGCGAGTTGGTGATCAACTCAGCTGCCTTGGTGTCACCCTCAGCAGAGATAATGGCTGCCTCCTGCTGCTCAGCCTTTTCCACCACAAATCTGGCTCTCTCTGCTTCCTGCTGAGCCACCTGTTTGGCTTCTACAGCCTCTGTGAACTCCTTCCTGAAGGTCAGCTGTGTCAGGGATAGGTCATCTAGGATGAGTCCAAATGTTGCTGCTAGCTCTGTGAGGTCATCGCTCCCCTGCCTGGAGACCAGCTCTTGCTAGGTAATCTATTCTCCAGCATGGAACTGAGCCACCACCGACTTGAGGATCTCTGTGGTGAGAGACTGCAGCACTCGCCCATCATAGTCCTCACCAATGCTGGTGTAGATACGAGGAAGCTGGCTGGCCACCGGCTGGAACAAGATGCGCAGTGTGATATTGACATTCTGCAAGTCTTTGCTACCAGTGATGACTGGCACATTCCGTGGACGAGAGCCATAGTCAAAGATAATTGGTTTCTGTACCCAAAGAATGAGAAAGTGAGTCCCTTCCCCTACCACAATGTCCTGTACCCCACGGAATCAGTCAAAAATGACAGCTCTGTGTCCAGCATCCACATTATATAAAAGCAGAGTTCACCATGCCTCCTGCAACTGCTAACACCAGGCTGAACTTTCCCGATGAACTCAAACACTGTGGCAACTATTGTCCTTCTGTTGCTTCCACTCACACCTGCTTTCACTCTGACCTCCGCATGAATTCCCCCCAAATCTGTGTTTTATAGGTGTGTTTCCCTATGCTTACAATCACTCTATTCCCTTCTACAGTCTAGCCTTGAGTGTGAAAAGGTGCTTAATATTTGCTAACTTAGATTAAATGCACTCAATAGGGCTAGTGCCAAGCTGGGGAGAGCTTCCCTTGAAAGCATGAGGACCTGAGTTTGAGTCCCTACCACACACATAAGAAGCCTGTCATAGCAGACACTTGGCAGCCTAGCTCTGGAGACTGATATAGGAGGAATCAGAGACTCACTAGCAAGCCAGCTGGCCTAAATGGGGCAATTTCACTAAGCAAAAGCTTCAGGTTTGGTAGGAGACCCTGTGTCAAAAAATAAGGAAGAGAGTGATCAAGGGACACAATTCCAAATGCCACCTTCTGGCCTTCATATGCCCAATCCAGACAAATGAATAACATACATACACACACACTGACACACACACACACACCACATACCACACCACCCACACCCACACACCTACAACACACACCACATACCACACCAAACCATACACACACAATACACATACACACACACCACAAACACAACAAACACATAACACACATATATACTCAGAACACACATATCACACACACAACACATACACAACACAACAAAACACACACAGCACATATAACACCACACACACACACATTTAAAGGAGGGTGCAAAATCCAAGAAAAAAAAACAATATAAAAGACAGAGATACACCCACACACACACTCCAACGTCTTTTTCTATCTGGCAAGAGGAGATCTACCCAGATACAGTAAAGGTTTCCTACTACTCATTTGTTAGATGTTTATAAATGTCAAACTCGACACAATTCTAGCGTCTCCAAGCACCCTAAGACCCATGCTGCTGACTACGGAGCCTGAGCAGACATGCAACCCTGACACATGACCTCTATACCCAAAGGGCTTTGGACCAGCTTTGCAGCTGAAGGGCTGGTTTCAGGCAGTCACGTCTGCGGCAATCCTTCTCCCACTTCCAACAGAGTCAGTTGTCTTTATTTACATTTATTTATTCAGAGATGTCTAAATATATGCTGGTCTGTTGAAACAGCCTCTGGGCTGAAGTACAATAAAAACATTAATTAAAACACCAGATTAGAAATACCCAGAGGAGTGAATGGAACAGCATCAAATGAATCTGCCATTTAAGCGTCAGCCAGGGAAGATGCAGACACCACTGGTGACCTGCCATGTGCCTAACTGGCTTCTAAGAGATGCCTGACCATGCTGAGGTGAGGGCTCCCTGACCGTGGACACCCATGGTCAATTAGTCCATGAGTCTCCAAACCCTTGAGTTGGTACTGTCTCTGCCACTCCTTTCATTCTACAGTTGTCTGGGGAGGCATCTTCAGAATCTTCAAGGTTGGCAAGGATCTACACAAGGAAATCTTGCATAACAGCTGGGCTTTGTCCAGGCAATACCAGAGAAGCCAGGTGCCCTCAGCCAAAATGTGCCTGGCACTTTATGGGCAGTAGCACTTTCTCTCCAACAGCCCTCCCACTTCTGGACCCAAAAGCTATAGCAGCATTTGATGAGGTGTACAGTGCCATCTCAAAGGAATAGTACCATTTCAGATTCTGTGGGCTTCAGAAGGAGGGCATGGGCAAGCATCTACCAAAGGGAGTGAGTGAGTGAGCCTTAATTCCCCTGTGACATAGAAAATTCCCTAAATTCCAAATTTGTTTACACAGCTAATTAGGCATGAACTTTTAAAATCCAGCTCAGGCCTGTTAAGAAGTAAAATCTTGCTCTATGCAGGCATGTTCTGTCAAGGACTCACATCCTGTAAGAGATGCCATTGGTAGGAAATATGACTATAATAATGTCTATAATTTTCTTAAATGCTCATAAGCAAAACAAAAGCAAGCAACCTTTTAAAAAAGTTTTTGGCTTCTTTCTTGTATGTATAATTTACCCACAAACCTCCTCACTTGAAAAAACAAAGATCTGAAAAGAAAATGATAGCATATAAACATGAGGTAGGAACAGGGCCTCATCTATGGTAGCATCATTTTATTTACCATTCTACTGAATTCTGCACTATTCATTCCTCTTTATTTTTCCTTAATGACAGATGTGCCAATATCTTATTATAAAGAGACTACCACCAAAGTAGATAGAACTGCCTTTTATCAGGCATATGGCCCTAATTAAATTTCTACAATCCCTTTTTAAATCAGCCGTGG
>NW_021604569.1:1867850-1878443 GCF_004785775.1 Grammomys surdaster | reverse complement strand
GTGTGTGTGTGTGTGTGTGTGTGTGTGTGTGTGTGTGTGTGTGTGACTTTATGATATCATTGAACTGGCTAAGTTTCATGAGCAGCCTGCTACTACATTCTGAAGTCTCAGGCTATTACCTAAAAGAAGAAAACACTACTTTTCTTCACTTGTAACCCATACTCTGACTTTTCATGCTAAATTCAATCCCCAAGTAATTAGTTCAAGAGCATGAAACTTTAACTGAAATTCGGTGTTGCCTGCCTGTTTCTGAAAGTTGGGCTTTCCAAGTGTGAAGCTCTCCTGTTACCCTTCGCAAATGAAATGAGCCATTTTGGAGCACAGCTCATGTTTCCTCATTAATATATGTAGCCCTTGGGGCTACGCTGAAGCTTGTGATGGCTCTGTGCCAACAGTCAGGGCAGCATAATGGCTGCAAGATTGACTTTTCCCTGAAGGTGGTGTACACTGTGCAGTCCCAGTCCAACAGGGAGATTGCAAGTCAACTTTCTCAGCCACGCAGGATGGCTGGTACCCTGAGGTAGAGAGTCTTGTTTCACTAAGGACACCCTGTTTTATTCTTTCCTTCAAAGGCATTCCATGGGTCATGGTTTCAGATAACTAAATACTTGTTAATACAAATCCAATGGAAATGCTTTCTAGTATGTTAGATACTCCCCATCTCAAATCAAAACAAGATATGCTAATGAATTTGGCCCTTTCTCTGTGATTCAGAATCATCGTTAAATTGTTAGTTACTACATATGAGTGAACAAAAGCATAGACTGAGTTGTCCTTCCAGCAAATAACACTAAACTAACAGGCTTTCATTGTAATTTTGTATTTTTTGGTTTCATTTTGGTATTGTCTCCTTCCATAAGGACAAATAATCAGAGATCACTTTGCCTGGGTGTTCATGTCAACCTCTCCAAGGAAACGAAGAGGAGGGCTCACCCACTGTCAGTTTGCAGATGGCTGGGAGCACAAATGACTCTATAGTGGTCTCTACACTGAAAGTTAGTTAGTTCTGGGTGGTAGTCAGAGGCTCTGCCCTTGGCTGTAAATGCAGCAACACCAGGAATGACGCTTCAGCATTCTCCCTAGATACACAGAGGCGTATACAGTTCACTCAAGCTAACTTGACCCCCACAAGAGTGATCACCTGAGACTTGTTCTGTTTCTGGCACAGTCAGTAATCAATCTGTTCACCATAGGGTTTCCTCTCTTTCCTTCTTTTGTGTGTCTTCTCACTGTCTTTTAATTCTTACTCTGGGCCATTTTAGTTAGGATTACATCATTTACCCAAAGGAAAAGATTCATAGAAAAAGAGTACAACATGCTAATGCATGTAAACTGAATTCTTAATGTGTTTTTGTTTTGTGTGAGGAGAATGAAAATAAATTTTAAATTACATGGACATTTTTATTTTCAAATTTGCCTCTCGTCAAAATGGAAACATGAAGGTAAGCTATTGTCTTAGTCAGGATTTCTATTCCTGAACAAACATCATGACCAAGAAGCAAGTTGGGGAGGAAAGGGTTTATTCAGCTTACACTTCCACATTGCTCTTCATCACCAAAGGAATTCAGGACTGGAACTAAAGCAGGTCAGGAAGCAGGAGCTGGTGCAGAGGTCATGGAGAGATGTTACTTACTGGCTTGCTTCCCCTGGCTTGCTCAGCTTGCTTTTTTAGAGAACTCAGGACTACCAGCCCAGGGATGGCACCACCCACAAGGAGCCCTTTCCCCTTGATCACTAATTGAGAAAATGCCTTACAGCTGGGTCTCATGGAGGCATTTCCTCAACTGAAGCTCCTTTTCCCATGGTAACTCTAGCTTGTGTCAAATTGACATCCAGTACAGCTATCCTCACACAAGTCCACTCATATGTGCTGTCTCCACCAATTATAACTCCTCAGCTTCTGGAAACCCCCAACAGTAAGTGTTTGAAGTCTGTCCCAGATGACCCCAGCCAAAATGACTCAGTGCTGTGGTTTAGACATGAAATATCCACAGAAAACCCCTGTATTGAAAGCTTAGTTCCCAGCCATGGCTGCCATTAAGAAGCAACTAGATCAGGAAAGAACTAAGCCCATCAATGGATGAGTTTGTGGTTGGATGGGCTATTTGGAGATAGGTAGAGCCTGGATGGAGGAAATAAGTCGGTGGGTCACTAAGAGCAGACTTTTGAATGATTATCTTTTCTCCTGTCTCTTCTCATAAACTCTATGTTGCAGCTGGTAAGTCACATCTATTGACCCTCCTGACAGCATGATGTTCTACTTCCTCTCAGGCCCACAGCAAGGAAGCAAGCTAAGCAATCACGAAATCTTTAAAATCATGAACCAAGACAAAATTTCTTCTTTCTCCGTTTTTAGTTATTTGCTTGTTTGTTTTGAATTCTGAATCTTCCAGACACTACTTCTTGAATGCTGATATTTTAGGTATGGGCCACTGTGATGGTTTATATATGGTTGGCCCAGGGAGTGGCACTATTAGTAAGTGTGGCCTTGTTGGAATGGGTGTGGTCTTGTTGGAGTATATGTGTCACTGTGGGTGGGGGCTTTAAGACCCTCATCCTAGCTGCCTGGAAGTCAGTCTTCTTCTAGCTGCCTTTGGAACAAATAATGGAACTCTCAGCTCCTCCAGCCCCACATTTGCCTAGACATTGCCATGCTCCCACCTTGATGATAATGGACTGAAACTCTGAACCTGTAAGGCAGCCCCAATTAAATGTTGCTTTTGTCATGGTGTCTGTTCACAGCAGTAAAAACCTAAGACACTCACTATGTCTGACTAACCCTTTCTTCCATTAAACTGGATTCTGCTGAGTATTTTGTCACAGCAGCAGAAAGCTGATTGGCATACTCAAAGTAGCAAAGACAAACCCTCCAAAAGACAAAGCTCTCATTCAACATCAGACTAGATGCTGCCATTGCTTGGAGATGGAGCAGCCACCTCATTCTTGTAGGCTGAGTCAAGACTGTAAGAGCTCTGAGAGCAATCTCAGGTCTAGGACAATTGGGGCAACTACTCACCCTACTAGGCAGTGACTCCCTGAGGGGTTTTCCATGGTGTCCCCAAAATGACCTTTTGTCTTGAAAGCATCCCTAAGCATTCCAAGACTTCCTTTTTCTTTCTTCCAATCTGGCAAAATTATTTTCTAGTAACATTCCTAGCATACAGTTCTTCTTTTCTTATTTCCACTAATTTGGATATTTGCCTTTCAGAAGTAGGCTACTATAAAACACCAGGAAGTAACTTTCCTTCACTCACAAGTATATATCATTTTGTATAAATCTTAAAGCTCTTGAATTTTGATGCAAACTTGAGTTCACCATAAAGTCTGGCAAATTCTCTGGGTTTGTTCAAAAATAAATAAATAAATAAAATAAAATAAAATAAAAGTAAATGACCACGGTGGAAGAGGAAAGAGCAGGAGGCTTTTCAGTTCTGGTGGGGATGCTGGGATTTAAAATGATTTAAGATTTACAAATACAGTGCTACTGGAGCTTCACGGGGAGCTCTCAATACCAAGATTAATAGCTACATGTGTAAAGAGGCTATTGTATTTTCTATTCCTTTTAAGTGTCAGGTGCTGCTATTTGGGGAGGTACCAGGGACTTCAATAGGTGGTGTCTCACTAGAGGAAGTAGTTCATTAGTTCATTGTGGAAAGACCCTTGAGCTAGCTCATACCCTAGTACCTCTCTCCCCTCTACTCAATCATCTCACCTGCCCACAATAGCCCTCTGCAACACACACACACACACACACACACACACACACACACAGCCCTGCCCCCCTATTTCCTCCCTGCCATGTGGTATGCAGCCTCTGGCACAGGCATATGCTACCATTGCTAAGATGTTTCCCACCATCACAGGTCCAGAATTTATGCAGCAAAGGAATATGGACTGAAACCATAAGCTAAAATACTTCCCCATTGAGTTCTGGGAATCCAACTTAGGTCCTCTGCAACAGCCATATGTACTTTTAACTTTTGCATTCTTAGTCTATCTATCTCTTAATCTCTTAAGCTGCTCTTAATATTCAAAAAAACAAAATTAGCTATAAGCACCTTGCCTAGGCAGCACAGTAGAGCTGGCCCTGGTAGCATGAGTTTGGCAGAGTTACCAGGCTGACCAACTCAGCTACCATCCAGACCCAGATCCAGGGCTTGAAGCTAACCCAGCCCAACATCCACCCCATCTATGAACTGCTGGAGCATGTGAAGGGGCTGATCCTGCAGATCCAAAGCTGCAGGATCTCCATAACAGGATATCCAAGAGGAGTCCCAGTGAGGATCCAGTACTGACAGTGGAGCAGAACCCAGAGGCCTCAAACCAGACCAATAACTCACTGGAAAGGTCATTTGCAAGAAAAGCTATTTAGGTAAAGGGTATATTGTGTGATACACTGTGTCACACTGCAGTTTCCACAGTGAGATGTTTTGTTTTGTTTGTTTTCTTTTGTAAGAGGCTGCAAGGGTAGAGGGCAGATATGGATTGGGTAGGAGATGAATTGGATTGGGGTGCATGATGTGAAATTCACAAAGAATCAATAAAATGTTTAAAATATATTAGCTATGTTTTATTAAAATTATTTTCCAGCTTTGTTTCTGAACATTTAAAGCTAAATACTACTACAGTTTGTGCTGAAAGTTGTAGAAATATTGTATTTCCTAACTGAGATAGGTATTAGTGACACACATGTATTACTTTGTCAAAATTAATCAGTTGTTCATTTTAGATCTTGTATTTCCCTATATGTAAAAATAATATGTATTTATATATGCACATACATATTTACACTAATATTGGTATATAGCTGTGTGTATACATATATATACTGTGGTTGGGACCATGAAAAGGATAGCTTGGTTTCTGGTGGAACAGTGGCAAGAGATGGCCAGAGACCCTGCAAGGAACAGAACACATTTCACCATGCTCCCAGACTCCAGGCTCCTGGACCTCCTGGCCAAAGACCTCCATTGATCCACGCCCTATCAGCCCCTCCACAGGTAGAGGGTGTGACTACAGGGGCCTCAGGGTCTCAAGAGATTTACATATTAATGAGATACCTAAAGGCCAGAGGGCTTAGCCAACTAAATATTCCTTCCCAGACCCTCCTCCCTCCTCCCTCTTCCCTCCTCCCTCCCTATTTAATTCAGATCTGGTCTGAGTTTCAGGGGGGTGCAGCCAGATTCATCTACTTTCTGCCATGACAATAAACCCTTTAAAACTATGAACTTTCTCGTGTCTTTGGGGCCCACCGTGGAGAAGGCCTTTATCTAATGAGCTGCTGCTGCCTCTGCCTAATCTCCCACCTGGAAGACTTCTCTACATTCCTGCCACGGAGGCCCAATTCAACCAAGCTAGCTGACCTAGTGATCCAGCCAAGTGAGTAACGGTAACAAAGATTCTCTACCCAAAGGATTCTGTCAGGGTTTTTCTGCCCCTTGTTCCTCTCGGCTGAAGTAAGTCCAGCTCGGACGCCCCTAATCTCTTTTCTTCTGCAGCTCTCAGCGGCATCTGGGAGCTGAAAGATGAAGACCACCAGCCTCCAGGTCAGCCGTCGGCTCGGAGACTCTCTCTCAGAAGCTCAGAGGCCCCATGGGACCTCAGACTGAGATCTCCCCACACCCAGGCAGAGCCCCGCAGCGTCTGCCTGGCACCATGTGGAGTGAACTCAGTCAAATTCCCCAGCTTCTGCTCCCCAGAGCCTCAGGATCCACAACTCTGCCCAACAGGACCCACACCCACCCACACGCAAGATATCAACCTCACAATATACTTTAAATTTATAATATATAAATATATATTTGATATCAATAAATCTATAACTATATAAATTTATGTTGCCATATAGTTTTCTTCTCCTTCAAACTGATCTATTTTTAAAATTGGTTTGGGCCTGGAAAGGCAGCTCTTGCTGGTTCAGTTTTCAGCACCTCACAACACCCTCTTCTATCCTCCACAGGTACCAGGCACATATCTGGTGCACAAAAATACAGGCAAACACTTGCACACAGAAAATTAAATTGAAATTTAAAAATATAAATGAAAATTTAAAACCAGCTTCAATAATCAAAGTGAAAAAAGGGAAGAAATGAAGGAGGGAAGGATGAAGGGAAGGAAAGAAGGAGGAAGGGGAGGGAGGGGGAGGGAGGAGGGAGGGAAGATGAATGGGGAAGGGATGGAGGGGGAAGGGAGGAAGGAGGGAGTGAGGAAGAGAAGAGGGAGGAAGGAGGGGAAAGGAAGGAGGGGGAAAGGGATAAGGCAAAGGGTAAAGGAGGGAGAGAGGGGGAAGAGATAAGGGAGAAGGGAAGGGAGGAGGGAGGGAGAGAGGGGAGAAGGGAAAAGAGGAGGGAGGAATGGAGGGAGGGGAAAAGGGGAGGGAGGGGGAAGGGAGGAGGGAGGGACTGAGGAGGGAGAGGAGAGGGAGGGAGAGAAGAGGAAGAGAAGAAGAAGTGGGAGGGGAGGGAGGGACAAGGGATAGGGAAGGGAGAAGGGAGGGGAAGGGGAGGAAGTAAGGGGTAGGGAGGAGAAAAAAGGAGGGAGGGATGGGAGGGGGAGGGGAGGGGGAGGGGGAGGAGGTAAGGAAGGAGAGAGGAGGGGGAGGGAGGGGAGGGACAGGAGAAAGGAAGGGCGGAAGTTAGGACAAGGGGGAAGGGAGGAGAGAGAGGGAGAAAGGGAGGAGGGGCAGGGAAGGGGGAGGGAGGGAGTGCAAAGTTGGTTCACAGAAACCATATAAATGAACAAAATGTAAGAATGACAACTTAACTGCCAAAAATACCAGCTAGCCTAAGAGACAAAATTTCACTTTATCATTCTTTGTTGTTTAATTTCTAAATGTCTGCAAGGAGACACTCATATCCAACATAGGATAAGGATGTATGTTCTCACAGTGAGGTGGCAGCACTGTGGTCAGAGTGGAGAAATGCTTAAGCATACACAGGAAATGATGATGTAACATCCCGACGTCCTATAAGCCAGACTGAAAATGCATCACCTAAAACTACCAAGTCCAGGCCGATACACAGTGGATAAAAACAGAGACTGACCGTGGAATTCAGCAATATTATACATGTGGATATAAAGCCAGAAGAGAAAGCCACCCACATATGTGAGAAATGTTGACAAAATGCGAAGAGAAACTAAAGTGAAATCATAATCGTTTAACAGTCAAATTAAAGATTTTTAAAAGGTGATTACCATGTGATAGAGTAATTATTGAATGCAAGCATTAGCAGTCATATCTTAAAATTAAAAATTCATTGGGAGCTGGGGAGACCCTAGGTTTAGTCCTCAGCTCCACAAAATAAACCACTCAAATCAGTTTGTTTTCTTTTAAAAGATTTAGAATTTTTTTCTTTTTTAACTTTATTTTCTTTTTACTGAAAACAGATTCTTCTCTCACACAATACATCTTGACCACAATTTCCCCTCCCTCCACTCCTCCTAGCTCTTCCCACACACCTTCCCTCTCCCCAGACTCACTACCCCTCTGTTTACTCCTCAGAAAAGATCAGGCCCTCAAAAGACCACAGGCAAGTGTCTATAAGTATGTAGTTTTATTTCTGAGTCTTCAATTCTATTCCATTGATCAATGTGTCTGTTTCGGTACCAATACCATGCAGTTTTTTTTTTCACTATTGCTCTGTAGTACAGCTTGAGGTCAGGGATGGTGATTCTCCAAGAAGTTCTTTTATTGTTAAGAATTGTTTTCACTATTCTGAGTTTTTTGCCTTTCCAGATGAATTTGAGAATTGTTCTTTTCATGTCTTTGAATTGTGTAGGGCTTTTGATGGGGATTGCGTTGAATCTGTACATTGCCTTTGGTAGGATGGTCATTATTATTATATTAATTCTGCCAATCCATGAGCATGGAAAATCTTTCCATTTTCTGAGATCTTCTTCGATTTCTTTCTTGAGAGACTTGAAGTTTTTGTCATACAGATCTTTATAGACCCAGAAATAAAACCACACACTTATGGACACTTGATCTTTGACAAAGAAACAAAAATATACAATGAAAAAAAGGAAGCATCTTCAATAAATGGTGCTATTCTAATTGGCTGTCTGTATGTAGAAAAATGAAAATAAACTCATATTTGTCACCTTGCACAGAACTCAAGTCCAAGTGGATCAAGGACCTCAACTTAAAACCGGATGCACAAAATCTAATAGAAGAGAAAGCGGAAAAGAGTCTTGAACACATTGGCACAGGAGGAAATTTCTTAAGCAGAACACCAGTGCCTCATACTCTAAGATCAAAAATTGACAAATGGAACCTCATGAAACTGGAAAGCTTCTATAAGGCAAAAGGACATAGTCAATAGGACAAATTAGCAACCTACAGGTTGGGAAAAAAATCTTCACTAATCCCACATCAGATAGAGGGCTAATATCCAAAATATATAAAGAACTCAAGAAGCTAACCACCAAAAAATCTAACAACTCAATCAAAAAATGGGGTATAGAACTAAACAGAGAATTCACAACAGAGGAATCTCAAATGGCTGAGAAGCACCTAAAGAAATGTTCAAAGTCCTTAGAGATCAAGGGAATACAAATCAGAACGATCCTGAGATTCCACTTCACACCAATCAGAATGGCTAAGATCAAAACCTCAGGTGACAGCACATGTTGGCAAGGATGTGGAGAAAGAGAAACACTCCTCCATTGCTGGTGGGGTTGCAAATTGGTATACCCACTCTGCAAGTCAATCTGGAGATTCCTCAGAAAATTGGAAACACATCTACCTGAAAACCCAGCTGTATCACTGTTGGACATATACCCAAAATATGCCCCACCAGGCCACAGGGGCACATGTTCCACTATGCTTATAACAGCCTTGTTTGTGATAGCCAGAAGCTGGAAACAACTCAGATGTCCCACAATAGAAGAATGGTTACAGAAAATGTGGTTCATTTACATCCATTTACATGGTTTCACTCAGCTATTAAGAACTAAGACATCCTGAGTTTTTCAGGCAAATGGATGGAACTAGAAAATATCATCCTGAGTGAGGTAACTCAGACCCAAGAGGACATGCATGGTATCATGGCATGTACTCACTAATGAGTGGAAATTAGCTGAGAGAGAGAAAGAGAGAGAGAGAGAGAGAGAGAGAGAGAGAGAGAATACCCAAGATACAGTCCTACAGTTCACAGAACTCAAAAAGTTTAACAAGTGAGGATGCCTCAATCCCACTTGGGAAGAAGAAAGCAATCACAAGAGGAGGAAAGAAGGCAGGGATCTGAGTAGGAAAGGAACAGGGAAGGGAAAAGGGTAACATGATCAGGTGTTGGGTGGGGGAAAAGGACTGAAGCCCTGAGGGCCAGCAGAAAGAATGGAAACAGGCAACCTCAGGAGGTAGGAGATGGGGGAACCCTTCAGAATATACCAAATACCTGGGAAGTGAGAGACTCTCAGGACTCAAAGGAAGGGACCTTAGATGAAATGCCCTACAGTGCAAGAGGGAAATTGTAGAACCCACCTCCAGCAGAAAGACAAGGGCATCAAGTGAGAGAGGGGTTGTCATCCCACAGTCAAAGACTCTGACCCATAACTGTTCCAGTCTGAAAGAACTGCAGGGACAAAAATGGAGAAGACCCTGAGGAAAAGAGGTTCAGCAACAGGCCCAAAGTGGGATCCAGCTCAAGGGGAGGTCCCAAGGCCTGACATTATCATGGCTGCCCAACAAGCAGCTGAAAAACTGAGATGCAGATATTTGTACCCAACCAATGGACAGAAGCTGCTGACCCCTGTGGTTGAATTAGGGAAACACTGGAAGAAGCTGAGGAGCAGGGTGACCCCTGTAGGAGGACCAGCAGTCTCAATTAACCTGGACCTCTGATATCCTGAGAGACTGGAGGCCCCAGGAGTTTAGAGGTATGGTGGGGTGGGGGTGGGGGTAGACACACCTTGGTGGAGACAGGGGGTAGGTTGGAGGCATGGACTGTGGAATAGTTGGAGGGTGAACAAGGAAGGAATAAAATCTGGAGTGTTAAAAAAAAAAGAAAAACGATTAAATAAAATTAAAAGACCACAAGCAAACAAAACAAGATAAGAATAAGATAAGGCAAAGCCTTCATACTGAAGCTAGACAAGGGAACTAAATAGGAGGAAAAGAATCTCAAACTGCAAAAGAGCCAAAGATACACCCACTCCCAGTGTTAGGAGTTCCACAAAAACCCCAAGCTAACATTCATAATATACGCATATACACAAAGGACCTGGTACAGAGCCATGCAGCCCTGGGCTTGTGCTGCAGTCTCTGTGAGCCCCTAATAAGCCCTGCTTAGTTATTCAGTGGGCCTTGTTCTCCTGGTGTTCTCCGTTCCCTCTGACTCCCAGTCTTTCCCCCTCCTCTTCTGAAGAGTTCCCTGATCTCGACGGGAAGAGGCCCAGTGGAGATCTCCAGTTTAGACTCCCTCTCTGCATAATGCCTAGCTGTGAGTTTCTGGACCCACTACCATCTGCTGTTGGAGGAAATTTCTCTGATGACAACTGGACATGGTACTAATCTATGAGTATAGGAGAATATCCTAAGAATCATTTCGTGTGTGTGTGTGTGTGTGTGTGTGTGTGTGTGTGTGTGTGTGTGTG
>NW_021604569.1:1867078-1867840 GCF_004785775.1 Grammomys surdaster | reverse complement strand
GTGTGTGTGTGTGTGTGTGTGTGTGTGTGTGTGTGTGTGTGTGTGTGACATATTCATTCAGTTCTACCATATGTCTCTGGGCTAACCAGTCTCCAGTTCTGGCCATCCAAGCAGTGTTGAACATGGGTTCCCTCTCATAACATGGGCCTCAAGTTAAACCAAACATTGGCTGACCACTCCCACAAGTTCTACATCACTATTGCCCCAGCACATCTTGCAGGCAGGGCAAATTTTAGATGAAGGGTTTGGGGCTGGTTGCTATCGATGTTTCCGTAGCCTGCAAAGTACCTTCGCACACCAGGAGACTAGAAATCTGGAGTAAACGCTCTATGCTGCACCAGCTCTACCTCTCTACTTTCAATGAGCTATATAGATTTCCTCCTCAATGAGGCCCCACTGTCAGCTTTCAGAAAGCAAACTTCTGTCCTAGCATCAGCCTGGGTTGCTTAGCGATCTCCACAGGACCCCTCAACCAACAACTCAAAGGAATATAACCGAGTCCCACCACTGGAAGCCTTTCCTTGCTACAAAAGATGGCCAATTCAAACTCTGTATCCTCTATTATTAGGAGTCCTCACTAGGGTGACCCTCATAGATTCCTGGAAATTTTCTCTGCCACTAGGCTTCTAAATTACCACCCCAGTCCATCTGAATTCCAGCTGTCTCTCCCTGCATTCTCTCCTTCCATCCTTCCCCACCCTCACCACCACTACTGCCACTACCATCACCACCACTACCATCACCACCACTACCATCACCACC
>NW_021604569.1:1816278-1867068 GCF_004785775.1 Grammomys surdaster | reverse complement strand
CATCACCACCACTACCATCACCACCACTACCATCACCACCACTACCACCACCACCACTACCATAGCCTGATTCTTCCCACTCCCGTCCTCACTGGTCAGCAGTCTACCCACAATATTTACTTTATTTTCCCTTCCCAAGGAAGTCCATGTGTCCCTCCTGATACCCCCACTTTACCTAACCTCTCTGGATTTATGGATGGTATCTTGATTATCATGTTTTTAATGCCTCACTTTTTAAGGTGAGTGAATGGCCAAAGATTGTTGGGTAGCTGAAAATGTCTTTTAAAGAGAGGCCAAGGGGAACTGGGAAGATGGTTCAATTATGGGCACAGTGAAGCATGACAACCTCAGTTTGAATCCCCAGAGTCCAGAGAAAGCCTACCATAGTCTGGGTCTTCAATCTGACTGATTCAAGGGAAGATGGAAGACCAAGCCAGGAGAGCTACAGAAGCTCCCAAGCCAGCTAGCCTAGTGCACATGTAACAAGCCGCAAAGAAAGAAAAAAGGGCCTTTCTCAAACAAAGTTAAAGGTGAAAACAGACACACAAAGTTGTCCTCACACACACACACACACACAGAGTGACATAACATACACAATAATACATGTACACAACACAGTAACAAATGCATGCAACATAATATACAACTCAAACACACACACAAAGAAAGAAGAGAGAATGAATTCAGTGGTAGAACACTTGCTATCATGGCAAGGCCCTGAGTTCAGTCTCAACACAAGGAGAAACAAAGGGAGACAAGAATATAATTTCTGAAGAGTACTTTCAACATCAATCTATATGAAGGCAGAATGAAGTCATTTCAAATGTTCCATGTATCCTACAAATTCCTGACATGGTTCATCTGAGTGTTCCCTCGGAAACTGCACCAAGAAAATGATGAGTAAATTCAGGAAATACAACACAGTTCAAACAAGATTCCTTGAGAAAATCTCACAAGATGATTTGTCTTAATCTGCTTTTTCCTGCTGTGACAATGACCGGGATCAAGAGCCCCTTAGGGAGGTAAGAATTGCTTCTTAGGATCTATCTCCAGTGGAAATCAAGGCAAGAGCTCAATTTAGAAAGTTGAAGACAGAAAGCAAAGCAAATACTGTGGAGGAACGCCTCTTGGTCAGCCTCTACAGTCTGCTCAGCCTGTAATCCAGGCCCACTTGTGAAGGGGTGGCACTGCCTGCAGTAGGTTAGCCTTACCCCAAAATTTCAACAAAATTTCCCAGAGGTTTGCCTGCAAGACAATCTGATGGAGGCACTTCCTTATTTGAGGTTCCCTATTTCCAGAAGAGTCCAGTTAGTGCTAAGCTAACAAAAGCCAACCCACACAATGGTGTAAAAGTGAAGACCTGACAAACAGCTCTGTAGTGGCCCCTAACTGGAATCTGCTCAAAAGCCATCAGGACAGAAAAGCACAGAGGGGACTTGCAGATTGTCTTACAAATCCTATTATGTTAGAAGCTAATGGGAGCCACCTCACAGAGAAAGATTTAAAGATCAACACTAAACAAATGATAATATTAAAAACCAATACTAGTACCAAGAAAATGTAGAAAGTATATAACACATAGAATTGTAACAAATTACATATTTATTCTACAACTTATATATGATTGATGGCATAATTTATAATATAGACTGCAAAAATAGATGACTATGTGTAAATGTATAAAATCAACTACATACTTACAAATGCTGCATATATTATTATATATACAAACTACATTATATACACACAATGTACATATGTACATATAACTACATAATAACCATTGTGATAAGACTACTTAAAAATGAATAGGTTGATTAAATGGTCATAAAGGGTCAAAGTAAGCAAAGGTTTAAGGTGATGAGTCAAAGCAATAACAAGATACATATATTATTTTTATATTAGGCGTAAATATCACATTAGGTAGAATTTTGAAATCAGAGTTTGAAAATGGTATTCTGATGGAGGCAGGAGCCTGGGAAAATAAGCAATAATTTGAGATAGAAGAATTCAGATAATTATTGCTTTTTATAAGCCTTTTAATATTAATTGGCTTTTTAAATTGTGTGCTTTCTACTTTGATTTTTTAAATACTAATTTTTATTTAATAAGAAGAGGAAGGTTTGAAGTTTGGCATTTAAAATTCATTTATGTGCATATTGTAATGCTATAAAAATATTTAAACAACTATGGTTCTTTGAAAGAAAGCAACTTCCCCCATGTTGTTGTCGTTGTTTAGTTTACAAAACACTCAACCTATGATGTGAAGTACTCAAGTTCAGGTTTAATCCAGGTGAGTATTTTAGGCTCCAAAGCACCATTTGGTGGTTAGTGGGAAAATGTCCTATTTGCCAAGTTTTTGGTATCAGTTCCTTCTCACATCCTATCCGAATGTGTTCCAAAAGGATCTGAGAATTAATACACGTGTAACTCCCTTGCCAGTTTTCACAGCAGACAATCCAAAACCTTATAGATACGAAGAAGCTCAGACAAAGCTATTAATTTTAAGAATTGGAAGACAGCAATTAGTACCCTATTTCATAGACATATATGAAGACTAACAGTCATAAAATAACAGCATTGTGAGAATGTGTAAGTATAGACGCAGATGTTCACTGTTGAGCAACCCCGAGAGCAGAACAAACCCTGTGCTACAGCTCTTAGTTTACCTTTCTTAGTCTTTGAGTAATTAACATGGAGAAAAGTTGTTTTCTGGGCCACTACACAGACAAATAATTTCCCAGCAGAAAGACAAGCAAATGGGCCTGAGCATGTGACAGGCTTGGCAAGCAATGAGTCTTAACAAGTTTGCAGTTGAATTATTGAACTGTTAAAACTGCTGAGTTAAACAGAAAAGTCCTGGATAGATAAATAGGGTTTTGTTAGTGTGGATTTTTGAGGGGGCTAATTTTGTTTGTTACAACTGCTCGTTGCCATGAGCACCAAAAGTTATGACACTTCCACTCACACTGTATATTTTTTATTTGGAAAATAAGGCTTCATTTACATAGTTGAGGTTCATCAACCACATGAACTGAAAGTGTGAGGTTTACACACACCGTAGATTTATTTCCTAAACCAGTAATCTTGTTTATTTTTAGATGAACTACAAAATGTTGGTTCTTCGGTGAAAATAACAAAGGCCTTTTTGAGAGCGCCTTTTTAACTTTGATTCAATAAATATTTTTAGCACTATATACTAGCTGCAAGAAATAGTACAGTGCAAAACAGAGTATTCACAATACAGTGAGTTATTTGGGCAATTAACAATCAAATAAGAAATTATAATAAGATGAGTTAAGTACTTGGACTACAGTTAGCAGAAGCACTCCACATAACCTAGGGCTAAAGGGTGGAGACAACTTAGTCAGGAAAAATTCCCAAAGGAAGCTTCAATGTGAGAACTTGAGGGACAACTGGGGCTTATCCAAGCCAACAAAAATAGAGAAAAGGCAAAGAGGCTGAGGAAAACCAGAGGCCAATGGGAAGCAGTGAGATATCTCTGCTTAATTAACTGAAGACCCGGGTGGCCTAGGCTAGGGTGATGGTGGTGATGTTATAGAAAACGGGTATATATGATAGCTAGTATAAAGTCAGAATTTATTCTGCTTCAATTTGTCAGATAAGGAGGGAGAAGAAGAGAACCATGGCTGCACTTTTCCAAATTAGGCAATTAGATCATGAGCAAGAGCGCACAGAGGATGCCAGACAAAGGAGAAAAGGTGTGTCAACTCTCATGGAATTAATTGGTATTCTCTGGTAGGCACTTGGACTATAGTTTCTAGGCTCTGTTAGAGATTTGGAACTCATTCTCTCAGAGTAGCTACTCTGTTCAAGTGAAGCCAGCCACAGAAATTTTATAGATGGAAACAGACAGGCCCAGGTATCTAGTGACAGATAGGAAACAGCTAAGTAAAGAAAAGAAAGAGAAGCCAGAGGAAGAATTAGAGAATATGTTGAGAGGTAGAGAAGAGAGTTGTCTTCTGTGGACAGAGACCATTCATTGTGGTTACAACCAGTGAAAATACAGAGTTGTGGAGCCCAGTCCCAACATCTACATCTACAATACAACTCCCACAGCCCGGGATCATTGAGGAAGTGGGAACTGAAAGACTGTGAGAGCTAGATCACAGAGTTTGCTGTGAAGTTGTGTTTCCTAATAATATCAGAAGTTAAACCTATGAAATCTCACTAGCATGACTGTTCACACATGAACTTAACAAGGACAACAACAAAACAAGCTAAAGAGGAAGAGAGAAGTTCCCAGAGGTCCTGACCATACACAAAGAACTACAGGCAACTAGAAAAATGCCGACAGTGAGAAAATAGTCTTCCCCAGAGAAGAGCATACCAAGTGGTGTCCAATACCAAATGCTCAGCCCTAAAAGCATACATACAAGCAACATTATACAAACTGAGCAAGTTATATTTATGTATTTAGTATGTATTTAGGAATATGTATATATGTATGTTTGTGTAACCTATATACATAAATATATATATATATATATATATATATATATATATATATATATATAACAATGATTAATAAAAGGGGCCATACATTTGAAAAAGAGCAAGGAAGAATATATGGGAGAGTTTGGAGGGAGGAAAATAGTGTAATTATACTATACTCTCAAATTTTTAAATATTTTTTTAAAGTTGCCTAGTTCAATATCTAGAATCCTCTGTCTAAACCAACAAATGAGAATACTAGGAAGTATAACAAATAAACTTCATTTGATATGTAGATTTTGCATGTAACAACCTTCCTAAATAAGAAGAAAATGTGCCAGAGATATTATATACCATCTGTCTTAGTTAGGGTTTCATTGTTATGAAGAGAAACCATGATCATGGCAACTGTTGTAAAGGAAAACATTGGGAGTGACTTACAATATCAGAGGTTTAGTCCAGGGAACATGGCAGCATGCAGGCAGACATGGTGTTGGAGGAGCTGAAAGTTCTACATTTTGATCTACAGGCAGCAGACAAAAACTGTGTGCCACACTGGACATAGCTTGAGCATAGGAGACTTCAAAGCCCATCCCCACTGTAACACACTTCCTCTAACAAGGCCACATCCACTCCAACAAGGCCACACCCACTGCAACAAGGTCATACCTCCCAATAGTGCCAATCCCTATGGACCAAACATTCAATTACATTAGTCTATCAGGGTCAAACCTATTCAAACCATCACATCGTTTTTAATTAAAAGTTATCAATTGTAGAAATGTAACAAAACAACAGAAAAAGAGTTTTATATTTGAAGGACTGCTCTTGGGAGGTAAATATGGGAATGAAACTAATGGAAAATAAGGACTATTTGAAAACGATGTGTTTGTTTAGAGCCATTGGGTGTCAAATGTCCATCTTCATGGCCGTAACTCACCTTGATGGGGGATTTACAGCAGTCTTCACTCTCAGAAGGGAAGGGAAGGTCCAGATAGCCTTTCTTAGGGATCACCTGATAACTTTTTAACTTTTGTTATATATTTTAATTAACATACAAAGTAATGAGCTCAATTAACTATGGCATTTTCATCATAATTTGTTGTTGTTTTCCCATGTTCCCTCCCCCATTCCCTCCCCACCCTTTGTGAGCTTTCCTTTGTCCTAACTCTAGTGTTTAAATTTTATGTTAAAATCTCCACAAAACTCCAACTCTGCTTTAAAAAGATAAAAGCTAAGATTTTCATGTGAGAGAATATACAGTATTTGTCAGTTTTTGAATTTTCTCATTATAACTTCCAGATATATCCATTTTCTCCATATTGAATAAGTCTATTCTTTATGGCTGAATAAATTCCATTGTGTATATGGACAATATTTTCATTATCCAAAGACCCATTGATGGACATCTAGACTGATTTTATTTTCTATATGTTGTGAGATCAGCAATGAACATGGATGTGCAAGAATCTCTGTAGTAAGAAATGGAATCCTGGATCAGATGATTCAGCAGGCAAACCTGTCAAACTGATTTCAATCTCTAGAATCCACATGGTGGAAGGAGAGAACTTCCTGCATGTTTCCTCTGTAGAGTGAGTATGCCTCAAATACACACATGCACAAAAATAAATAAATAATGAAAAATAGCAATGATAAAAACGGAAGGAGGGAGGGAGGGACAGAGAGAGGGGGAAGGGAAAGAGGCAGGGAAGGAGGGAGAGATGAGGGGAAGGGAAGGAGAAAGGATAGGTTTAGGTTGTAGCTCAGGAGGAATATATCTGGGTCATAGGGAAGCTTTGGGAGAAACCTCCATATTGGGTGGACTAATTTACACTTTTATCCACAATGCAAAGGTCTCTTCTTTCCTAACATCCTCTTGCTGATGTAACTACCATTTGCCTTTTCAATGGTAGCCATTCTGATTAAGATGAGATGGAATTTCAATGTAGTTTTAATTTTCATTTTCCTAATGGCTAAAGTTGTTTTAAAAAATTAAAAATATTGGCCACTTATATTTCTTCTATATTTCTTCTACAACTGTCTATTCAAAGTTCATTGATCCAACTAAAACTTCAGCAGTGTTTTTACTTGAAAATTTTTACCATGTTTTAAATTTTTTTATTGTTTTTCTCATTTTACATCCCTGACCATACTTTTCCCTCCCTCTACTCCTCTAAGGTTCCCCCTACTTCCATTCCCCCCTAGATCCACTCTTCCATTTCCCTTCAGAAAAGAGCAGGCATCCTAAGGATATCAACTGAACACAGCATAGCAAGCTACATTAAGATTAGGCACAAACCTTCCTGTCAAGGCTGCTCTATAACTGTCCCAGCTCTTAAGGGAAAGGTATCCTGGCAGTTGGGAGCCAAGGAGTACCTCAGAGTCACACTGCACAACAAACCTCACACAAGAGATTTATTGGGAGGGAAAAGCCCAGGAGGATGGCTGCCTCTGCTCAGCAGAGAACTGAGCAGAAAACAAGGTTTGTATAGGCTATCTTGGTGGTCGGGGGATGGGGGGTGTCTGGGGCAGATGGGTGGGATTTCAAGTCCTGGGCTTGGGCTTCTTACTACGTAAGGTGGGGCCTGGGGCTAGTGGCTAGGCAGTTAGAGTGTACTGTGGGTGGAACTTAGCAGTTGGAGGTCCTCAGGGGAGGGACCTGTCTAGAGGGACTTACTTATATTCACTCCTTTTTGTTTATTATTGATAAACAATTAGTGGTTGGGAAAAGGGGGTCAATGTTATCATTGTACTACTTCCTACTGAATGAAGGCTTTGAAATCCTTTAGTAAAACTTGACCTTCACCATCAGGGTATAATTGAGAGTCAACAGCCTCAGGCCCCACAGCTGGGGGACAGTAATCCTGTAATCGCCACTAATTAAAAATCTGGTTAGAAATGTTTTGACTATATTGTTGAAGAAATCTAGACAAGACGTTTATAAGGCAAGGTATGACTGACTAACAGAATTAAGAGAAGGAAGAGAAGTGAGATTAGAAAGGTTAATATCCAATTCCACTGGACTGCCAATGATCCATTGGCCATAAGCATTGAGTTTCTTACATTTTGGAGATCCATCTGGAGATGTTGGATCTTGTCTCCTACTATAACTGACTTCTTGATGCAGAAGCAATATCCCTGCCTGAGGAAGAGAAAAGACCACCTCTCTCTGCTGTTAGTAAATTTAGTCCTCACTGCTTTTAGACTGCTATAGTAGCAGTCTATCTATTTTGCCCTGCAAGGTAAGGATAGTCTGAGCCACTTCTTGGAAATTCTGGATGAACTTACATGAAAGGTGAAGCTAAGTAGTTCCAGAGGTAGTGAGCCCCACTGCTCTGGTGGTGACACCAGCACTTATACCCAGGACTGTAAGATAAGGGTAAGTGCTGAACCACTCATTTTCATGCTACTATATACCCACTAATGGGAACCAGCAAGGTTCACCGGTACCACTCCTAATTTTAGACAAAGAAACACCAGGGCACAAGTCCCAGACCACCTAGTCAGTAGGCAGCAGAAACCCTAAGTGCCACAGAAGATCAAGGGCTTGTGAATGTTCAGACATAAGGCTGGGCTGGTAGTGATCAGAGCCAAGGTATTATTATAGTCTGAGGGATCCAGTGTACCTATAATGTATGTCCCAGAGAAGTTAAAGCAGTCTGTGATACTGAAGAGCGAGAGATGGAAGAGATAAGTCGTAGCATTTAGCTTAGAGTTGTTAATGAGAGGGAAGGTGGGAGTCTAGTAGTTCAATGTGTGAGGCTATGATTGGTGTTCTTGAATTTGACCTGAGAGGGACACACAACCAGCACTCTCCAAACCAGCTAGGCAGTATTTGCTGATATGCAATTAGCAGGGCCCTGATTTGTCTCATAATATTTGCAGGACCAATATGGGTAAGTTTTTAAAGTTTCTGGCCACTTTTGCAGTAATATTCCTTTTGGTCATGGAGAAGACAAGCATAGAGGATAAGCCCTGGTGATGGATAAGGGAGTTGCAGGAGACTGAGCCAGCCTTTGACAGCTCATGTAGAGGAATTTCCCAATACTATTGGAATGGACTGTTGATTAGAGGTAAAGTTTCTTGGACATTAAACATCCATATGCAAGAGCTACCTCACACAGCTGTAGATAGGAAGAAATAAAAGAGGAGAGAGAAAGTTTAAACATAAAAGATTTTCAGAGCATTTCTTTGTGCCGTGGCTGAAGTTTTCACCATTGAAAATTAAGCATGTCAGTTTTGACCATTGAACTGTACTGATGCCAAATTGTTTTCAGTAACAAAATGAGGCTTTAATAAAATCTGAGTCTGTGGAGGAAGAGAAGAAGGATGGTAAACAAACTTCTGTTCAGCAGTGGGAGTTTCTATGAGCTCCAAGAGTGAAGCCCAGGAGGGTATAGAGAAGCTGTGAGACTTGCAAAATGGAGCAGAGAGACAGGAAGGACAAGATCACAGAGGCTTGGAAAGGCTGAAGGAAGTTGTGGGACTTAGCAGGCAGCTCCTAGAGGAAGGAGGCAAGGAAGCATGGAGGCTGGTTCTAATGGAGATAGAGGAGTGTCGTAATAACTAGAGACTTCCCCACGTATGGGGCTCTGAAGGGCATAGCAGGCGCCAGGAGTCAGAGAGAGGACATTTACCAAGTAGATGAGGAGATGGTTAGGACAGGTAGAAGGAGGGGCAGCTGATGGGGAAGACTCTAGAATTTGGAAGCAAATATGATGAGTGGCAAAAACCAGTAAATTATCTGTACACCTTCAGAGATCCAAGCCAGCAGTGTGAATGAGTCTGAATTGTTAAGATGTGTAAGTATAGCATCCTTTATCAATGTTCCCTGAAGAGAGAGAACTCTGGAAAGGGTAGTATTTGGAGACCCTTGTATGTTAGAAGATGGAACAGGTGGTTAGGAGAGAAGACAGTAACAGATGAACCCAAGGTTAATTCTTTGATTTGGGTATAAGATGTTCTGCTGTAGCCAGAAGTGCATTCTTGTATATGAATGCATAATACCTTGTGAAACAAATATTGTTTTTAAATCCAGTCTTTCATTAACTGACAACAATGACCTGAAGACCCAGATATAAATTCTGAGCTCTGGTCATCAAAGCAGCCGTAACAAGCAGTGTTAGCAGTAGTGGCTGGCAGTTAGCAGTGGCAGAGAAGCAAAAACAAAACCAATAAGCACAGAACATAGAAAGCTCACACACTCAAAGAAGAGCTGTCAGAAACAAAATATGTGGTGGTTGCCATCATTTATACATTCAGCTGAGCCTGACTCATTTCCATCTCAGCTCCCATGTTTACAAGGAAATCTGGTTACAGACACACCAGAAAACACAGACCCATCTGCATACAGAAAACAGACAAAACTTTCCAAACAACCAGAACCAGGAGGGCTGGCTATGTCTCACCTTTTGCCCTGGATGGAGGTGAAGGGGTTTGTAATTAGATGAGAGAAGGTGATGTTTGGCTATGGAGGGCTTTTGGGTGTCTCACACTCAAGGATTCACCTATGGGATATGTCAGACTGTGTGGTGTGGAGGAAGAGGAAGAGGGGACAGCTGGCAAACCTGGAATCAAGCAGATGGGGAGAGCAAAAAAAATGAGCTCATAATTTAGCTAAGAGGTCCCTTCCCAGCAAGGAGACAGGCTGGTACCACAAGGAAGGAGTGAGTAAGAGGAATACCCCTAAAGATCCAGCTAAGTGGTGAGGCTGGTAAGGCTGTCCCCCTACTCTGACAATAGTGAAACAAGGATAGATGGGTTCCCAAACCTCTGTCAGTACCAAAAATGTAGAAAAAATAGATCACTCTGATTCTGTGATGTCTACCCAAGGCTCCCTGTCATAGATGGTGGTTGTCAGGCCTATGGAGCCCAGCTCCTCAGTCATGCATGGACAGACATAGGAGGTTTGGAGGGTGTGGAAGATAATTTAGGCTTGGTGTTCTCACACAGTGAAAGGACATGAGGACAGTCATCAGCCCAGCATCTCTCTTGATGGCATCGTGGGCATGCATGATTGGGTAGGTTTGCAAGGGTTTGGACAGATCCTGGCCCAATGACCCTCCTGACCACATCTGAAACTGATCTAGAGGTTCTTGGGTTTTGGGAGCCTGGGTATTTGCTATGGTTGATTGAAAGGCCTTAACCTGAATCAAGTATTTTTGTTTTCAGGATATTTTATCTCTCCCATTGTATACGTTGACGGTCACAGCTAAGACTTTTCTGCCTGTGGAGTCAGGAGTCCTTTCTCTAGATGTTTAAGTTTGGCCCTGATATCAGAGAGACTCTGGGAGAAGAAGTAGATCATAAGGAGTTGTTTTCCATCTGGAGACTTGGGATCCAGATAGGTATGCTACAATAAGGCCTTTGTAAGGTAGTCTAGGAATTGAGACAAGTTTTCATGTTTATCCTGGATGACCTTTTGGATTTGGTTTTATTTATAATTTACCATTTTAAGGGTGGCTTTATAGAGACCGGTCAGAAGGCAAGTTATAAATTGATCCCTAGCAAGGATGTACCCTGAGGTATTATAATTCCATTCAAAGTCCTGGTCAGGGACTGGCTCAGTCTCAGCTGGGTGGGTGCCATTAGTTTGGCAGATTTCATCTATATGTGCCAAACCTGGTCCCAGAATTGCCTGTGATCCTCAGGGAGAAAATTGTTGATGAGAATCATATAAATATCATGGAAGATGTGATTGCAATATCCTTTAATAAAGGTGTAAAAATTAGCAGTATAGGACGCCGATATCTTTTCTATTTGAGAGAATCCACCTCATAAAAAAAAAGAATTATAGAAATGTGGTTTTTTTTTTTAATCCCAGGTGTGGGATATGGGGCTGCTTCAGATTATCTGCAGCAGCTGACTATGATTTGCTGCATGCTCTAACAGAGGCATGATTTGGCCAGTTAAAGATAGTTTTGTTCTGTGATTGTGTGATATTTGAAATTCTGGGCACTTTTCATGGAATATGTAAATGCTAGGGCCCCAAGAGGTGGGGTTGGTTGTTGGTTGGTCATTGCTTGGTTGTTGTTGGTTGCAGTTTGTTAAGTAGTCATGTACAAAGAAAAATTATATATTTTGATATTGAAGATCAAACTTGCCCTAAGGAACTCAATGCCCCTAATCAGCAGGAAGCAGTCAATGGTAACAGTGCCCCTTCCCATGCAATCTTTTTTTTCTCTCCTACCTAGTGTTAGAATGTTCAAAGGGTGGAAGAAAAGGGGCGGAGCAAGGTACAAGAAAGAAGAATCACAAAGTAGTTAACAGACTACAGTGGACATTCAGGTTTGCTAGTACCATGTATTAAAGAGGTTGGTCTTTCTCCAACCAATTTGACATTTTTGTCAAAAATAAGATGGCAAATTAGATGTGGTGGCACACACCTTTAATTCCAGAACTCCAAAGGCAGAAGTAAGTGGATCTCTGTGAGTTTGAGACCAGCGTAATCTAGACAATGAGTTCCTATGTCAATGTACTATGACAACCACAGGTACATAGTTGAGTCTCTATTTCAACAAAACAAAACAAACAGGTGGCTGGGGTGCTGGAGGTTGGATCGGTGAGTAAAAAGTACTTGCTACACAAGTATGAGGATCCAAGTTCAGATCCCACCATCCATATAAAATTCTGGAGTTACAAAGTGTCTGTAGCCCCAGCACTGTTGGGAACAGAACATGAGGAGGACTGCAGGCTGCTGGCCCCACTTTTAGTAAGAGATCTGCCTCAACAGAATAGGACAGAGAGTGACAGAGTAGGTAACTCATTGTCCTTCAATGCCTACATATACCTCACCTTCACACAAACACACACACACACACACACACACACACACACACACACAGAGCACTGTACCAACACACACAAATACAAACACATTTGAACACTATACCATCATGGGTTTATATTCTGGTCCATTGATACATGATCAGGTCAGTATCATGCTGGAGGGACTTTTCTGTCTGTTTTCTGTGGGTCTGTAATATACCTTGAAATCAGGTATGATGATACCTCGAGCTTTATCTCAGCTCCTTCTACACCATGAATTTTAGATTTTTGGTCTCTTGGACATATCCTAGACCTGTTGAATTTTTTTATTATGCATATTAATTTTTCTTTATGTATGTCTGGATCATTATTGTTTCAATTTTTCTTTCTATCACTGAAATTTATTTATCTTCCTGATCTCATCTGTTGATGATGCTTTGTGCTTATTTATTTATGTATTTATGTATTTATGTATTTATGGGTGTTGAGCAGGGTCTATAATGTATGTGTGTAAAATGTTTGTGTTTGAACCAGCTTGTGTGAGTTTGTGTATATGTCTATGTGGTGTATACATGCATACGTATGGATGGATGTATATATGGAGGCCACAGGTTGATACTGGATATGTTCTTTAATTGCTCTTATTTTTTGAGATAGGGTATCTCACTAAACCTAGAACTCATCAATTCTACCAGGTTGACTGAGTGATGAGCCCTAGAATGCATACTGTCTCTGCTTCTCCAGGTGCTGGTACACCAAACATCTGTTTTACTTTTATTTATGTGTTTGTATTTATGCACATGTATGTGGTAGGTGCCTGCTGAGGCCAAAAAAGGGCATCAGATTTACTGGAGCTAGGGCTATAGGCAGCTGTGAGCCATGCCATATAAGTGCTAGAAACTGGACTTTGGCTTTCTGCAAGACCAGCAAGTGCTCTTAACCACTGAGCCACCTGTCCAGCACCTGTCCAGCACCTGTCCAGCACCTGCCCAGCACTGCTTCTGTAACCAGCTGTTTATATGGCTGCTTGGGACAAAAGCTCAAATTCATGTTTGCACAGCAAGTGCTTTACTGCCTGAAACACATGCACAGCCCTTTACTATTTTACTGAATGATTCTTGCGTTTTCAGGATTTCTGTTCAGTATTTCTTCAGTATATTTGAGTTTGTTGTTGTTGTTTTGCTATTTATTTTCTATGCTAAAAAATTGTTCTCTGAGTCACTGATCATTTCATTTACTTTGAAAACATTCTGTTCCAGGTTCTATATTGGTTTCTTTATTTTATCCATGTCACTTTATTTCTCTGACATTTCACCTATTGTAGCATATTTGGTGTACATTATCCAGTAGCATTAAGTTATGGGTGTGTTCTGTAGGGCTTGTCTTGTATTTTCCATTTCTTTGTTGCAAGTTATACATGTGTTTGGTATGGCTGTCTTGAATTTTACCCCCAACCCCTATTCCAACTCTTCCTTTTATTTTATTTGTGACTTCCTAGTGGGCTGACTTCACTAGAAATTCCATTTCTTGTCACTATTAGGGAGGAAGTACCTATAATTTCTCCTCCCCATTTACCAAGTGGCTTCACCTTGCAATAGGAAACTTTTGTGTACTTCATTTGTGTCCTCATGAAGGTTCAGAGACAGTGGCTTTGGGATAGTGGTCAGGAAAGTAGAGTGATAGATGTGTTGGAGATAAAGGAGTTGATACTTCAGTTGCAAAATAAAGAAGAACTAGGGAAATGCAGACAGAAGGGCGATCAGTGACAAAGAGGATGACTAGAAGTGCCAGACATTAGCAGAAACCACTAGACACAGAACTAGAGCCTTTTGTGTATGTATAAAAGTAAAGGACAGTCATGTAGGTCTTTACAAGTTAAAACATACAGCTTAACAATGTGCAAAATTCCAAATAGTAAAACAAATTTGAAAAAAAATTGAATAACTAAGACATTGTTTTAATTATTTAAAAGACAATAATATAAAATGGAATGTATTATGCTTGCCTTCAAAGTTTTCCTGGATTGAGATATGTTTTGTCTCTCCCATAGGATTGTAATTTGAATCAGTACCCAGGGTGGGTATATGGACTCATAGTCTCAGTAATTCAGACATATTAAGTCACTGTGCACTTCTAAATGAGAAGTATTTTTGTAAGAGCAAACTATTTCTGCCAGAATTCCCTGTCTAGAGTCCCTTCCCAGCAAATAACAATATTGCCCCTAGTGAATTAAGAATTGACTTTTCCATAGACAGGGCTTTCTGTGACTTGGGGTTAAAGGGTTAGGAAGCCCATCTACTGAGCACCTTCATGGTCCAGCAGAATATTACATTGAGTTCCACAGCACATTTCCAGTGACTCCGACAGGTGAGATGGGAGCAGGACACATGATCTCCTCTTGCTTGCTCGGGGTTCAGGTGCTTGGCCACACTTCCACTATACACTGTGGCACTTATTCTGCTCCAATGAATCTTTGCATTTGCTTCTCCACAGCCTGAACTTTCTTTCTCAGAACTTCCTGGTACTACTGCTGTGAACAATTCAGTGGCAGGGACAGCTAATGCTGTTCAGAATCATGAATAAGCCAGCAGTGCACAGCACTCACTGCCAAGGCTAGGGAGTCTGGGAGTCAGCAGGAGCAACGTGGTACTGCGTCATTCTGCAGCAACTGCACTCCTGCTTCACCAACTTGCTCTGATGTGGCTTCTAATCTGTCATCTTCCTGGAAGTCCTAAGATCAATATTTCTTGATCCTTTTTTGTTTCAGATAGTTGAAAATGATCCTTATGCCAGACTGTCGTATCCTGGAGTATCATAGCCTATTCCTCTTCTAAGAGAAAGTCTCAGATGCCAGAGAGGTCAAATCAATACAATAAATATCTATTGTGCACCTTCTGTGTTTCAGGCATGTGTTACTTAAAAGTAAGGGCTGAGCAGGGTAAACAAACACAGTTTGTAGGACATGGTGTAGGCTTGATGGAGAGGAAATGGAAGAAGTCATATTTTAGGGGGTTCAGGTGACTTAAGAGGTGAGCACTGGAAGATAAAGACAAATGAAGTATGATATAGTCAGGTAAATAATCAGAAAACTAAGAGTTACCATCAGTTCAAGATCTGCATCGATTACATAGTGAATGTAAAGTCGCTGTAGGTAACTTAGTGAATCTCTTTCTAAAATTAAAAGCTAAAACCTGGCTATGTGTATAGCTCAGTGGTAGAACACTTACTTGCCTGGCATAGATAAGGCCCTGTGCTAAATCTCTAGCACTTCAAAAAGAAAAGCAATGTGTGACCATGAAGAAAAGCAAGAGTCAGTAACAAACTGTAAGAGACGTATATCTGAGGAGGAAGGTCTACATGGCTGTTTTTGTTTTTGTTTTTAACTTGGTACAAGATTATTGAACATGCTTATATAATAAAAAGAACGTGTCAGTGGAGAAAACAAAGTTAATAATTCAACAAAGAAAGGAATGCCTCATAAGCATGGTCTCCATGGAGGAAACAATAGAACACAGGACAGGAAGTAAAACTTCATTGCTTTGTAAATGTTAACTGTTCTGTCATTCGTCTAGTCCTAGCTTCATGTCTACTCACAGATTGTATAAAGACTTCCCCCATTTTAGTCTTAGAGTCCTTGAAGCTCTTTAAAACAACTGGTAGAACTCTAATGCCTTAGAATAAGGATAACAACATCCCATTTTTGACACAACATACTTTGGTTGCAGCACAGAGAGAAATAAAACTGGGACTCACATAGAAACTTCCTCCCTGCCAGCTGGTGCTAAAAATATGCCATGCGGGCCACTGGAAGAGAAAAGTCATCAATGGTCTTGTGTGGGGAAAATTATAGGCCGCAGCTGTGGGGTCCAAGGGGATTTCCACACTGCAGCTGATCCCACATGCAGGAGGAATGTCTATGGTTCCATCGGCCTGGAGGCTTTGGCGGCAGCAGGCCCCAATGACACGAGGAAGTCCTTGGTTCCAAAAGGGTTTATTGTCATGGTAGATGGATCTGGAAGTACACCCCATAAAACTCAGGGCAGTCCCGAGTTATATAGGGAGGGAGAAAGGGGGAGGATCTGGGGAGGATTGGGGGAGGATCTGGGGAGACATGCTTAATTTGCTCCACCCTCTGGCCTTCATTAGTATGTAAATCCCTAGGGCCTGAGGCCTCTAGTCACACCTTCTACCTGTGCACTTTGGGAAGGGCTGTAATGGTCGGCCTACATGACTGAACTTTGTGGAGACTAGACTGCTTTTCAGGACCCTGGGTTCTAGAGGTGTGCCGAACTCCTGCCGGTTCTCACGCAGAGTTTCGGAGTTCTAGGCAACTGCCCAGCCATGACCCAGAATACCCTTATGCAGTCCCACAGTCTTGCCCAGATTTGAACCCCTTCTGCTACCTTACTGACCCATCAGGTAAGATACGCACTAGTGGCATGATTGTTCCTGGAGTAACAAACTGCTACTGCTACAAAGCTCATGCTAGGCTACATGACCCCATACCTATGCACAGACAGGCAGCACTCACTAGACTTAGTTAGTTTTAAAGGGAGAAGACATGAAGATTGAAGATGCATGTGTTGGAGAAGGGTGAGCTCCAGGGAGGAAATTGTGGGTATATATGATCAAGGTACATTGTATATATGTATGATGCTGTCAAATAATAAATAAGATACTTTAAAATAATAATAACAACTCTTCCTTCTCTTAACCTGGAGGTGACCAGACCCCTTGTACACACACACAAACACACACCTCTAAATAAATAAATAAATAAATAAACAAACTAACTAACTAACCAACACTCCTGCAATCACATGGCTTGGGCCAAATTTCTATCTTATCCCTCACTTTATTTGGAAAAAAAAAAATGACCTGTGGTAATGCTGGTTTTCTGGTTCCTTCATCAATACTATTCTGCTGTTTAAAACCAATCTCCCTAATAAAAGCCCCTGGATCAACTGAGTTCACCTCCAATAAGACATCAGGGATGAAATAGAGATTTACAAGGCCTTTTCAACTAAATCAAAAATAAAACCAGTTTAATGAAATCACCACCTTTTGAAATTAGCCTAAAGTCTGGGTTATTACATTCTGCCTGGATTGACATTGAGCTTGTAGCTGAGTAACTGTGGACTGACATAAGAAAGAACACTAAGTCAACAACAATTCATGTTCCAATACCCATATATTATTTTTTTTAAATAATTTATTTATTTTTTCTCAAATTGTAATTCATTCACACAGGGGTTATAAACACAGAAAGGCAGGATGTGGGGAAGGGAATGACACTGGAGTGTGGGTATACAGGGGGAGTACAGAAATCTTTCAGAACCGGGTATTGGTTGGGTGAAGGTTCAGAGGACATGTCACTATGACTCTTCCTATGAATCGCTTGTCCTTACCTTAGTTGGTATTGTCTGCCAAGGCTACCTATTTACAAAAGTCTATTACTACTCGGTCTGGTAAATTTCCACAAAAGCTGCCTGTTTACAATAGCTTATAGCCATCTGTTTCAATGTTTTTCCACAGAGCCCCAAGACTTGGTGTTAGTATACATGTATGACAGGCCTATTGCTGATTTTAGGCCTATGGCTCATTTTAGGCCTTCAGTGTGTAATCAGGGCTACCCCAATATCTCCTCCCTTCTCTAAGTATAGAAGTGTTGTGGCGATTCTAATCTTGTGAAGGCGGGGATAGAGGCCTGACCTCCAGTAATTGAAGGGGACCTTGTAATGGCTCCAGTCCCCCTGTCGTTGTCCAGTGAGGCATGAGGGCCATATCCATCCTGATGTCTTTTTCCTGGAGAGAGGATACTTTTGACATCAACCCCTATGCAGTCAGGCTTGTCCCTCAGGGAACCCAGAGAGATATTTTTAACTTTTATTGATAAGAATTCAGATCGCCAGTCAGAGGGGGTTCTGGGTGGCCCCTCTCTGCTTGGTCTAGGGGCAGAAGTCCCCTCTTTGAGGTTGGGTGGAGATGGGTTTTGAGAACACCCTGGATAAAGTAACAACCTCATCTTGAGTCTCGTGGTCCTCCATACCTAACTTATGATAATGTATCTGAATAGGCTTTGCTACCAAATTATTTATCTGTTGTTTCACAGAGTTAGTCAGCCTATTTGAGGCTCAGAGACCAGCAGAAATAAGCAAAAAGAACCCAAATAATGGTCCCAAGATGGGAGGAAGTAGGGTTGACAACCTTGGAGAGGCTGAAAACCAATTCTTGTACCAGCATTCATCTGTCTCTTTCTCTCTTTGATTTTTCTCAGGGCCTTCACTGACCTATTTCATGCTCTCTTTAACCCTCCCTGTCTTGTCTATGTAAAGGCAACATTCTTCTATAAGGGTTGTACACAGTCAAGAGCTGTATATAGCCTTTTCTATTGTAATAGAGTAAATGAAGTCCAATAAGGATCTTTGCGATTTTTGGAGGTCTCTTCAGACAGCGAAACGAGGGATTTCTTCAGATTAGTGATGTCAATCTCTAGATGTTTGATGTTCTTGTCAGTGGCCCTTCAAAGGTCTGAGTAGTATAAGTTTGGAGGCTAGCATCTGGATTTGAACTTCTAACCGCAGACATCACGGGTGATTAATTTTTACCTGGAAAGGAAAAAGAAGGGAATTCTCAGGGAGATTTCTCTTCCCTGGATGTAAATTGTTATTCATCTTATTTATGGTTGTAAATTATTTAGAGAGTAAAAGTTCACTTTTAACTCTCTAAAACTGAAAGCTCATGGCAAATCTGCTGCTGACTGCCTCTAGCACCACAGAGACCAACAAAAACTATGCCACAGATATGGGGAAGGATCCTCTTACCCTTAAAGGGAATGGCCCAGACTCAGTTCCCTTACGGGGCTGAGGATTGATATGCCTGTTTGGTAGCCACAGCTAACTGGCTACCAAAAAGATTAATGAAATAAATAGATACCCCCACAAAGCCAGGCCCAACAATGCCCATATATTAACTTTGTAGATTTTAGCCATATTTTTAAGGTGTCCAAGTTTAAGTTTCTGTCTGCAAAATAGAGATGATGATAAACATATTCTAATGACTTTACGAATGAACTCATGAAATCCTTACAACCCATTATAGTTAATCTTAAGAGTTAATACCTTGTGGGTCCCCTGTTCCAGAGAGCATCCCACCACAATCTTCGGCCCGGCCTGGGGGTTGGGGGGGATCAATGGGACAGAGTGCAAGCAGGGATGGGAGATCACCTGCCTCTGCTGCTGCCTCTGCTCACATCTCCACTGTCACTGCCAGGTCACTCCCAGGTGCTACACCTGTCTCTCAGCGCTGAGCTGTCCCAGGCTGGGCCGATAAGAAGTCGGCTATCTGGCAAGAGACAGCTTGATGTCCCAGGCAGGTTCCAGGAGAGCATATCTCTTCCCAAGTGTTACAGCTCTTGCGACTGAAACTCTTGGGCACCAGGATGATTCTCGCACACCTTTTACTTCTCCTGAATATATACAGTATATATCTCCTGCCTTTATATACAGTTTCAGGGTGGGTTAGGGTCTGGCAGCAGATAATGCCTATTGGCTTGGTCTGAGACCTCATCTACATTTGGGAGAGCCTGAGGCACTGTTTCTCATGACTGATGGCCATAGACCTCTCTGTGGGAGGGGCTGTGGAGGACTGAAGCTAAATGAAAAGAACCAGGGCCATCTGATAAAGGTCCGGGGTTTGAGGCCTATGCTCAACCAGGCACCTAGCTGCTTCTCACATCCCACCGCCCCACAATACCTGAAGTCTGAGTTTTAGACAAGATAGCCCTATTGCAGAAACTGCACCATGCCTTCTTCTGAGTTACTAATACCTCCCCTTCTACTTCCAAGATTGTGGAGAAAATTTTTATTAAATAACGTCTAAGAAACCACATAGTGGATTGTAGTTTGATAGTTACAAGATGCTGCCTATACCCTAGACTACTCACTGCCTGACCCTACCTGTCCTTGGAATTGGAGGCGAGGTAGCACAAAATCAAAGACACAGACTCTGGGAGCAAGTAAGAAACAAGCTCATCTAAACATGCTGCAAGCTCCTTTAATACACTCCACCCACACCCCATTGGTCCCAAGGTAGCATCTCTTCTAAACAGCAGTTCTCAATTGGAAATGGATAGAGTGAGTCAGTATCATGGCATGGTCTTTTTTTTTTTTTTAAGTAGGTAAAATAATTTATCTTCTCATCCATGTTCAAGATTTCAGCCCCCTTGGTACCAAAATTTTTAACTTAAAAGTGAACTGTAGTGGGTTGTCATGAAGTACCAAAGTCATCATGTTAACAAGCTTCTGATCTCATTCAACTAAACCCTCCTCAGACAAGCTATGTGAGGCTGAGCCCTTTTTACTGCCGTTACAAACCACACAAAGCTACTGACTCAAAACATCAGAGGTTTATTCCTTTTTAGAGAGGGAATCCATCCTGTAATTCTCTTCCTTTTCCCCCTTTTATAATCATAGATTCTTTTTCATACAACATAATCTGAATAGTTTCCTCTCCCTCTACTCTTCCCAGTTCCTCCCCACCTCCTCTCCCATCCAATCTACTCCCTTTCTGTCTCTCATTAGAAAAGAACAGCTTTCTAAGAGATAAACTACAAAATAAATAAATAACAAAAAATAATAAATAACAAAATAAAATGTAACATAAAATGAAACCATCATATCAAAGCTGAACTTGACAAGACAACTGAAAAATAAAAAAGCCCCACAAGAATCAGAAACTCACTCATCTATGCATTCAAGAATCCCATAATAAGTTCCATGAAAGCTATATGCAGGGGACCTAGGGCAGTCCTCTGCTGCTTGTCTTAGGGTTTCCATTGCTGTGAAGAGATAACATGACCAAGGCAACTCTTATAAAGGACATTTAATTGAGGCTAGCTCACAGGTTCAGAGGTTCAGTACATTATCATCAAAGCAGGAAGTATGGCAGCATCCAGACAGGAAGGCCCTGGAGGAGCTGAGAGTTCTACATCTTGCTCAGAAGGCAAACAGGAGACTATTGTCTTCCAGCCAGTTAGGAAGAGAATCTCAAAGCCCACCGAAACAATGATAGATTTCCTCCAACAAGGCTACACCTACTCCAACAAGGCCACACCTCCTAATAGTGCCATTTCCTGAGCCAAGCATATTCAATCCACCACCCTGCTTCAGTTTCTGTGAGTTCATATAAGTTTAGCTCAGTTGTTTTGGAGGGCCTTGTTCTTCTGGCATCTTCCATCTACATGGTCTCCCTCACCCCTTCTGCCTCATCTTCTCTGAGGTTCCCTGGGCTCTGAGGGGAGGGATTTGATCCCATTTACATCTATGTGTTCCAAGGTCCCTCCCTCTCTGTGCATAATGTCTGGATGTGAGTCTCTGTATTTGTTCCCATATGCTGCAGGAGGAATCCTCTCTGATGGAGTTCTAATAAGGCACCAAACAATGAATATAGCAGAATATCATTAGGAGTCATTTATTGCTACATTCCACTGCACTAGGTTTCCATATTGCCCCTCAAATGCCCTTTAATTCTAGCTGTCTCTCCCCTCATTCCCTCCCCCAACTCCATCTTCCCTTGACAACTCTTCTACTACACTCCACCCTCTAAAGTCTATTTTGTTTCCCAGACTCAAGGAAATTGATGTGTCCTCCCACACTTCCTCTTTGTCTATCCTCTCTAGGTGCACAGATTTTTAGCTTGATCATTTATTTAAGGGCTAATGACCATGCCAGCTCAGTCAGTCAACAGGTTCTCTAGGGCAGGAGCAAGGATTAAAAAGAAAAAAGATAATTAGACAACATTATAACATGACCCCCAGCCAATGCTGAGGCTGAAGCCTGATTATTTTTTTTCCAGTCTGCTTTAATACCACTTTAAATACATGTGAAATGATAAGATCAGTTCTGGGTCAAAGAACAAGTAAGACAATAAACAAAATCCAGTAAACACCTTTCTAGAGGCTAGTCAGGATGACCAAGACAAAAGGAATGCCACACATCCTGCTCTGAGCTTTGCATTAACTCAAATGTAAATGTTCTTAATCTGGAACTATTTCCTGAGTCATGGCCCAAAATGAGATTCCTGCCTTGGGCTTACTTCTTTTGTCCTGGCCCAATGTCAAATTCCAGCCAAATGTCTAGAAGCAGCCCCCAAAAGCTCTCCACAGGCTAACATCCAGATATAAGTGAATACATACCATATTTGTCTTTCTGGATGTGGGTTGTTTCATTCAGAATGATTCTTTTGTAGAGTGGAAAAATTATAGATACTGGGTATATAGAATTCTTTTTAGACATATAAAATATTCTTTAGACTTTCTTTATAAAGACATGGAGAAACTGAGGCATGAAGCAAGTTAGGAATGTGGAAAGACCAGTCACCATTACTGGAACTGGCCTATCTGCAAAGAGAAAGGAAAGAATGCAAGTGAACTAGGAGGAACCAAGCTGGGAACCAAGCTGAGAACTGCAGTGACAGGGCAAGGCCAAAGTAACAGGGCAGGACCACATTCTTGAGAAAGATAAGCCTACAGAGAGTTTTCACCTGACCCTGACTCCCGTAGGTTGGGTTCCTTTGGAATGTTCCACTATTTTTATGTTATACCACCCTAGCAACCCCTCACCCCCTCCTCATTCCTTGGTTTGTGGTTTTTCCCTTTAAAAACCCATCTCAAACTGGCTGTCGGGGTCACTTCAGCTCCTGCGTGGGCATACGAATTGACCGGCAGCTAGTTGTCACGCCCTAATAAATCTCGCAATTGCTCTGGTACATGGTGTCTCGAGCAGATTACTGGGTGGCTGCAACTTTCTGAGACTTGAGTGAGGGTCTCCCCTCTGCGGTGGTCTTCACTTTCTACTGACATACATTTGCCTGAAATTTTCATGACATTTTTTTAAACAGCTAAATAATACTTCATTGTGCAAATGTATTACAATTTCTTTATCTATTCCTCTGTTAAGGGACACCTAGGTACCTAGGTAGTTTCCAGTTACTGGATATTATTAATAGAGCAGCAATGAACATGGTTGAGCAAGTATCTCTGTGGTAAGCCAAAGTGTCCCTTGGGACACTAAGAGATGTATAGATGGATCTTGAAATAGAGCAATTCCCAACTTTCTGAGGAACCATTATAGTGGCTGTACAAGTCTGTGCTCCCATCAGCAATGGAAGAATGTCACCCATTATTCACATCCTCACCAGCATGAATTGTCACTTATATTATTGATTTTAGCCATCTGACAGGCATGAGATCTCAAAGTAGTCTTGATTTGCATTACTCTAATGACTAAGGATGTTGAACATTTCTTTAAATGCTTCATGACCACTTGAATTCTCTCTATTGACAATTCTCTGTTTGGATCTATATCTCATTTTTAAAATTAGATTATTTAATCTTTTCCCATTCTGTGGTTGTTTCTTTGCCAGAATACTGGTGTTCTTTTCTGTGTAGAAACTTTTCAGCTTCATAAGGTCCCAATTATTAAATATTGACCTTAATCCCTGTTTTAAAGGTATTCTGATCAAAAAGTCCTTTCCTGTGCTAATGAGTTCAAGGCTCTTCCCCACTTTTTTTTTTAAGTTTTATTTATTTCATATGAGCACACTGTAGCTATCCAGACACACCAGAAGAGGGCATCAGATCCTATTACAGATGGTTGTGAGCCAACATGTGGTTGCTGTGAATTGAACTCAGGTCCTCTGGAAGAGCAGTCAGTCTTCTTAACCTCTGAGCCATCTCTCCAGCCCCATCTTCCCCACTTTTCTATCAGATTCAGTGCACCTGATTTTATCCTGAGGTCTTTGATCCATTTGGAGTTAAGTTTTCTATAGGATGATAGATATGAATCTGTTTGCATTCTTCTACATGCAGACATCCAATTTGAACAGCACCATGTGTTAAAGATGTTGTCTTTCTTTCCCAGTGTGTACTTCTGGCTGTTTTATCATAAGCCAGGTGTCCAAAGTTTTATAGTAAAATTTGAGATGAAGAATAGTAAAATCCCCTGAATTTCTTTTTTTATTGGATATTTTATTTATTTACCTTTCAGATGTTATCCCCTTTCCACATCCCACATCTCATTAATCCCCTATCCCATCCCTCTTCTCCCGTTTTTGCTTTTATACAGTTTAAATTACATGCCAGTAATAAGGTCAGTTCTAGGTTGAGGACTAGTAATACAATAGTTGCAAATAGTCAAGGAACAAGCAAGACAATAAGCACAAGTAGTCAAAGAACAAGCAAGGAAATAAAGTTCTGTGATCACCCTTGTAATCACTATTTCTAAGGGCTTATCAGGATGACTAAAATATCTGAGCCTATTTCCCTGTCCTAGCCCAAAGTCATTTTCATGCCTGAAGCCTACTTCTTTGTTCTAGCTTAAGATTTAGATTCCTACCTGAAATTACTTCTTTGTTCTAGCCTAATGTCAGATTCTTGCCTGTAGTCCATTTTCTTGTCCTTGGCCAATGTCAGATACCTGCCAGGCAGCCCCAAAAGCTCTCCACATCTCCCCCTGTTTTCATTGAATAAACCAGACTTAGCCTGTCTTAGGTGGTTCTGACAAGAATGCCTTCCTTACCCGTCATGGAATATGCATTATCAAAAGCAATGCACTTCTTTTTTTTTATTGGATGTTTTATTTACATTTCATATGTTGTACCCTTACCTCATCCCCCACCCACCCAGGAACCCCCTATCCCCTCACCCCTCCTACTTCTTCTCTGGAGATATAACCCCTACCTATCCCACCACTCCCACCTCCCCACCCTCAAAATTCCCACCCCCTGGGGCATCCAGCCTTCATGAGGTCAAGGATCTCTTCTTCCACCTATGCCCAGCAGGGCCCACCACACTTACATATTCAGCTGAAGCCCTGGATCCCTCCCTAAGTGCTCCCAGGCTGGTGGTTTAGACCCTGGGAGCTGTGGTTGGTTGGTATTGTTGCTCTCCTCATGGGGCCGCAAACCCTTTCATCTCCAATGGCCTTCACTCTAACTCCTCCATTGGGAACCCCATTATCAGTTCAATGGCTAGTTGTGAGCATCTGCCTCTGAATATGTCAGACTCTTGCAGACCCCTGAGGAGACATCTATATCAGGCTCTTATCAGCATGCACTTTCTGACTTCCACATCAGCATCTACCTTTGGTAACTGCACATTGGATGGATACTCAGGTGGAATGGTCTTCAGACGGCCCCTCCTTCAGTTTCTGTCCCTCACTTTGTCTCCATATTTGCTCCCTTGAGTATTTTGTTGCTCCTTCTACGAAGGACCGAATCACTCCCACTTGGTCTTCCTTCTTCATGAGCTTCATGTGGCCTGTGAGTTGCATCTTGGGCATTCCAAGGTTCTGGGCTAATATCCAATAATCAGTGAGTGAATACCATGTGTGTTCTTTTGTGATTGGCTTACCTCACTCAGGATGATAATTTCTAGTTCCATCCATTTACCTAGGAACCTCTCAAATTCATTGTTTTTAATAGCTGAGTAATACTCCATTGTGTAAATATACCACATTTTTTGAATCCATTCCTCAGTTGAAGGACATCTGGGTTCTTTCCAGCTCCTGGCTATTATAAATAAGGCTGCTATGAACATAGTTGAGCATATGTCCTTGTTATATGTTCGAGCATCTTCTGGGTATATGCCTAGGAGTGGTATAGCTGGATCCTCAGGTAATGCTCTGTCCAATTTTCTGAGGAACCGTCACACTGATTTCCAAAGTGGTTGCACCATCTTGCAGTCCCACCAACAATGGAGGAGTGTTCCTCTTTCTCTACACCCTCCCCAGCATCCTCTATCACCTGAATTTTTGATCTTAGCCATTCTGACTGGTGTAAGATGGAATCTCAGGGTTGTTTTGATTTGCATTTCCCTGACGACTAAGGATACTGAACATTTCTTTAGGTGCTTCTCAGCCATTCGAGTTTCCTCTGTTGAAAATTCTTTGTTAAGCTCTATACCCCATTTTTTAATAGAGTTATTTGATTGTCTGGAGTCTAATTTCTTGAGTTCTTTGTATATATTGGAATATTAGCCCTCTATCAGATGTAGGATTGGTAAAGATATTTTCTCAATTTGTTGGTTGTCGTTTTGTCCTATTGACAGTGTCCTTTGCCTTACAGAAACTTTGCAATTTTATGAAGTCCCATTTGTCAATTCTTGATCTTAGAGCATATGCCGTTGGTGTTCTGTTCAGGAACTTTTCCCCTGTGCCCAAGTATTCGAGGCTCTTCCCCACCTTCTCTTCTATTAGTTTCAGTGTATCTGGTTTTATGTGGAGGTCCTTTATCCACTTAGACTTGAGCTTTGTACAAGGAGATAAGAATGGATCAATTTTCATTCTTCTACATGTGTCCTCCAGTTGAACCTGCACCATTTGTTGAAAATGCTGTCCTTTTTCCACTGGACATTTTTAGCTCCTTTGTCAAACATCAAGTGACCATAGGTGTGTGGGTTCATTTCTGGGTCTTCAATTCTATTTCACTGATCTTCCTGCCTGTATCTGTACCAATACCAAGTGGTTTTTAATCACTATTGCTCTGTAGTACAGCTTGAGGTCAGGTGCCAGAAGCCAGGACCCTTGCCCTTACCGTCACCCTCTACGTTTCCCCACCTGCACAATGTCCCCTGCAGCTTGGCAACCGCAAGATCCTGCTTGGCAGCTGCAGATAGATTCAAGGCAGTGTACCGTATCTTCTGAGGAAAGCAGAGAGACCATAATTCAAGGCAGTGTACCGTGTAGACCATGAAATGTTTCAGGGCACAGGCCATGAAGATTCTGAACTTTTCCACCACCTGGCTCCTCTTACCCCCTCCTCTTGTAAAGCATACTATAAAAAAGCACATTGCATTCAAATAGATGACTCTTGACAAGCAATTGCTTCCTTGAGTCCTTTCTTCTCTATTGCCTGTTCTTTTTTCAGGTTGCGGTCCTCCTCGCCCCCACAAATAACTAGGACCCGCAGGTCGGGTCAGTCAGTGATGATGATTCCTCCAGAAGTTCTTTTATTGTTGAGAATAGTTTTCACTATCCTGGTTTTTTTGTTATTCCACATGAATTTGAGAATTTCCTTTTCTAACTCTGTGAAGAATTGAGTTGGGATTTTAATGGGAACTGCATTGACTCTGTAGATTGCTTTTGGCAAGATGGCCATTTTTATTATGTTAATCCTGCCAATCCATGAGCATGGGAGATCTTTCCATCTTCTGAGATCTTCTTTGATTTCTTTCTTCAGGGACTTGAAGTTCTTATCATACAGGTCTTTCACTTGCTTGGTTAGATTCACACCAAGGTATTTTATATTATTTGCAACTATTGTGAAGGGTGTCATTTCCCTAATTTCTTTTTCAGTCTGTTTATCTTTCATGTAGAGGAAGGCTACTGATTTGTTTGAGTTGATTTTATAACCAGCCACTTTGCTGAAGTTGTTTATCAGGTTTAGGAGTTCTCTGGTAGAAGTTTTGCGTTCACTTAAGTATACATCATATCATCTGCAAATAGTGATATTTTGACTTCTTCCTTTTCTATTTGTATCCCTTTGACTTCTTTTTGTTGTCTAATTGCTCTAGCTAGGACTTCCAGTACTATATTGAATAGGTAGGGGGAGAGTGGGCAGCCTTGTCTAGTCCCTGATCTTAGTGGGATTGCTTCAAGTTTCTCTCCATTTAGTTTGATGTTGGGTACTGGTTTGCTGTAAATTGCTTTTACTATGTTTAGGTAGGGGCCTTGAATTCCTGATCTTTCCAAGACTTTTATCATGAAGGGATGTTGAATTTTGTCAAATGCTTTCTCAGCATCTAGTGAGATGTTCATGTGTTTTTTTTTCTTTGAGTGTGTTTATATAGTGGATTACATTGATGGATTTCTGAATATTGAACCATCCCTGCATTCCTGGCATAAAACCTACTTGATCATGATGGATGATTGTTTTGATGTGTTCTTGGATTCGGTTTGCTAGAATTTTATTGAGTATTTTTGCATCGATGTTCATAAGGGAGATTGGTCTGAAGTTCTCTTTCTTTGTCGGGTCTTTGTGGGGTTTGGGTATGAGTGTAATTGTAGCTTCATAGAATGAATTGGGTAGTGTTTCTTCTGTTTCTATTTTGTGGAATAGTTTGAAGAGAATTGGTATTAAGTCTTCCTTGAAGGTCTGATAGAATTCAGCACTAAAACCATCTGGTCCTGGGCTTTTTTAGTGGGGAGACTTTTAATGACTGCTGCTATTTCCTTAGGGGTTATGGGACTATCTAGATGGTTTATCTGCTCCTGATTTAACTTTGGTATCTGGTATCTGTCTAGGAAGTTGTCCATTTCATGCAGGTTTTCCAGTTTTGTTGAGTATAGGCCTTTGTAGTAGGATCTGATGATTTTTTTTAATTTCTTCCATTTCTGTTGTTATGTCACCCTTTTCAGTTCTGATTTTATTAATTTGGATACTGTCTCTGTGCCCTCTGGTTAATCTGGCTAAGGGTTTATCTATCTTGTTGATTTTCTCAAAGAACCAGCTCCTGGTTTTATTGATATTTTGTATTGTTCTTTCTGTTTCTATTTGGTTAATTTCAGCCCTGAGCTTGATTATTTCCTGCCTTCTACTCCTCCTGGGTGTATTTCCTTCTTTTTGTTCTAGAGCTTTTAGTTGTGCAGCCAAGTTGTTAGTGTGTGCTCTCTCCAGTTTCTTTCTGTAGGCACTTAGAGCTATGAGTTTTCCTCTTAGCACTGCCTTCATGGAGTCCCACAAGTTTTGGTATGATGTGTCCTCATTTTCATTGAATTCTAAAAAGTCTTTAATTTCTTTCTTTATTTCTTCTTTGACCAAGTCATCATTGAGTAGACAGTTGTTCAGTTTCCATGTAGACATGGGTTTTCCATTGGTTTTGTCATTATTAAAGACCAGTCTTAGTCCGTGGTGATCTGATAAGATGCAAGGGATTATTTCAATCTTTTTGTATCTTAGAGGCCTGTTTTGTGACCAATTATATGGTCTATTTTGGAGAAGGTACCATGAGGTGCTGAGAAAAAGGTATATTCTTTTGTTTTAGGATGAAATGTTCTATAGATGTCTGTTAAGTCCATTTGGTTCATAACTTCTGTTAATGTCAAAGTGTCTTGGTTTAGTTTCTGTTTCCATGATCTGTCCATTGCTGAGAGTGGGGTGTTGAAATCCCCCACTATTATTGTGTGAGGTGTAATGTGTGTTTTGAGCTTTAGTAAAGTTTCTTTTATGTATGTAGGTGCCCTTGCATTTGGAGCATAGATGTTCAGAATTGAGAGTTCACCTTGGTAGATTTTTCCTTTGATGAGTATGAAGTGTCCTTCCTTATCTTTTTTGATTAATTTTTGATGAATGTCGATTTTATTTGATATTAGAATGGCTACTCCAGCTTGTTTCTTGGGACCATTGGCTTGGAAAATTGTTTTCCACCCTTTTATTCTGAGGTAGTGTCTGTCTTTGTCACTGAGGTGCATTTCTTGTATGCAGCAAAATTCTGGGTCTTGTTTGTGTATCCAGTCTGATAGTCTGTGTCTTTTTATTGGGGAATTGAGACCACTGATATTAAGAGATATTAAGGAAAAATGATTGTGGCTTCCTGTTATTTTTGTTATTAGAGGTAGAATTATGTTTGTATAGTTATCTTCTTTTGGGGTTGTTGGAAGATTACTTCCTTGCTTTTTCTAGGTTGTAGTTTCCCTCCTTGTGTTGGCGTTTTCCATCAATTATCCTTTGAAGTGCTGGGTTTGTGGGAAGATATTGTGCAAATTTGGTTTTGTCATGGAATATCTTGGTTTCACCATCTATAGTGATTGAGAGTTTTGCTGGGTTTAGTAATCTAGGCTGGCAATTGTGTTCTCTTAGGGTCTGTATGATGTCAGTCCAGGCTCTTCTGGCTTTTATAGTCTCTGGTGAGAAGTCTGGTGTAATTCTTATAGGTCTGCCTTTGTATGTTACTTGACCTTTTTCCCTTACTGCTTTTAGTATTTTTTCTTTGTTTTGTGCATCTGATGTTTTGATTATTATGTGATGGGAGTTATTTCTTTTCTGGTCTAGTCTATTTGGTGTTCTGTAGGCTTCTTGTATGTTTATGGGCATCTTGTTCTTTAGGTTAGGGAAGTTTTCCTCAATAATTTTGTTGAAGATATTTACTGGCCCTTTAAGTTGGGACTCTTCATTCTCATCTATACCTATTATCCTTAGGTTTGATCTTCTCATTGTGTCCTGAATTTCCTGGATGTTTTGAGTTAGGAGGTTTTTGCATTTTGCATTTTCTTTGACAACTGTGTGAATATTTTCCACCATATCTTCTGCATTTGAGATTCTCTCTTCTATCTCTTGTATTCTGTTGGTGATGCTTGCGTCTATGACTCCTGATCTCTTTCTTAGGTTTTCTATCTCCATGGTTGTCTCCCTTTGAGCTTTCTTTATTGTTTCTATTTCCATTTTCAGATACTGAATGTTTTTGTTTAATTCCTTCTTTGTGTTTTCTTGCATTTCTTTAAGGGATTTCTGTGATTCCTCTTTAAGAGCTTCTACCTGTTTACTTGTACTCTCCTGTATTTCTTTAAGGGAGTTACTTATGTCCTTCTTATAATCCTCTATCATCATGATGAGAAGTGATTTTAATTCTGAATCCTGCTTTTCAGGTGTGATGGGGTGTCCAGGGCTTGCTATATTGGGAGAACTGGGTACTGATGATGCCAAGAAACTTTGGTTTCTGTTGCTTATGTTCTTGTGCTTTCCTTTCGCCATCTGGTTAACTCTAGTGTTACCTGCCCTCACTGTGTAAGACTGGAGTCTGTATTTCCAGTTATCTTGCTTATTGCAGAGCTCCTCAGAGTCCAGATGTCTCTGTGGTCTTATGCTCCTAATCTCCTGGGAGGAAGAACTCCTGGGACTCAGGTCACCTCTTGGATCTGGAAATCCTTCTGCTCTGGGTGCAGTGATTCCTCTAGGATGGCTCAGGATATGATGCCTCCCAAGTGCAAACCACCTTGGTGTCTGCTGCTCTGAGTGCAGTGGCTCCTCGGTTGCTCTGAGTGCAGTGGCTCCTGTAGGATGGCTCAGTATTCAGTATCTCCACAGGAACAGACCAACTCTGTGTTTGCCCCAGCCCAAAGGACCAGGCAGGGGCAGAAGGGCAGCAATGCACTTCTGTCTTAGGTTGGTAAGGCTCTGTGCAGAATTTTACTGGTCCTTGGCTTGCCAGCCTATTAAATTAAAAACTCTGTCTAAGGGTCCATTTTCTGTTTCAAGTCATGTAGTATGGCTGCCAACCTGTTGATGTAGTTAGAGATAAGCTTTAACATGATGGGCAGGAATAAAAGTATTCCCAGGACAAAGAAGGCTAGCATGATCAAGCTATATATACCATTTTTGGGGTTTGACCAAATTGGAAATACTGACCTCAAGCCATGGATAATTTTATCAGCAGTATCTGCAGCATCAAAGCTCAACAGAGCAGCATTCTTTAAATTCATAACCTCACTACACAAAGTTAAAACATCCACAGAGGTGTTAGAATTATGCCAAATATCCTTCAGGTGTCTTTAAACTTTTTTCTAATTATCATGACTATCATTGTAAATTTTAGAAGTAACACCACTCCAATGGTATTTGTCATGACACTCAGATGACTCATAACTCTTAAACCCTGAACCTCCTTCCAATAATTTGAATAAGATATAGAGTATCAATCTATTGTTCCAAACACCTATATAAATCCTCTTGTATACTCAACACATTAGTCACATTTTTTTGCTAGATGATTAACAAAAGTAGCTGTCTTAACTTCTTGTGTCAAAGCTATTGTGCTCAAAGCAACGGTGCTAGCAATTAATGTAATTAAAGCTGTTATACCAGCAATAATCAAGCCCACTACCCTCTTGCTTCTGCTTAAAGCCTAATTCACTTCTTCCAGAACTTTCAAGGTTTTTTTCAGAGAATCAAGGGTTTCTAATACTCAGGGCAGTAAGACAAAAGCTGGTTGATAGACCCCCCGTATCAGACATGCCAGGTTTCAACACACTAACACAATTAGAAACTATACAATCAATGCAACTTACAATAAATACTGTAGAAGAGACAAAACTAATTTTAGCTTGACAATTAAAAGAGCCTTAACATATGCACTAACACTTGTTTGAAATCCAGATCCTGTCCCAACTTTATTTCTTGCTATCATAACATCATACAGCACTGCAGCTAACTTCCAAATATGTCTCTGAAAATGTCCAGATCCACCCTTCCAATTGAAGACTGTTATTTCCAATATTGGATTGATTTCTAGACCAGTACATGATTGAGTCTGAATAACTGGTCGACTTTAAGAATAATACAAGAGGCATTATAACTTTTCTTTTTGATTCACTGTCCCACAAGGTCTAAAAACTTGAAGCAAGGCAGCGTGTCCCATCTGGGATACAGGCAAGCAAATGTGAATCAGGAACATATATCCAATACAGCTTCCAGTCACCTTGACAAGGCACTCAGCAAGCTCACAGGTCAGCATCATTCTTTGTCTCAACAACAGCATGTCTCACCAATCATTCTGGCAGCCACCATGCTCCTTCAGCATCCTGCAGAAAAAACACAAACATTCCCTCTTCCTCATATTAAATACCTGGTCAGGGTCATGCAATATGCCTGCAAGTGGATCCTTCCTTTTCACCTAGGCATAAGTATGCCTAGTTGTAGGGTGCCATAGATACTCAGCAAAAAGTTAATTGGCATCTAAATTTTTTTAATAAAAATTTTAAAATAAAAAGAGAATGATTTAAATAAATTTGTGGGGTACAGAAACATACCTCTCCCTTTTATATTTTATGAAGATATTGTTTTAAAGTTCCATGGACCCCTTCCACAATACCTTGTCCTTGACGATTATAAGGAATCCCTGTAATAAACTGTTGACAAAAAGTCTCAACTGCTTGACTACAATTGCCAGTTCCATTATCTGTTTTTGTTTTATTGGATATTTTATTTATTTACCTTTCAAATGCTATTCCCTCTCCCCATTCCCCCCCCCACAAACCCCTTATTCCATCCCTTCTCCTCCTACTTCTATGAGGTATGCCCTTATCTCTCCACCCATTCCTGCCTCCCTGCTCTCGAATTCCCCAACACTAGGGCATCCAGCCTTCCAGGGACGAAGGCCCTCCTCTTCCACTGATGCCTGACAAGGTTACCCTCAACTACCTATACAGGTGGAGCCATGAGTCCTTCCCTTTGTGTTCCCAGGCTGGAGTTTTAGACCCTGGGAGCTCTGGTTAGTTGTTATTGTCACTCTCCCCATGAAACTGCCAGCCCCTTCAGCTCCTTCAGTCTTCTTTCCAACTCCTCCATTGGGGACCCTGTAATCAGTTCAATGGTTAGCTGTGAGCATCCGTCTCTGTTCATGTCAGGCACTAGGAGAGCCTCTCAGGAGACAGGGATGTCAGGCGCCTGTCAGCATGCACTTCCTGGTATCCCCAACAGTGTCTGCACATGGGATGGATCCCCAGGTGGGGCCATTTCCAGAAAGCCCCTCCTCCAGTCTCTGTTCCACACTTTGTCTTCATACTTGCTCCCATGAGAATTTTGTTACTCCTTCTAAGAAGGACCAAAGCACCCACACTTTGGTCTTCCATCTTCTTGAGCTTCATGTGGTCTGTGAGTTGTAACTTGGGTATTGTGAGCTTTTGGGCTAATATCCACTTATCAGTGAGTGCACATCATGTGTGTTCTTTTGTGGTTCAGTTACCTCACTCAGGATTATATTTTTCAGTTCCATCCATTTGCCTAAGAATTTCATGAATTCATCATTTTTAATAGCTGAGTAGTTCTCCATTGGTTAAAAACTCAAGTGACAGCAGATGCTGGCGAGGATGTGGAGAAAGGGGAACACTCCTCCATTGTTGGTGGGATTGTAAGCTGGTACAACCACTCTGGAAATCAGTCTGGCAGTTCCTCAGAAAATTGAACATAGTACTACCTGAGGACCCAGCTATACCACTCTTGGGCATATACCCAAAAGATGCTCCAACATATAACCAGGACACATCCTCTACGATGTTCAAAGCAGCCTTATTTATAATAGCCAGAAGCTGGAAATAACCCAGATGTCCCTCAACAAAGGAATGGGTGCAGAAAATGTGGTTCACTTATACAATGGAGTACTACTCAGCTATTAAAAACAATGACTTCATTTATGAAATTCTTAGGAAAAAATGGATAGAACTAGAAAATATCATCCTGAGTGAGTTAACCCAGTCACAAAAGAACACATATGGTATATACTCACTGATAAGTAAATATTAGGCAAAAAGCTCTCAATACCCATGATACAACTCACAGATCATATGAAGTTCAAGAAGAAAGAAGACCAAAGTGTAGATGGTTCAGTCCTATTTAGAAGGGGAAATAAAATATTCATAGGAGGTAGAAGGTGGGAGGGACCTGGGAGGAAGAGAGGAGGGGGAGAGAAAAAAGGGGGGCAGGATTAGGTGTGGGAGGAGACAGGGGAGATGCACAGAGGGTCAGGAATTTGAGCAGAGGTGTGTAGCAATGGGGGATGGGGAATGGAGGTAGCCACCAGCAAGTCCCAGATGACAGAAAAGCATGAGGGATGAGATCCCTTCTCAAAAATTTTAACCCAGAATTGCTCCTGTCTAAAGGAAGTACAGGGACAAAGAGTGAAGCAAAGACTGAAGGAAAGGCCATCCAGAGACTGCCTCACCTGGGGATTCATCCCATATGCAGCCACCAAACCCAGACACTATTACTGATGGCAAGAAGTGTTCGCTGAGAGGAGCTTGTTATAGCTGTCTCCTGAGAGACTCTACCAGAGCTTTACCAATACAAGTGCAGATGCTTGCAGCTAACCATTGTACTGAACACAGGGACCCAAGTGAAGGAGTTAGGAGAATGACTGAAGGAGCTGAAGGGGTTTGCAACCCCATAGGAAGAACAACAATATCAACCAACCAGGACCCGCCCCCCACCAACTCCCAGGGACTAAACCACCAACCAAAGAATACACATGGAGGGACCCATGGCTCAAGCTGTATATGTAGCAAAGGATGGTCTTATCTGGCATTAATGAGAAGGGAGGCCCTTGATCCTGTGGAGGCTAGATGCCCCAGCATAGGGAGATGCTAGGGCGGTGAGACAGGAGTGGGTGGTCAAGGAAGCACCCTCACAGAAGCAGGGGGAGTAGTGGGATGGGAGTTTGTGAAGGGGAAACTGGGAAGGGGAATAACATTTGAAGTGTAAATAAATAAAATAACCAATAAAAATTTACAAAAGAAAAAAGAAAAAAAGAATTTATATAACCAGAATCAGTTTTTGCAGGAAAAGAAAGGGGTTATGTTTTAGTTTATTTTAGCATAAGATTACAACTCTGGTGTTTGTTTTCCTTCATAGATAAGGGGGAAAGAAAGTGATTAATTATTTAATCTTGATGATTCATCAAAACCGAGAAGGTTAAAAGGGAAGTGAGACTTAACCCTGGAACTATAGATGAAGAAGGAAGGCTTGCGCATTCTAGGCACCTAATCTGCAGTTTTTAACTCAGTTGAGAAAAATCTTTTTCCTAATTTTCTTGGGTGCTGGGGTACTTGAGTATCCACTCAAATTTGAATATAGATGTTTATCTCTTATTTAATTACATATAGAGTATTTGATACTAACCCATACCCAAGCTGGGATGAGCAAATCAGAGCAGCTAAAAAGTAAAAGACCAGAATGATGGTATAGAACTTATAAGAGTGGCCAACCAATGATTGGTTCAACTTGAGCCCAAGCCAGGGAGAAGAAGTTCATTTCTGACCCTGCTTGGATGGCCAAGAACTGGAAGTTGGATGGCCCAAAGACCTAGGATAGAATCAAAAATAACACAATTCCAAAAAAGGGGAGGAAGTCAATGAAATGATTCTTAATGATATTCTATTATACTCATAATGGATACTTAGCCTAATCATTTTCAGAGAGGCTTCATCCAGCAACTGATGGGAACAGATGCAGAGACACACAGCCAAGTGTTAGACTGAGCTCAGAGAACTCTACAAAAGATGGAGAGGAAGGATTGTAGGAGCCAGAGGGGTCAAGAAGACCAGGAGAACATAGCTCTCAGAATCAGCTAACTATGGTTCATAGTGGCATACAGAGAGTGACGTGGCAATCATGAAGACTGCATGTGTCTGAGCTAGGTCAACTCGATATGTTATGATTGTGTAGCTTGAGAATTTTATGAAACTCCTAGATATGAGAGTGGAGGTGTCTCTGAGACTCTTTTGCCTGTTCTTGGGACCCTTTCCTTCCTCCTAGGTTGCCTCATCCAGCCTTGATATGACGGTTTGTGCTTAGGCTTATTGTGAATTGTTATATCATGTTCAGTTGATATCCCTTCAAGGCCTGCTCTTTTCTGAAGGGAAACAGAGGAAGAGTGGATCTGGGGAAGAGGGGAGGTTGTGTGGGGCACTGAAAGGAATGCATGGAGGGGAAATTCTAGTCAGAATGTAGTATATGCCAGAATGTAAGTATATGCTTACTTTTTTTTAAAAAAAAAGTAAGAGACCAGGTCTCTCTTAAACCATACAATGTCAAAACCATTTGTATTAGTCGTGTTCTTCATTGCTGTCATACAATTCCTGAACTTAATGAAGGGTTTATCTTGGTGCAATCTCAAAGTGCCTATGGCAGGGCCCTGGCTAGGCAGCAGGTCACATCATATCCACTGTCAGGAAGCAGAGAACAGTGATGTTCATGTCTACATCTTGTTTCCCTTAGTTCAGTCAAGGATCCAGCCTATGGAGCAGAGCTGTTATGGTGAGACAGGTCTTCTCAGCTCAGTCAACCTAATCTCTAGATAGTCACAGGCGAGCCTGGAAGTTTTTCTCCTAGGGGATCCTAGATCATCCTAATCTAGATAGTTACAGGTACGACAGGAGGTTTGTCTCTGAGGTGATCCTGGATGCAGTCAAGTTCACAAGATCAACCACTGGATGTGCACATACAATTGATTCTTTCAAATTCAACATATGCATGTTCATTTTCAAGAATCTCTTCCTTTATACCTACTGGGGATCTCGTGTGGAAGAAACATATGGCAGCCTGGGTGACATTATAAGGCGCATGAGGCAGGAGGATGCAGAGCCAAGATTTTGTTTCTGGTTTTGCTGGTCTTTCCTGTTGGCTTCCAATGAAGAGAACAGCTTTTTATCTGGTAAAGTTGGTGGGACCACATGCTGGCAGTAAACTACATCTAGCTTTAAGGAATACAGATTTTTTTTTCTTTTCCTAGAGTACTTTTTGGAAGGTTAGAATCTGTTCTGTCATAGTACTTAGTATCAATTCTGGCAGGGTACATAGAATAAGTTGTGGATATTTAAAGTAGTATTTTTATTATTTTAAGAAGCTTTTTATAATTTCAATAAACCCACTCTCACATATGATGTAGTGCTGATTATGACTTCAACAGCTCTCTCTTCTGCTTCTGTGTCTGCCCTGTGCTCACCTGAGGCATCCTATTAATCAGGATTATGCCACAGTCTATCCTGTCGTATCGCTTAACTACCATTTTTGTTAGCTATCCATCTACTCTGTTAATTGACACAAAATAGATTTATCAAACCCTGAGGCCCTGAACCAATAGTCTTCCTTGCCTTGCCAGAATCAAACTCCAGAAGCAGCTTATCCATAAAAGATGGAGCGACCCCAAGCTCCTGGAACTCAACAAATATTAAACTTAGCACATACTGTCTGCAAAAAAAATCTGTCTCCTTGCTTCTTGGCTGACTTTAGCCTTACCTATCTTTCAAGGCTCAGCTAAATCCCTGTGTCTTCTGTGAATTTCTTTTTAATTATAGCTTTTATTGCCAAGACCATAATCTATACCAATTACTTGATTGGGATCTTATAGTTTTATACTTTGTATATGAATATTAATTCAGCTACACTATAAATTTCTCTAGGACATTTCATGTTTAATGGCCTTTAAGAATTATGGACAAAAATAATAATAAGTAATAATAGTAACACTCCTATTCATGATTACTGGGTACTGGTCTGGGTAGTTTATACTGAGTATCCCATTGTCACACTTCGCAAAGTGAACAGGGCATGTTCACTCAGTTAAAAAGTAGTAACGGTAGAGCAGCATACAGACCCAGGCAGCCTAGGCCACAAAGCAACACAGCACCTACCCAAGTGCCTGTCAGCATACATTATTATCTGGACAATTTAAGCAGGTTAAATGAAAATTCCTGTTTTGCAAGGCTGAAAGAAAGAGAGCACATATGTGACCAACTTCATACACTGAGGACAGGCAGAGGAGAGGGACTCAAAACTCAAAAGATAAAATATGAAAATATGATCCACAGATATTTAGAGTGAGAGAAAAGTAGACAAAACTAAAAGCAAAATATACTGATATGAAACGTCATAGTGAAACCATTTTCTAGGTTAATTTTATAAACTATAAATTGTGTTATCTTACAGACTACTTTTAAAGCATTAAGTTAAAACATAGGCCAAAAATTAGTCAAAAATACCAGGTATAAAACTGTCTACATAAGACAGAAAGTATATCCAAACAAAAATTTCAATCAGGCTGGTGAGAAGGCTCAGTGAGCAAAGAATCCAACTCCCAAGCCTGATGACCTGACTATAATCCCCAGAGCCTTTTATAGCAGAAAAAGAGAACTGATTCCCTTTGACAAGTTGTCCCCTGACTTCTACAAGCATGTTGGTGCACACACACATACACACATACACATTCAAACACACGCATACTTACACACACACACAAACACACTCTCACACACAGTTGCACAATAACTAAAATATGTAATTAATTTTTAATTTGCATACATATTTGAAAATTAACAGTAGTTTAGTGAAGCCATAAAGTACTTCCTTGATAACAATCCACTGCTCTAAGAATTGTATCAGCCACTGGACCAGCAGACTAAGCCTAAGTCACTGATGATCAACAGCATCTGACACTGCCATCTGCAGCAATTAGGAGTCACCCTTGCTGCCTTTTGCCACAGGGAAGTTAAGAATGGAAATGGAAGACTTCTGATCCCTCCAGCAGAAACCACGCATTAAGATGCATCAGAGCAGCAATAAACATTCTAGTCATAATTCAATTTATTTTCCATCAAACATTATAAAAAAATAACACAGCATCTAAAAATTTTAAAGTAGTTCAAGTGCGGTGGTACTTGCCTGCAATCCTAGTACTTGGGAAGTTGAGTCAGGAGAATCATAATTTAAGGACATCATAGTGAAAATCTACACTGTGAAATCTTGTCTTAAGCAAAAACAACAGGGGAAAAAAGGAATTTGCAATCAGTCCTTCCAGTACACAAGAATTAGAATATTCAATCTAACTTCCTTGTTTTAAATTCTAAATAATTAAAAATTAAATTCTATATATAACCTGGAGCCCTAATAAGTGCAAGGCATTATGGGGTTACACTATCCCACAAATGCAAGTGAAGAGCTTGTCAGTCAGCAAGTGTAAGTATTAAGAGAAGAAAATAGTGACTGTCATGAGCAACTGTACTTACCAGTGAAAGCCAGTGGAGACAGACTTTGTCCTGGGTGTTTAGGGCTGTAGGAAATGGAGCTCCTGGAATTCTGTTCCATTCATGTGAGAAGCTTACCCAAGCCTTACCCCAGAACTCATACTTCCTGTGACTTCTGACCCTGGCAGGATTGGAGAAAATCTACAACCTTCCAAGTGTTTTCCTTTATACATAGTCATTCAGAAGACCAGTTTTGTGCTCTAAACACGGGAGGCCTTATCAGCAGCATGTCTGCTTTTTAAAATTATTCAGTCCTTCTACTTTCCATAAGCTTTTCTTTACTCTCCTGCAATTACTGGAGCCATAAGAACACTGGATCAGCTAACTTGTGCCATCTAAAGGCAGTAGTGAGAACCTCTGTGGTCACTCCAAATAGTTTAAATGCTCATGCAAAGCTTTAATAAAATTAGTTCTATATATGAATAAAATACAAGGCAGATAATAAAGATTTCAACAGATATCTTGGTATTATCTCAAATAAAGGAGAAAATTGTAAAATTTCTAGTCTTTGGTCTATTGTCAACTAATTGTAACCATAAGCAAGTTGTTTATCCTCTTTATAATTCATATTTCTTAGTTCTGAAACAAAATAATTGAGCGTGATTTGAAAAGAAACTTGAAAAATATTTTTATTTTATAAAATAAAAAACTTAAATTTAGAAATTTTTGAACAATCCTGGTTATGAAAAAACTAGACATGAAAGTAGAAGGAAGACTGTCCAACTGCTGTTCTATCAACTCGACACAGGCTTTCTCATCTTCTCAGACTGCTGTTCAGTCAACTCCACCAACTCAACACAAGCTTACCCACCTAAGAGGAGGAGCCGCAATTGAGAAAATGCTTCTATAAAATCAGGCTTCAGGCAAGCCTGTAAGGGATTTTTTAAACTAGTGATTGATGAGAGAGGGCCCAACCCATTGTGGGTGGGGCCACCATGCCTGGGCTTGTGGTCCTGGATTCTATAAGAAAGCAGGCAGAAGAAGCCATGAGAAACAAGCCAGTAACCAAGACCCCTCTATGGCCTCTACATCAGCTCCAGCCTTCAGGTTCCTGACCTGGTTGAGTTCCTGTCCTGACTTTCTCCAATGACAAACAGTGATGTCAAACCATAAGGGAAATAAACCCTTTCCTCCCCGAGTTGTCTTGGTTTTTGTCCATGGTATTTCATCATAATATATGCTTATAAACTATTTGAAAAGAAAATATTTGTGTGAAATTCAAGAAGATGGATATTAACAGAAAAGCTAGCGAATTAAAAGAAGTAGAGTACAACTGAGTATGTGAACATTCTGTTCTCCTTTTTGTAAATAAATAAGATAGTCAATAAAAAAAAGATCAAAGTCACTTCAAAAAAAAATAACTGAGAGGATCCCATGTATGTGAAAGCATCTTGTTTTTATACAAATACTTGGATGGAACTGGTCAGCTACCCACCAAACTATTTCTCTGTCACACCATGTACATGTATGTATTGTATAAGCTCCTCTACAGTGACATACGTCAGCTTTGTGACACTGTATGTGTGACCTCTACACTCTGCTTCCTATCTGTTTGATTCTTTTCTGGTATATGTGACAGAATGGACTGTCTGTATTACCACTTTGATGAGACTCATATTTGTATCATAAAAACACATTTGGAGTTGTAAGAAAGCAAAAAAATGAACATCTTTCCAATTTTAATCAGTATGAATTACTACGGTTTTTCTATCCATTACTTATACTCCGATACAATATGACTTTTTTCCATAAACTGATCAAGGGCAGGGTAGTGATCTTTCTTGAATCCCTCTGAAATGTGAAAATTCTGTGTGACCGTGACTCTCTGCTACTATCTGAGGTGTAAATGTTAAGAATGTACAGCCTTTGCTTGTTATCTTGAGATAAAGAGAAAACAACTCAAGGTAACAGTTTCCTCCACATAAGAAGTAAGAAGAATTGGAAGATAGTAGAAAATGTATTCCACAGAGAGAAAAAGTGGGCCTGGAAAACAAGAGAAAGGAACAGGAAAGCTAAAAGAAAAGAGCAGCAGAAGAAAATGGACACAGAGAGAAAAAATGACTCCTGGGGAGAAGAGAACTCAGAATCAGAACAGAGTAAGACTGGAGAGCAAAGAAGGCCCTAGAGATCAGAACAGCAGCTTTGGTCCCAGGCAAAACCAAAGTTCTCTAGGATAGAAAGGAAATCTGTCATCACCCCTCATGTCTCAATGTGCATACCAGGGACCATCTTGAGAGAGGACCTATTGATTAAGGTTGAGCCACTGTGAGAAACAGAAACCACAGAAGAGAAATGATTTAGAGACCCTGGGGTATTTGCTACAGTGTCTGGGTTGGAGACAAACGAGAGGAACAGCCATGAGGGTCTCTTTCCTCACTCTCCAAAACAGAGTATGCATAAATATTTTCTGCCAGGGGAACACAGGCTGGGGGCGAAGGATCATCTGCAGCAAGGGGGAACCCACTTAGCCTACAGGCCATGAAGGTTGTTGAAACTCACAGCAATTGCAAGGACACACAAAAAAAGGATTTTTCTAAATTAGATGCAGCCCAGAGGCTAACAACATGCCTCTGAATACCCTGGCCCTCAGCCCAAATTCAGCATAAACCAATGTAGAATCTGGAAAATGCTGTTATTAGAAAACATAAAAGAAAATAAAAAAATAAAAATAAATTGAAAAAAATAAAAAAATAAAACATGGCCTATTGTTGTCATTGTTATTGTTGTTGTTGTAGTCGTCACTTGGTTGGTTTGTTTTGGAGGTTTTGGGTTTTTTTGGTTTTTTGTTTGTTTGTTTGTTTATTCTGTTTTTGTTTTTGTTTTTTTGACACTGCAACCAGAATGTATGTATCTCTTGCTCTTTTTGCCTCCCTTCTTCACATTGTTTTCTTTTACATTATTCCTTTAGCTTTATTTAGCTTTCTTTTTTCCTACTCCCACCTCATTTTTATTTCATTTTGTTGTTGTTTCTTTATGCTGACAAATCTTTAACTTCTTAATTTGTTCGACATTGCCCTTTCTACAGTTAAGAATGTCAAAATTATTGGTTTTAATTAACTGTTACTATAGCCCTATAGTTTCTTTGTCTGTGAGTTTTTGTTATACTGGTATGTTTTCTCCTCTCTGAGAAGTGCTAAGGATTGAGTTTTCAAGAGAAAGAAGCTCACTAGTAAGATCCTCACATAAAAGTGGAAGATATAGCCATCCCAATGGATATGCAACTATGAGCATAAAAACAAACAAAATAAAAAAAAATAGGGCAACCTGACTTCTCCAAAATCTATAACTCTTCAGTAACAAAGATATGAAACACTGGAGAAAGAATCCAAACGACTGATCTTAAAATGTAAGGGTCTGGAACCGAGATACTCACCCAAATACTATAGCCTGCTTGCCTCCCAGGAGACACCCGCACAACCCAGCTGACAACAAGGTACCTACACACCCCTTACTCCCGCCCCCCTCCCTGTGCCACTTTCCTTCTAGCCCACTTCCCCTTGACCCTGCTTCCACACCCTCCCTCCCACCCCCACCCCCACCCCAACCCCGGCCAGATCAGCTCTAATACCTGCCCAAATGCTACAGCCTGCAAGCTTCCCAAGAGGTCCACAGTAACCAAGGACACAGGAGGTCTGCAGTAACCAAGGCCACAGGAGGTCCACAGTAAACAGGGACACAAGAGGCCTTCTCTAACCAGAGACACAAGAGGTCCACCCTAACCAGAGACAATGCTGCCTGCCGACAAGGAGACCAGTTCCAGTCAGAGACACCAAGGCCAACTAACATCAGAGAGAACCAGATGGCCAGAGGTAACCACAAGATCATAAGCAACAGAACTCAATGCAATTTGGCACCATCCCATTCCAGTTTTCTTGACAGCAAGCCCTGGACACCCTATCATGCTTGAAAAGCAAGATAATGTTCTAAAATTCCACCTCATGAAGATGATAGAGGCTTTTAAGGAGGACATAATGAACTACCTTAAAAAATACAGTGAAATACAATCAAGCAGGTAAAAGAACATTCACCTAGTCGATACCCGGTTCTGAAGACATCTGTATTCCCCCTGAACACCCACACTCCAGTGTCATTCCCTTCCCCACATCCTGCCTTTCTGTGTTTATAACCCCTGTGTGAATTAATTACGATTTGAGAAAAAAAAAGGTTAAAAAAAGAAATACTTTAAAAAAAAAAGACATAACGTTTTTCCTTTAAAAATTTAAGTGTGTGTGTAGAGTTAAGAAGCTGTTGTACATTTATGATTTAATAAAATAATTCTAAAGGAAAAAAACAAAAAAAAAGAATTGAACAAAACAGTTCAAGAACTAAAAATGGAAATAGAAACAATTAAGAAAACACAAAGGGAGGCAAACCTGGAGATGGACAAGTTAGGAAAGGAATCAGGAGCAACAGATGCAAGCATCACCAACAGAATAAAAGAGATAAAAGAGAGAATCTCATGAGTACAAGATACCATAGAAGATATTGACACACTAGTCAAAGAAAATACAAAATGTAAAAAGCTCCATTCATAAAATATCCAGAAAATTCAGGACACAATGAAAAGATCAAACCTAAAAATAGTAGGAATAGAAGAGGCTGAAAATCCCAGCTCAAAGGGCCAGAAACATCTTCAACGAAATCATAGAAGAAAACTTCCCTAACTTAAAGAGATGGACATAAATGTACAAGAAGCCTACAGAACGCCAAATAGATTTGACCAGAAAAGAAAATCCTCTCATCACATAATAATCAAAACAAGAAATACACAAAACAAAGAAAGACATCAAAAGCTGTAAGAGAAAAAGGCCAATTATCACATAAAGGCAAACCTATCAGAATTATACCAGACATCTCAACAGAAACTCTAAAAGCCAGAAGATCCTGGACAGATGTTATCCAGATCCTAAGAGAACAGAAATGCCAGTCTAGGATACTATACCCAGCAAAACTCTCAATCATCATAGATAGAGAAACCAAGATATTCCATGACAAAACCATATTTAAGCAATATCTTTCTACTAATCCAGCCCTACAGAGGATACCAGAACAAAGTCTCCAACACAAGGAGGGTAACTACACCCAAGAAAACATAAGAAACTAAACATTTCACAATAACACCCCCCGAAAAAAAGAGAATTAAACCCACTTAATACTACCTCCAGCAACAAAAATAACAGGAATTAACAATCATCTGTCTTTAATATCTCTCAACATCAACGGACCCTATTCCTCAATAAAAAGACTCAGGCTAACAGAATGGATACATAAACAGGATCCAGAATTTGCTACATACAAGAAACAGACATCAGTGACAAAGACAGTCACTCTCTCAGAGTAAAAGGCTGAAAAAAGTTTTCTAAGTAAATGGTCTCAAAAAACAAGCTGAAGTAGCCATCCTAATATCCAATAAAATAGACTTGTCATCAAAAGTTATCAAAGGAGATAGGAAAAGACATACTTCATACTCATCAAAGAAAAAAATCCACCAAGAGAAAGTCTAAATTCTGAACATCTGTGCCCCAAATGCAAGATGACCCATGTTTATAAAAGAAACTTTACTAAAGCTCAAAACACACACTGAACCTCACACAATAATAGTGGGAGACCTCAACATCCCACTCTCCCCAATGTACAGGTCATTGAAACAGAAACTAAACAGAGACACAGTGAAACTAACATAAGTTATGAACCAAATGGATTTAACAGATGTCTACAGAACATTCTACCCCCAAACAAGAGAATATACATTCTTCTCAGGACCTCATGACACCTTTTCCAAAGTTGACTGTATAATCAGACACAAAACAAATCTCAACAGATCCAGGAAGATTGGAATAATCCCATGCATTCTATCAGATCATCATGGCCTAAGGCTTGACTTCCATAACAACATAAACAATAGAAAGCCCAAATACTTATATAAACTGAACAACTCTCCACTCAATGATAACTTGGTCAGGGAAGAAACAAAGAAGAAATCAAAGACTTTATAGAATTCAATGAAAATGAAGACACATCATACCCAAATTTAAGGGACACAATGAAAGCAGTGTTAAGAGGAAACTTCATAGCACTAAGTGCCTTCATAAAGAAATAGGAGCAATCTCATGCAAGTAATTTAACAGCACACCTGAAAGTTCTAGAGCAGAAAAGAAGCAAACACAGCCAGGAGTAGGCAGCAGGAAATAGTCAAACTCACAACTAAAATCAACCAGTTAGAAACAAAGAGAACTATACAAAGAATCAACAAAATCAAGAGCTGGTTCTTTGAGAACATCAACAAGATAGAATAGCTCTTAGGCAAACTAACTATAGGGCACAGAGACAGTATCCAAATTAACAAAAACAGAAATGAAAAGGGAGACATAAAAACAGAAACTGAGGAAATTCAAAAAATCATCAGAACCTACTACAAAAACCTACACTCAACAAACTAGACAATCTAGATGAAAAGGATAACTTTCTCAACAAATGCCATGTACCAAAGTTAATTCAAAATCAGGTAAACTATCTAGACAGTCCCAAAACCTCTAAGAAAATAGTCATCAAAAACCTCTCAACCAATAAAAACCCAAAGCCAGTTGATTTTAGGACAGAATTCTACCAGACCTTAAAAGAAAAGCTAATACCAATACTCCTCAAACTATTCCACAAAATAGAAACAGAAGGAACACTACCCAGTTCTTTCTATGAAGCCACAGTTACTCTGATATCTAAACCACAAAAAGACCCAACAAAGAAGGAGAACTTCAGACCAATTTTAGTTATGAATATCGATTCAAAAATACTCAATAAAATTCTCCCAGACTCAATCCAAGAATACATCAAAATGATCATTCATCATGATCAAGTAAGCAGGATGGTTCAATACATGAAAACCCATCAAAGTAATACACTATATAAACAAACGCAAAGGGGAAAAAACACATGATCAAAAAGCATTTGACAAAATTCAACACCCCTTCATATTAAAAGTCCTAGAGAAATCAGAAATTCAAGGCACACACCTAAGTATAATAAAAGCAATATATAGCAAACCAACAGCCAACATCAAATTAAATGGAAAGAAACTTAAAGCAATCCCACTATAATCCAGGACAAGATAAGGTTGCCCACTCTCTCCCTATCTATTCACTATAGTACTCAAAGTTTTCGCTAGAGCAACTAGACAAAAAAAGGAGATCAAGGGGATACAAATTAGAAAGGAAGAAGTCAAAGTATCACTGTTTACAGATAATATGATACTGTACATAAGTGATTCCCAAAATTCCACCAGAGAACTACTACAGCTGATAAACAACTTCAACAAAGTGGCAGGATATAAAATTAACTGAAACAAATCAATAGCCTTCCTTTATACAAATGATAAACAGGCTAAGAAATAAATTAGGGAAACAACACTCTTCACAATAGCCACAAATATTTTAAAATATCTTGTTGTAACTCTTACCAAGCAAGTGAAAGTTCTATACGAAAATAACTTCAAATCCCTGAAAAAAGAGATCAAAGATCTCAAAAGATGAAAAGACCTTCCATGCTCATGGATTGGTAGGATTAACATAGTTTAAATGGTCATTTTACCAAAAGCAATCTACAAATTCAGTGTAATCCCCATCAAAATTTCAACACAATTCTTCACAGACATGGAAAGAGCAATTCTCAACTTCATATTGAAAAAAACCCAGGACAGACAAAACAATTTTCAAAAATAAAAGTTCTAGGTTAATCACCATCCCTGACCTCAAGATATACCACAAAGCAATAGTAACAAAAACGGCATGGTACTCATACAGAGACAGACAGGTAGATCAAAGGAATAGAATCACAGACCCAGAAGTAAACTCATACATCTATGGACAATTGATCTTTGACAAAGAAAACAAAATCATGCAGTAGAAAAAAGAAAGCATCTTCAATAAATGGTGCTGGTCTAACTGGTGGTCTGTATGTAGGAGAATGAAAATAGATACATATTTGTCACCTTGTACACAGCTCAAGTCCAACTGGATCAAGGACCTCAACAAACCAGATACATTGAATCTAATAGAAGGGAAAGTGGGAAAGAGCCTAGAACATATTGGCACAGGGGAAATTTTCCTGAACAAAACACCAATGGCTCAGGCTCTAAGATCAACACGGACCTCATGAAACTGAAAAGCTTCTGTAAGGCCAAAGACATCAATAGGAAAAATTGCAACCTACAAATTGGGGGGGGGGGGAAGTCTTCACTAACCCTACATCCAATAGAGGGCTAATATCCAAAATATATAAAGAACTCAAGAAGTTAACCTCCAAAAAGCCAAATAACCCAATTTTAAAAATGAGGTACAGAACTAAACAGAGAATTCACAACAGAAGAATCTCCAATGGCCAAGAAGCACTTAAAGAAATATTCAGCATTCTTAGTCATCAGGGAAATGCAAATCAAAAGGACCCTGAGATTCCATCACTCATCAATCAGAAAGGCTAAGATCAAAAACTCAGGTGACAGCAGATGGTGACAAGGATGTGGAGAAAGAGGAACATTCCTACATTGCTGGTGGGATTGCAGACTGGTACAACCATTCTGGAAATCAATCTGGTAGTTCCTCAGAAAATTGGAAATAGTTCTACCTGAAGACCCAGTTGTACCACTCTTGGGCATATACCCAGAATATGCCCCACCATATCACAAGGATATATGCTTCATCATGTTCATAGTAGCTGTATTTGTAATAGCCAGAAGCTGGAAACAACCCAGATGTCCCTCAGCTGAAAAATGGATACAGAAAATATGGTTGGTTTATACAATGGGATACTATTCAGCTATTAAAAACAAAGACATCATGGATTTTTCAGACAAATGGATGGAACTTGAAAAATATCATCCTGAGTAGGGTAATCTAGACCCAAAAGGACATGCATAGTATGTACTCCCTGATAAATGGATATTAGCCAAAAAGTACAGAATGCCTAGGATACAACCTACAGACCATAAAAAGTGTACCAAGCAGAAAGGCCCAAGTGAGGAGGCTTCAATCCCACTTAGAAGAGGGAAGGAAATAATAATGGAAGGCAAAGGGAGGGAGGGACCCGGGTAGGAGAGGGGACGGGGGAGGAAAAAAAGGAAAACATGATCAGATATGAGGGTGGGGGGACAGGAGAGAAGCCCAGAGGGCCAAAATAATGAGTGGAAATAAGCAACTTCAGAGGGTGAAGTGGGGGGACTCTTTAGAAAGTACCAGAGACCCAGGAGATGAGAGATTCTCAGGACTCATTGAATGTGACCTTAGCCAAAATGCCTGACATTGAGAAGAGGAAACTCAAGAGTCCACCTCCAGTAGATAGGGCCTCAAGTGGAGGGACAGTTACTAACCCACAGTCAAATTTCTAACTCAGAATTGTTCCTGTCTAATTGTTCCAGTGACTTGCCCCACTTGGAATCCATCTCATGAGGGAGGGGGGCACCAAAGCCTGACATTATTACTGGTGTTATGATGTGCTTAAAGATGTGAGACTGGCATGGCTGTCCCCTGAGAGGCCCTACCAGCAGCTGACTGAGATAGACACAGATACTTATATCCAACCATTGTTCTGAAGTCAGGATCCCTATGGTTGAATTAGGGGAAGGATTGAAGAAGCTGAAAGGGAGAGCAATCCATAGGAAGACCATCAGTCTCACCTAACCCAGACCCCAGAGAGCTCCCAGAGACTGAGCCACCAACCAGGAGCATACATAGGTGGGTCCGAGGTCCCTGACACATATATAGCAAAGGTCTGCCTGGTTTGACCTCAGTGAGAGAAGATGTACTTAGTCTTGAGACTTGAGGCCCCAAGAAAGGGGGAGGGGTGCTGGTGAAGGGGTGCACCCTCTTGAAGGCAAGGGGAGGAGGAATGGGATGAAAAAGTATAGGAGGAGGACTAAGGTGATGGCAAAGACTGCAATGTAAATAAATAAAATCACTTAATAAAATAAAAAAAATCTGATATGCAGGATATTTGATATGTGACCCCAAAAGGACATGACTCACGTGTTGAGAACCGTTGGTGTAGAGTAATCATGCACATTTTCACATTTAGCTGGTGCTTAAGATAATCAAGCACCATTCAGTTTCATTTAGTTGGGAAAAAAATCCTATGCTATTAATTTGTCACACCAGGCATTTTGACACTTCATTAAATCCTCTATTAAGTAGTACTGATACATTTCAGGACACATATTTCTTCTCCCTAAAGAGAAATAAATTGTTCTAAGGCAAACATTATCCTGTGACTTCATGTTAAAACCACTTAAGGAATGATACAATGAAAATCACTCAAGAAAAACTTAAACAACCAGGAAAAATGGAATGATTCCCTGTAAGAAGAATCATGTGTACAAAATCTGAGAAACCAAGCACATTATAAATAAGGCTATTGTGAACATAGTGAAGCATGTTTCTTTGTTATATGTTAAAGAGTCTTTTAAGTATATGCCCAAGAGTGGTATAGCTACATCCTCAGGTTTTCAAGGAACTGGCAGACTGGTTTCCAGAGTGGTTGTACCAACTTACAATCCTACCAACAATGGAGGAGTGTTCTTCTTTCTCCACATTCTCCTCAACATGTGCTGTCACCAGAGTTTTTGATCTTAGCCATTCTGACTGGTGTGAGGTGGAATCTCAGGGTCGTTTTGATTTACATTTCCCTGATGACTAAGGACTGAACATTTCTTTAAGTGCTTCTTGGCCATTTGTGAATCCTCAATTGAGATTTTTTTTTGTTTAGCTCTGTACCCCATTTTTAATAGGAGTATTTGGTTCACTGGAATCTAACTTCTTGTTCCTTTGTATATATTGGATATTATCCCTTTATTGAATGTAGAATTGGTAAAGATCTTTTCCCAGTCTGTTGGTTGCCATTTTGTTCTATTTACAGTGTCCTTTGCCTTACAGAAGCTTTTCAATTTTATGAAGTCCCATTTGTTGATTGTTGATCTTAGAGCATAAACCATTGGTATTCTGTTCAGGAAATTTCCCCT